>NW_012110141.1:4195344-4207278 GCF_000951045.1 Mandrillus leucophaeus | reverse complement strand
TGCCGTCGCCCGCACCATGTCCGCGGCCGCCTACATGGACTTCGTGGCTGCCCAGTGTCTGGTTTCCATTTCGAACCGCGCTGCGGTGCCGGAGCATGGGGGCGCTCCGGACGCCGACCGGCTGCGACTACCTGAGCGCGAGGTGACCAAGGAGCACGGTGACCCGGGGGACACCTGGAAGGATTACTGCACGCTGGTCACCATCGCCAAGAGCTTGTTGGACCTGAACAAGTACCGACCCATCCAGACCCCCTCCGTGTGCAGCGACAGTCTGGAGAGTCCAGATGAGGATATGGGATCCGACAGCGACGTGACCACCGAATCTGGGTCGAGTCCTTCCCACAGCCCGGAGGAGAGACAGGATCCTGGCAGCGCGCCCAGCCCGCTCTCCCTCCTCCACCCTGGAGTGGCTGCGAAGGGGAAACACGCCTCCGAAAAGAGGCACAAGTGCCCCTACAGTGGCTGTGGGAAAGTCTATGGAAAATCCTCCCATCTCAAAGCCCATTACAGAGTGCATACAGGTTAGCGGCGTCGCCCTCTCCCCCGGAGCTCTGGGGTTAGTTAACCTTTGGCCAGGCAGTGTTCCTGGGCGTTCGGGACACTGCACTCGGTCGAAAGGGTGCAAACATGTTGGATAAGATGCGGTTTAACTCTTTAAATAATTTAAATGTGCATTGGCGGAAAGCTCACTCTCTCCTTAATTGTCCCCGGCCTTCGGGAGCCACGGAGAGCCTTAAACTGGCGGGCAGAGCGAGTGCGGTGCGTGGCTTCGCGGGGAGTGGTGTCCGCCCCTCCCCTGTCCCGCCCCGCCCCCGGGACTCCCGCACCCCGCGACAGTGGGGCCACCCCACCTGGGAAAGACGCTGGCAGCGGGGAAATCAGATGGCGTATCTTTTATTTAATTCCCTTGTTGGGTTGCAGAGAAGTGGTTGAAACCGAGGGGGGACGCGGCGCACTTTACTTCGAGCCTTTTAGGGATGACTAAGGACTCATTTAGCTGGATGCCTGCTACTTTTCTGGGCTTGCCAAGGTGGTTTTAAATTTGGCCAGGAGTCCCCCGAGAGGTTTAAAATAACCCTGCTTCAGGCAGCGGAGGAGTTTGATCAAGTAATGGTGGTTAACTTCACTCATTAGCCTTCCTAATGAGCCAGATTTCAGAGCTGAGTTTTTTTTTTTTTTTTTTTTTTTGGCCATGTGACTTAGGTCGCACCCTCCACCCCTGAATCAGGCGGTTTGCAGGGAGGTGTGGTCCTTGCCGGAGGTCAACCTTGGTAATGAATGTTGGGCGGTTCTGGAGGCCTCAGGGAATAGTTCCTCCCAGGGAGGATGAGAGGAAGGGCCGGACAAGAATGTGGCCAGAAAGACATCTATCTGCCTTTTAAAATGGGCGTTGGAGACTTGCAGGGACCTGGGTCATCCAGTTCTCTTGGTTGTGTTTAACATGCACGGTGAAAGTTGGAAAGCGTTCACATTTGGATATGCTGTCTGACCATCTTCCGAACGCTTCTCTCACAAACGCTATTCAGACGAGGTAGCGGGGCTTGGTCCTCTCAGATAAGCCTTTTGCTTCTGTCCTGTGACACCGTGTTTGAGGGGGTATTGTTGGAGTTAGTTGGAAAAGTGTTGTCATTTTTTGGTGTAATACTTCGACACTTTTAAGATGAGGTCTTGGGCCTGTGGTTTAAAAATGATACACGGAAAAAAAAAATGATACTTGATTGGGGTTTTTTGTTTTGTTTTGCTTTCCTTTTTAAAAGAAAGGTCACGTAACTGCTTCTCATTCCATTTCCTTTGGAAACTTCTTCTTGTGGAGGTGGCTGCTGGCACCGGAATCAGACTGAATTTCCTCCATGGTTAATGCAAAATCAGGTTCTGTTTGGGGTCATCATCTAGGTTGCCATAAAGCAGCACGTTTTAAGGTTTGTGTCTGTAAGGTTGCTGAAAGGCATGTGCCTGTGTTGGGGGATGTGACCTTTAGTGTGGCTCTGGGGGTGAAGTAGGGGTGTATTAACCGGAGGATGTTACTCACCAACAGCTGCTGGGCGGGCCTGGCTGTGTCAGCCATGTTCCCCGAGTTCGGTTGTTCCCATCGGCACCCACTGCCACCTTGAGCAAAGACATTTTCTCCTTCAGGGCGCTGCCCAGTCGTGCAGCCAGGGAGGCCTGCAGTGCCTCTGTGAGCTGCCAGAGTCTGTCCGACTCAGGAACAGGGTTTCCAGCGTTCTGGGCCATTCGGCTGAGTGATTTTTCTCAGGCATTTATAGAAATGGCTGCTTATGTGTGCGTGCATGCGTGCTGCTCCTTAATTCTCCATAAGGCAAGTCATTCGGCTCAGCTGTTTCAGGAGAACCTTTTTTCCAGTCAGGAGTGGAAAACGAAGTGAGATATTCATTCAGCTTTAAGTGCTACAGTCCTTTGAACCTAGAGGATATGGTGATTGCAGGTGTCTATGTTTTGGGGATCTCTAATCTTAGTGCATGGTTGAACAAAACCTCAGCCTGGGTTAATATTGTCAGAAGTGTCTTCCTGCTAGAGAAGGTATGTGTTAAGGTTACTTTAAATAAGAGACTTGGAGGTCTCATGCATTTGGAAGTTTCGGATACAACTTCAATTTAAATTGACTTTAGGGTAGGGTAAGGAGCTTTCCTAATTTTCTTTCTGCTGGTGTTAAATCAAGAAGGTGGGCAGAGATGGCATTTGGAATGTCTGCATTCTGTGAAGATTTTAAGAGCTGAACTCCCTGCCACACCCCCTTGTTCAGTGCTGCTAACGTTCCTGTAAGAAACCCTCCAGCTTGCTCACTTCCTTATAGAGACACATACAGCTGCCACTTCCATAGACCACTTCTACACCAGCGTTAGAAGTTGAATCATTCAAACAGATTTTCTTCTAATTCAGTGCTGCTACTTCTGTAGTGTGCTGGGAGGAAAGACACAGTTGAAGCCGACTGAGCTGGGTTCTGATTTGTCCTATTGTGTTCTCGTTTGAGACCATAAGCAAGTTACTTTAATTCAGAGTTTGCAAACTGGAGGCTTGCTGCTGAATTTGCTTTGCAGATTTGTTTGGCTTGGCCAACACAGGGTTTATAAAAATTTAATTAGTTACCAACATCTAAAAATCAGAGGATTATGGCATGAGTCCAGATTTCTGACTTATCTGGAAAAATCAAAAGATCTGGCAAAACTGGGCCTGAATTCCAGCCTAGCAACAATTGGCTTGAACTGATCATGATATGGGGGCAGTACCTCGTATTTTAATAATTTACATGATGTCTTTTAGCCTTTAAGTTTGCAACCTCTGCTTTGTTTAAGCCTCACTTTCTTTTTTTTTTTTTTTTTTTTTTAGACAGAGTCTCGCTCTGTCGCCCAGGCTGGAGTGCAGTGGCCGGATCTCAGCTCACTGCAAGCTCCGCCTCCCGGGTTCACGCCATTCTCCTGCCTCAGCCTCCCGAGTAGCTGGGACTACAGGCGCCCGCCACCTCGCCCGGCTAGTTTTTTGTATTTTTTAGTAGAGACGGGGTTTCACCGGTTTAGCCAGGATGGTCTGGATCTGCTGACCTTGTGATCCGCCCTTCTCGGCCTCCCAAAGTGCTGGGATTACAGGCTTGAGCCACCGCGCCCGGCCAAGCCTCACTTTCTTAATCCACAAGATAGGGCTACTGTCCTCAAGTCACAGGTTCTTGTGCAAAGATAACATCTATAAAGCACCTAGTAGGGTTCCACACAGAGTAGCCCCTTGAGAAATGCTGGGTCCTGTAGTTTGTGTATAATATACAGAACTTCACCTCAAACATCAGGCAACACTGGATAAACTTGTTTTTTGTTGTTGTTGTTTTCTTTTTGAGACCGAGTGTCGCCCTGTTGCCCAGGCTGGAGTGCAGCGGTGGTATCTTGGCTCACTGCAAGCTCCGCCTCCCGGGTTACGCCATTCTCCTGCCTCAGCCTCCTGAGTAGCTGGGACTACAGGCGCCCGCCACCACGGCCGGCTAATTTTTTTTATATTTTTAATAGAGACGGGGTTTCACCGTGTTAGCCAGGAAGGTCTCGATCTCCTGATCTTGTGATCCGCCCGCCTCGGCCTCCCAAAGTGCTGGGATTATGGGCGTGAGCCACTACGCCCGGCAGCTAAACTTATTTCTAAGCAGTATGTTAATTTACATTTTCAAATAGTGTGTTCAGTTTGTTTTTCTTCAACCAGACCAGATCTTTTCCGGTGCCATACCTCTAAAGTTTAAGCAGTGGATCCATTGTTAATCTAAAGAAAAAAAGATGCAACAAATATACTGTTTTTCCTGTTTCCAGACTTTTTGGACACTTTATGATGTATTTGTACTGTTTCAGATTAATTTTAGAACTATTGGAGTATTTTATGTGAAAATATATCAAGCATATTATTTGAAAATGTAATTAACATGAAGTTTATCCTAAATCTCCTGACTTTGTGCATACCCTTCACATAGAGTATGGGCAGATTTTGGGGGGTGGGTGGTAAAGGCAGTGTTATCGTTTGGAGAAGGAAACGACTACATTCTAATTCCAGCTCAGAAGTCATCAGAACAGACTGATGTTGAATCATGCTGGGTTGATATCCGGATGATAGAAACCTTAGGCCTTGTTTCTATGCCAGGTGCCATCTTACTCTCTTTTTGGAGGGACTTAAGTCAGCTATCGCCAAGTGTTGACAATGGGTTGAGTTTGATAACACTGATTATAGGATTCTGAAGATGAGAAAACCCCAAATTCCAACATCACACCCGAGTTCTATGAAAAAATATTTTTGTGTATATATATTCCGTGTGTGTGTGTGTGTGTGTATATATATATATATATAGTGCAAAAAGAGGCTCATATAAAAAACCAGGAGAGATGGGAGCTACAAAAGCCCCGAGTGGCGGCTTGTGCTTCTCCTTAGCCTCTTCGAACACATTCTTGGGATCCTTGGCATACTTGGTGTGAGGGACCTGGACAGCCTCTGTTAGTAGAAGTTGTCCTCCAATATGGAAAACAGATTTTTTTGGCCCCTCTAGGAATGTTCATCACTGGCCAACTCTAACTTAGGTGGGAATTTGCTTAAAGGCATGAGGTTGCCCTGAGCTTCTTGCACTCTTCTCCCTTAATTACTGTAAAAGGCTTTGGAGTCAACTGTTTGGTCAAGGAGAGTCTGATGTCATCAGAGGTATGAGGAAAAACTCACCTTCATTGCCTGGGAGGTGGGGCCTTAGAGACAGGGCAAGGCTTTGCCCTAGACTAGGGAGCCTTAGCTTGCTTGGCCGCCCATTAAGTAGGCCCTGCCCAGCCCTTACCGCCATTTCTTCTCTTCGTTAGTAGAATGGAAGCCCTGTGCCTGGATCCTTAGGGACACATTATCTATACCCCATTTTTCTTTCCAGAGGGCTCCCCAAAGTGATGTGGAATGGCATTTCATAACCCAACTTGCTTCATCCAACATAGATTTACAACTAGGCCTGAATGGGGCTTGCACAGGTAACTGTTTCTCTACCCTTTTCCCATAATTGACCCCTCCATTACTGATTCTCCTGCCTCAGCCTCCAGAGTAACTGGGATTATGGGTGTGTGCCACCACACCCGACTAATTTTTTGCATTTTTAGTAGAGACAGGGTTTCACCATGTTGGCCAGGCTAGTCTCGAACTCCTGACTTCAAGTGATCTGCTCACCTCGGCCTCCCAAAGTTCTGGGCTTACAGGCGTGAGCCACTGTGCCTGGCCTCCCCCGTTACATTTTAATTCCACAGATACACTTGAGCTGTTTATGGACTATGCCCCTTTCTGAAAGCGACAAATCGTTGTAATAGCTAAGACTTTTTTCGCCTGTCACAGAACCAATTTTTGCCCCCTGGGAGATGATACTGCCCCACCCCACTCAGCAATAGGAGAGATATCAAGTATCCTATTAGGTAAGAATAACAAGCTATACAAAAGGCTGCATACACATAGCTTCTAGCTATAGAAGATGGGTTTCTAAGGCTGCAAGGGTTTGCTATAGGGTTTGCTTCTGGGTTTTAGACAAGAGGCTAAAACTCCCTTGAATCAAGTGAAAGATGCCCAGACTATTCTTCAGCCCGAGCTTTCTGCAGAAATCTGACCCTGGGGCTGTAGGCTGTCAGGACCCTACAGTTCTTATTGCTAGTGGCAAGGTAGGAGCCACCAGTTGCCTTTCTTCCCTCATTTCCTGCGTGTCCTGTGTCATCCTCCATCTATCTGCCCTAGCAAAAACAAAGTCAGGGAGCCTCTGAGAATCTTCTGCTGGCAAGATTACTGTTTCACAATAGAAAACACAAGTGGGGTCAGATTACAGAGTACGCACACTGTTTCCCTTGATTTTCCTCTCACATCTTCTGTGGGTGGTAAGAAGAGAGAGGGCAAGGATATAAGTGGGTTCCTGCGTGAGAGAGGGAGATACCAGAGTAAATACAGTGCCACTTGAATGGTGACACCCCATTACCTTCAGACACAAAGATGTAAGCTGAGGGAAATGAATTCTTGGATTCTGAACATGAGGGTCAGATTTACATTCCTGTCTCAATTGTTGACGCTTATCCCAAGGACTAGTCATTCTGCAACATCTGTGGGAAATTCTCAGATTGAACTTCCCAGGGAGAAACATCATATGACATATTGGGAAAATGACTGACAATGGTTTTCCTTAATAAGTTCATTGAGAAGAAAAGTGGGCGGATGATTTCCCGGTCTTCACTCTTTCAGAAGCCCCTAAAACAATCTGACATGCTCTAGTTGGAGCCTGCTTTCTATCCCATCAGTTTGATTTCTGAATGCCTTATGATCATTACCATTCTTCATTAAAAAAAAAAAAAAAAGCTTTGTCGCATTTGTTAGTTTTGACTTCCAAATCTTCCGTGTTCTTTTTTTTTTTTTCTCTCTCTCTCTCTCTCTTTCCCCTTGGCTGTTCTCAGGCTTGGAGAAAAAGCTTGTAGCATGCCATTCCTTCCTCCACTGCTAGAATCCTCCCCCACATCCGACCCTCCCACCTTTTCCTAATGTTTCTCCAGCAAGCCCAGCGCCCACTGAAGAGCGTAAATTAGTGCCTAGTAATTGGTACAAAGGCACTTTCTGTTTCTATGCAACACACGCAGAAAGGAGGGGCAAAAGGAAGACGAAGAAAAAAACCCCACAGATGGTTAAAAAGGGAAAGAAGTGAGATCCTCTTTCAGTGGTCTTTGAGCAATCCTGGCTCTCTCTCTCCGCCCCACTTTTTGTTGGAAGTTAGTCACAGGCCTAGGCTTAACTCAGCGCACTTGGTGGCAGCAGTTGTTAGTATCAAAAGAATAGCACTTGGAGGTTGGAAGTGACCTTGGGAGGTCATCACATCCATCATTTTGTCTTTAAGAAAGCACATCCCCACCCTCTCTCAGAGAGATGGGGATTATTCTCTTGAAACGTTTTGGGGGGACTTGGAAGGCTTCGAAGCACACTACCAGGGTTCAAAAGCCACCTCTCTGCCTTGACTAGCATGGGAGTGGTCATACTGTGTAATCTCCCAGAGCCTCACCAGCTCATGAGGGTACTAGACAGTTGGAAGCATTTGTCAGCAGAACATGCTAAAGCCCCTAGCTTCAAGCTTGGCTCTGTGGGTGCCCAGGAATTTTTCCTTCCTTTTGAATTCTTTGCAGTACTTTCATTTGAATTCTTTTCCCCCCTTGCTCTCCTGGGACTTCAGTCTATGGTTAACATTTTTCTTTTTCACCTTAAAGAGCTGCTTCATGGAATTAACCAAGTGAAAGGGCAGAGGTGGAGTTAGGTGGGGTGGCCTATGCCCTTTTTATGGGAGCAGCACTCTCTGAAACAGTCCAAGGCAGAGCTGCTGGAGGTTTCCTACCACTGCCTACCTGGAATCCTCCTGTAACTTTAATACCTTTTTGATGCATTAAGACCACGAGTAAACATTTGTTTTATCCCAGCCTCAAGCAGTCCCCTCAGCAAATAATAGGACTAACATTATTATTCATAAGAATGTGATCCCCACTGAAGGAGTGAGATGCACCCAATTTTTTTTTTTTTAAATACGTGGTACCTTCCCAGGGCATTCATTGCTGTGTGTGTCCAAAGCCTTTTTGATGGTGTGCCCGAAGGCTTCTCTTTTAATCTCAGTTTCTAGTGTGGCATAATTGACTTCAGAATCCTGAGATGAGAATTGAAGAATCTGGATCTGAAATCTAAAGGTTCTAGAGCTGAGAGAACCAGTTTGCTCACGGTCTAAGCCAGAGCTGCTGCTACTGGGCCTTTGAATTTGTTTATTTTTTTAATGAAACTGAGAATGATCACAAATTTGAACAGGAAAAAGGAATCTAGGAGAATTTGAACAGGAGAAAGACCAATCCTTAACTGGCCAGATTGAGTCTTTTTAAAAAGTGGGGACATTTATTTAAATAAGAGACGGGAGCTTAAGCCATACAAAATTAATGACAAGGATTTGAAATGCAGTCCGTGGTGTTATGTCTTCAATGAAGTTTGAACATTTTTCCAAGCTGAGCCTCCGTCGTTATGGAAGGGAGTGTCTCCCAAAGGGCCTGACTTGAACCAAAGTGGGAACCAGTGGAATAGGCAAGGGACAAAAACACCAAAGTCTCTCTTTGGACATTTTAGAACTGGGAGCAAATTTACAGATCATCTTGACCCAAAGAAATAGAGGGAGAAGAAAAGGTTTCACCATCTCTCTCTTCCAGAGAGCTAGCTGTGATAAGACAGGCAGTTAGAAAGGCAGAGTAAGGCCTGACCCATTTCATATTGAACAGCCAAGACTGAGGAACTGGAATGTGAGGGGCCTTTACCTTCAGTACAGAGACAGTAGACAGAGTCGTCAGAGCACAGGCCTTCGGGTGCCTTAGACATGGGTTTTTGAATCCTGTCTTCACCATTCTATTTATGACAACTCACACTCCACTTACCTTCTCTGAGCCTCAGGTTTCTCATCTGTAAAATGGAGCTCAGTAATTACATATTTATGAAGTTGTTATGAGGCTTAATTCAGACGAGGTGTTTAAATCATTTAGCACACTATTATAATTAAAAATAAAGAATTTATATGAGTGTCCAGGAAACCCTTGATTCCTAGAATTTTTGTTTAGAATTCCAGATTAGTCCAGCACTGCCTCATTCACTTAAATTATTTATTATTATTATTATTATTACCATTATTATTATTATTATTATTTTGAGACTGAGTCTCACTCTGTCACCGAGGCTGGAGTGCAGTGGCATGAAGGATCTTGGCTCACTGCAGCCTCTGCACCCTCCCTCTACTTCCCCCTGCCCCCTACTCAAGCAATCCTCCCACCTCAGCCTCCCAAGTAACTGGGACCACAGATGCACACCACCACGCCCAGCCTATTTTTGTATGCTTTGTAGAGACTGGGTTTCACTATGTTGTCCAGGCTGGTCTCAAACTTCTAAGCTCAAGCCATTTGCCCACCTCAGCCTCCCAAAGTGTTAGGATTATAGGCGTGAGCCACTGCACCTGGCCATCTCATTCACTTAAATTATTTATTGAGTGACTTACCTGCAAAAAGCTATGTAAAATGCTGGTACCAGGCACCTTGGATTTTGTGACTAATAGTGATGATAATGATAATATCTAACATTTATTATATGTCTGGTTCCAAGCTAAATGGTTTACATGCATTGTCACGTTTAAACCCAACAGCAATCCTGTGAGATAGAAAGGTGCTATTCTTCTCATTTAATAGGAGGAACCAGACTGGGAGTTGGTTAACCTAGTTCAAGGTTACCCTGGAATTTTCCTAGTCTGTCTCTAGGTGGGTGGAGTTGGGCATGAGTGCTTGCTGATCTGGACCCCTTGGGTTTCCGCCAGTGGGAAGAGACCCTGTGTTTTACGTGGTTCTCTTGGGTTTGGTCCCAGAGCCACCAGTCTTCAGCTGTCTTCTCTTTTGTTGTTCTAACTCTGGCTCGTGGTTGGTTTTCACGAACCTCAGTTAGGAGTGTCAGCAGAAATCTCGGACTCTGACCACACCTACTCTGTATTTTCCATAGTTATCCAGAAGCTGCTTCCTTCCTGTTGAAAAATAACCTGGTTGTGGGCCCGAAGCTGTATTAGTCAGGACAACAGAATCCAAACAGGGACTGGCTTAATAAAAAAAAAATGAAACTTTATTGGTTCAGGTTACAAACACATCTAGGGGTAGCTCTCGTTTCGGTGTCTGTGGATACAGGCACTCAGTGTCTGCCTCTCTATGGCTCCGTTTTGCTGCCTTTTGCTATGGCCTCATTCGTGGGGTTGGCAGGGCTGTCTCCAAATAGTGGCGAGATGGCTGCCCACAGTTCCAGACTCATATCCTGCCACTTAAGCCCCAAGGAGAGACAGTTTTCCATTCGCAATGATTCCAGCAAAAGTTCCAGGCTTTAAGCTCTATGACTAGTTCAGATTGTGTGCCCCATCCCTGAAATGAATCACTATGGCATGACTGGGTCACATCCAATCTCTGGGTCTGGAGGTGTGGGGTCACCCTCCCTGGAATTACATGTACCCAGAATGGGGAAGGAGTTGTTGCCAAAAGGAAATTTAATGTGTTATTTATTCGTCAAAAGGGAACAAATGCCAGACAGGCAAAACCAACACCTATTCACTCCATCGTCCCATTTCGTTATTTATTTATTTCTATTTGTATTTTTTTGAGACAAAGTCTCGCCCTGCTGTCCAGGCTGGAGTGCAGCAGCACGATCTCGGCTCGCTGCAACTTCCACCTCACGGGTTTAAGCCATTCTGGTGCCTCAGCCTCCCGAATAGCTGGGATTACAACCACATACCACCATGCCAGGCTAATTTTTGTATTTTTAGTAGAGATGGGGTTTCACCAGGTTGGCCAGGCTTGTCTTGAACTCCTGACCTCAGGTGATCCACCCCCCTCAGCCTCCCAAAGTGCTGGAATTACCCGTGTGAGCCGCCATGCCCGGCTATCATCCCATTTAGAACTACCAATAGGATTTTCCAAAGAACAGAGTTTGACAAAATGAGAGGCAAACAGTGTGATAATTTTTTTTTCTATATATTTTTCTTTCTTTTGATGGGAAAGAGCTCTGAACTATCTCTGGAGTTCAGCCTGAAAGACAGATAGGCCATAAGTGAAGGTACAGAAGGGTCTTTGCAGAAGATAGATGGTTTTGACAGGTATTACATATGCTTAGGCAAACACCCACTGGCCCTCCTGAGTGGATGTTCTAGAAGCCGATACCAAAAGCCTCACATGGAACAAGTATAACAGCAGCAGGGTGAACTTCAAAGCCATTGACTTAGTTTTAATTCCAGCCTGTCCATTTTAATGTCCAGAGAAACAAATCATGTTTACAGGAACATTTACTACCCTATGTGCTAATAGATAAAAGCCTAGTCTGTACAAAGACAAGCTGTTTATATGGCAGTTCCCATTGAGGTTCGGAAATGTATTCAGTGTGCACAGTGCCCAAGAAAAACACTGTAATAAATCATAAGAGGCAAAAAGTCGAGCTTAAAAACAACTTAATAAAAACACATAAAAGTGACTTAACTCCCTGTGCTACCGTGATTCTACAGTAGTTTTGTACCATTACCATTTTAATGAAAATAAGCAGAATGACAACCAAGCAGCCGGCTTTCTCTTGTATTGCAATCTATAGTCATGGCCAGCCCCAAAATGCTTGTTCAGTGAGCATTATCGCACTGAAGTGGGGGTTCCCAGTGTGAAAAACACAGGCTATTTTCTCTAACCTGAGGCATTTCTTTTTCTTTTTTTTCCTAATTTATTTTATTTTATTTATTTTTTAAATTTTTTAAATTTTTTTTTTTTTTGAGACCCGGAGTCTCACTCTGTCGCCCAGGCTGGGGTGCAGTGGCCAGATCTCAGCTCACTGCAAGCACCGCCTCCTGGGTTTACGCCATTCTCCTGCCTCAGCCTCCCGAGTAGC
>NW_012110141.1:4191673-4194983 GCF_000951045.1 Mandrillus leucophaeus | reverse complement strand
AACGGAGTCTTGCTCTGTTGCCCTGACTAGAGTGCAGTGGTACAATCTCTGCTCACTGCAACCTCCGCCTCCCGGGTTCACATGATTCTCCTGCCTCAGCCTCCCAAGTAGCTGGGATTACAGGTGCCAGCCACCACACCCAGCTAATTTTTGTATTTTTAGTAGAGACAGGGTTTCATCATGTTGGCCAGACTGGTCTCGAACTTCTGACCTTAAGTTATTTGCCCGCCCCGGCCTTCCAAAGTGCTGGGATTACAGGTGTGAGCCACAGCACCCAGCTAATTTTTGTATTTATAGTGGAGACGGGATTTCACCATGTTGGCCAGGCTGGATTTCTTGAGACAGGGTCTCGCTCTGTTGCCCAGGCTGGAGTACAGTGGCACAATCATAGCTCATTGCATCCTTAAGCTCCTTGGCTCAAGTGATCTCTCACCTAGGTCTCCTGAATAGCTGGGACCACAGGCACGCACCACCATGTCCAGCTAATTAAAAAAAATGTTTTCATTTTTCTTTTAGAGATGAGATTTTGCTATATTGCTCAGGCTGGTCTCAAACTCCTGGCCTCAAGTGATCCTCCTGCCCCAGTCTCCCAAACTGTTGAGATTACAGGCCTACACCCAGCCTAACCGAGGCATTTCTTCTCAAAGCCCTGCTTGCTCCTAATTTTCAAAACATGCCCAAAGGCATACATGCCTTTAAAACAACTTAATAAAAATGCATAAAAGTGACTTATGCCTTTGGGCATGTTTTGAATGGAATACATGCCCAAAGAGGGGACTATATACCTTTTCTGAGATCTCAGGGGGAGGGCTGAGTGGGGGCTGTTTTGTGAAGGGTGGACAGCTCCGACCTGCAGTTCTTTGTGGTCTTTGGTGCCAAACACCAAGCCATGTGACTTAGTGGCTCACTTCATCCCAGAAGTAGAAGGGTTAAAAGCTTGAAAAGCTGCTGGTGGCCCATGTGGCAGGTCTGAGTAGGATTTATGGTCACTGCAGCCATACTGTGGTGTGGGGTTACATACCATACAGTGTGCATACAGTGTGCAGAGGTTGAGCCCAGAGGGAAAAAGCTGGATGAAACACTTGTTGGAGTGGCATCACTTTTCACCATGAGTCCTTATGAATGCCACAGCCCAGCAGGTAGAGTAGATGTTGACTAATCAGGCATCGGTCTCTCCATTTCTGCTGCTGGGGGACAATCATTTTCTTGGCAGTTCAGGGTCTCAGTTACTTCTGTATTCAATTATATTCTCTTTTGGCTAAATGTTTGCAAAATCAGGTTCTCTCTGTCTGATTTGGGGTCCCTTGCCTTTCCTTCCCCTGACAGTGATCTTCTGTTTGGTGGCCGTGGGGCTCATCTCTTGTTTCAGCTGCATGGGAGAGCCATCTATGTTGCATGCTGTCCTTTGACCTTGTGATGATGTCCACTGAGATGTCTGTCATGCACTTGCCTGTGTCCCCATCCTCACAGGCTGACATCAGTGGCTCTAGGTGTTAGATCCTTGCACTGTGACCCAGTCCTCTTGTAGATTTCTCCAACAGCACAGTTTTGGGCTCAGGAACTCCATCCTTTTCCCCACCCTGCGCTTAGAAAGGTGCACGCACTGAGACCCCTCTCAGCTGTAGCTCCCCAACTCCTCAGGTGTCACGGCCTGTGCAGGGCTTCCAAGAGGGCCTTATTTGTATAAGACACCTCAGTGTCTCTAATACAGTCCTACCAGCTCTTTCTCTTTTTCTTTTTCTGCCCCTCATGTCTTAGTTGGAAGATCTGGCAAATTGAGAGTTTTTTAAGCTCACGGACCTTTTTTTTTTTTAAACCAGAAAATAAACACCAACTTTATTAATATAATAGCAACAGAAAGAGTTTACAATTTCTCAAAAGGAAAATGACATGACACCAGCACAAGTGTTAAATGAGTTTTCTACATGCTACTTTGAAAATTAAAGCTCAGTGGCAACTTATTTATCCTAAACTATGTCTGACCACCCCCCTCCCCCGAGGCAACGCATATGGAAGGAAGGGCCTGGAAGGCAGAGAATTAGAAAAAAAGGCACTGTGAAAGGTCAGTCTCTGTGCTTTTAGTTTGAGTCTGGGCTGTTCTTTCACATCTAATCCCATTTTGTGCATAAAACTGAAGGAGCAATTTGAAACCTGGTTTTAATTTGGTCACACACTGTTGTGCAGGGCGTCCTTGGGCACGTCATCTGCCCTCTGAGTTGGCTTCATCTAAAACATGACAGGTTTGAATTCCCTGGTGATAAAAATCATCAAAAATGCAAAGATTCCAAGAATCTGTTCTTGGGATAGCTTTGCCATTAGGCATTTATATCTTGTTCAATATTTAATGCCTAGGTGGATATTTATTATCTATCTTTCCCACAATTAGCTGGACAGAGGCAGCAGAGTCTGGGATGGTGGGAATTACCTAGTCTGGGCCAGGATCTGGTCTTTGAAGGGCTAGCTGTGTGGTTGTGGGGAGGTTGCATCATCTCTCTGGGCCTTTGGAGGATCACTAAGATTTCATCCACCTCTAAATTCTGTGACTCTGACTTATATGGTCTTTTATCACACTACACCACCAGGCAGATCTTCATTGTATTAAAAATGTATGTTTAGGGTCCGCATTTTGCCTCTGCACTATTTTTAGCTTTCAGGCAGGGCCATATAACTGAGACTTCAAGACCGCTCTTGGCCAGGTGCAGTGGCTCATGCCTGTAATCCCAGCATTTTGGAAGGCCGAGGCAGGAGGATTACTTGAGCCCAGGAGTTTGAGACCAGCCTGGACTACATAGTGAGACCCCTGTCTATACAAAAAATAAGCAAAATTAGCTGGGTGTGGTGGCATGCACCTGTGGTCCAGCTACTTGGGAGGCTGAGGTGGGAGGATCACTGGAGCCTGGGAGGTTGAGGCTGCAGTGAGCTGAGATCATGTCACTGGGTGACGGAGCAAGACCTTGCCTCACAGGAAAAAAAAAAAATGTATAGCTTTTACTGAATCAAGAACCTAAAGAGTCAGGAATCTGTTGTCAGCCGGGCACGGTGGCTCATGCTTGTAATCTCAGCACTTTGGGAGGCCAAGGCAGGAGGATCACCTGAGGTCAGGAGTTCAAGACCAGCCTGGCCAGCATGGTGAAACCCTGTCTCTAATAAAAATACAAAAATTAGCTGGGCATGGTGGCAGGTGCCTGTAATCCCAGCTACTTGGGAGGCTGAGACACAAGAATTGCTTGAACCTGGGAGGTGGAGGTTGCAGTGAGCCGAGATCGCGCCACTGCACTCCAGCCTGGGTGACAGAGCAAGACTCCATCTC
>NW_012110141.1:4182760-4191623 GCF_000951045.1 Mandrillus leucophaeus | reverse complement strand
GCCTGGGTGACAGAGCAAGACTCCATCTCAAAAAAAAAAAAAAAAAAAAAAAAATTCTGTTGTCTGCTGTCTTTTGTTTGAGGTCTGCTGGGACCGCATGTGCTGTCTCACAGATAGCTGAGTTGGGAACGTGTGAATGATATTTGGATAGGCTTGCTTCTTAGACTCCAGCATGCTTCAATGAGGAAGTGCTGCGTACGGATGTCACAGACACACCCACTTACCATCTCAGAACCTAAAGCATAGGACAAGTTGCTTTCTACAGATAAACACAGAGATCCAGAAGTAAAATCTCACACCTAAGCCCTACACTGTCTCTGTTGTATCAACAAATAAAATATAAACGGAAGCCAAATCACAAAAAGGATTCAGTGAGAGGTCAGAAGCAAATGGTAGTAATATGATGGGACGGCATTCAGGCAGGATTATTCTTACAAAGCCTATCCAACATTTTTATTCATTCAAAACATCTATACGCAAAGCAATATTTCTGCTACACAGGAGACTTTTGAATGAATGATTTTTGAGTTCAGTGTTCATTGAAATGATGTATGCAGAAAAATGTGGACTCGTCTGTACCCAGGAACGGCCTGCACACCTCTTCTGTAATGTGTATTGGTGGTTCTGCACATGAGGGTAATAATGGAGAATGGGAAAAAAGCAACTGTTCATGTTTCATACCTGCATGTCGGCATTGCTTTTTGGTGGGGAGGGAAGCCAAATGGTGATGGACAATGGGGTGCTTGAGGCCTAGGGTCAGGGCAGGTCTGTGTGGATGCATGCCCCACCAGCCTGGCCCATGAAAAAATGCTTAGACTCAAATCTTTGCACTTCTTCACGATCTGACTCTTCATCTGCTTTCTAACAAGGATGCTCCTTTGTTGGGCAACCCTACTGTTGCTGTTTGTGCAGCAAAGGAAGGAAGGAAGGTTCCTGTCCATTCTTATAAGAGGGCCATGTCCCTTTCACATATGGAAAAAGTAGGAGAGGTGGAAATAGAGGAGTGAGAAAACAGATATAGTATATTCAGGAAGTTTCTGACTTTCTCCTTTTTTTTTTTTTTTTTGAGTCTGCGTCTCACTCTGTCACCCAGGCTGGAGTGCAATGGCACGATCTCAGTCACTGCAACCTCCACCTCCTGGGTTCAAGTGATTCTCCTGCCTCAGCCTCCCGAGTAGCTGGGATTACAGGCATGTGCCACCACGCCTGGCTAATTTTTGTATTTTTAGTAGAGATGGGGTTTTGCCATGTTGGCCAGGATGGTCTCAACCTCCTCACCTCAAGTGATCCACCTGCCTTGGCCTCCCAAAGTGCTGGATTACAGGCGTGAGCCATCACACTGGGCCAGAAAGTTTCTGACTTTCTGACAATAAATTTGAGAAGAAGACAAAATGACTCTTCTCCTCTCTTTGGTCATGGATCAATTACTGAAGTGTCCAGTAATTTCTCAATAGAAAATAAATCACCCCCTGCCCTCCACTTCCATGCCCATGGAATCTATTCCTTTACAAATTTTTAAGAGATGAGGTCTCACTAGGTTGCCTATGCTGGTCTTGAACCCTGGGCCTCAAGCAGTCCTCCCTCCTCAGCCTTCCAAAGTGCTGGGATTACAGGTATAAACCACCATGCCTGGCCTGGAATATATTCTTGATCAAGCCATTTGTGGAACGCTTTAAACTCAGATGTACCACTGTTTTCAGTAAGACTTTTAAAAAATATTAAAATAACTTTTTCCGACCTTTTCTCATAAGAGAAATATATACTCACTGTTTAAAAAATCAGAAAACATAGGGAAAAATTACAAAAGGAAGTATAAGTTATTCTTTATCTCCTCACTGGAGGTAGATAGTAACTGTTCAAATTTTGTATATATTCTTTTTACTTAAAAAACTTTTTTTAAATTTTAAGTTGTAGTAGAGATGGGGTCTTACTGTGTTGCCCAAGCTGGTCTTGAACTCCTGACCTCAAATAGTCCTCCTGCCTCAGCCTCCCAAAGTGTTAGGATTACAGGCGTGACCCACCTCACTCAGCCCACATTTTGGGAGACAACAGGATTTTTTCTCTCCATATATATTCACACACTTATGCAGCTGATCATACATCATTCTTCTCAGTAGTGTAGGGCTAACATCTTCCCATTTCATGATATAACAGTCTGGTACCTTTTTCACAGGTACATATTAGTCCCCTGTAAGGACATACTGTGTGTATTAAACCAGCCCTTTATTGTTGAGCATTTAAGTTGTTACTACCTTTTAGCTCTCATGAGCAATGCTGGTATCCCTTTTCGTGTCTCTATCTAATTATTATCAAATTAATTGCCAAAAATAATCTGCAGGAGAATATTGCCAGATGGCCCTGGATTAATTATAAATCCCACCAGTGTGGTACAGGGCCTGTTTCCTCATGCCTCCATCAGTGGTTGGTGTGAACAGATTTTTTAATGTTTTCACTGACCTCACAGATATCTTGCTGGTGTCTTCATTGGCATGTTTTGATTACTTGTGAGATTGAATATATTTTCATATTTATTTCTTGGTCATTCGTATTTTATTTATTTGTTCGTTCGTTTATTTATTTATTTAGAGGCAAGGTCTGGCTCTGTCACCGAGACTGGAGTGCAGTGACATGATCTCAGCTCACTGCAACCTCTGTCTTACAGAGATCAAGTGATCCTCCCACCTCAGCCTCCTGAGTAGCTGGGACTGTAGGTGTGCACCACAAAGCCTGGATAATATTTGCATTTTTAGTAGAGATGAGGTTTCGCCATGTTACCCAGGCTGGTCTCAAACTCCTGGGCTCAAGCAGTCTGCCCGCCTCGACCTCCCAAAGTGCTGAGATTACAGGCATGAGCCACCACGCCCGGCCAGTATTTCTTATTTTATAAATTATTTATTTGCATCCTTGCCCACTTTTATTAAGTTGGGCTATTCTTTTTGATTTGCAAGTCTTTTCTGTGTTACAGATTTTAACCTTTTGTCATATGCTACAATTTCTTTTATTCATTTATTATTTTGATTCTTAAATTTTTCTACCTATATATATTTTTAACATTTTTACGTATTCAGAACTATCCTTCAAGTAGGATTTTGCTTTTGGTTTCATGTTTAGAAAGTCTCTCTTCATTCCAGGTTTCTAAAAATATTCACTTATATTTTATCGTTATGGCTTTATTTTTTACATTTACATTTATAACCCATTTGGAAATCATTTGAGTGAAAAGTATGAGGTAGGGATTAAGATTTATTTTTTTTTCTTTTACCTGATGTCTAAGCCACTTACTGAATTAAACATTTTTTGTTTCACTGATTTGAAATACCCCATTTACCATTTACAGAATCCCTATAGATTCTTAGGGTTATTTTCAGACCCTACTCTGTTCCACTGATTTGTCTTTTCCTGTGCTGCTATCTCACTATCTTAATTATTACAGCTTTAATAATACATTTTAATAACTACTGTTGCAAGTGCTCAGTTATTATTTGTTCTTCTGCAAAATTTTCTTGGCAAGTTGGGCATGTTTATTCCTCCAAATGAACTTCAGAAATAATTTTGTCAAGTTCTAGAAAAAGAAATTCTTATGGTGTGTGTTAATTTCATAGATGAATTTGTACAGAATTGCCGTATTCACACCATTGAGCCTTACCATTCAGAGGCACGGGGAGCATTTCATTTGTTCATTTTCTTTTACATCAAGGCTTTTGCATTTCTTCACCAAGGTCCTGAACTTTTCTTGTTAGGCTTATTCTGACTGGTTACGGCTAGCATGTAAGAAAACCAGTGCTCTTTTGTATAGTTACACCTGTGAATGCACTTTTAATTTAGATTAGATTTTTCAGTTATCTTGAATTTTTTTCAAAGAGAAAGTTATGTCAACTGCAAATAATTCTTATTTTATAAGCCCCCTTCTTCTCAATTTACTTCTTATTTTATCCAATTGCACTCATTAGTATTTCCTGGAAAATGTTAAATTATAGCCATGGGAGTGGGTGTCCATTTATGCTTTGGGCTAGACTTTAGTAGTAATACTACCTTTATTTTACTGTTGACCTTGCCGAGGAAAGGTTCCAGAGCTGATCTTTTATCCTGCTGAGGAATTATTTTATTTTCCTGAAAGCTTTTATTAGGGATGGTTGTTCAATTTTATCACATACTATTTTGTACATTATAAGAGTGTGTATATGATACTGTGTGTGTGTGTGTGTGTGTGTGTGTATGAGCTATTAAATGGAATATCAGTATGATTTAATAACATCAAGTTATCCTTTTGAAAATTACATTTCTTTTGTAGAGTTGGGGTCTTACTCTGTTGTCCAGGTTGGTCTTGATCTCCTGGGCTCAAGCAGTCCTCCCATCTCAACCTTCCAAAGTGCTGGGATTACAGGTGTGAGCCACACAACCAACCCAAATGATTCTTTTATCTATGGAATCCTAGTGCTGTTTTTGCAATCAGAAATACTCTTTTTTTTTGAGACAGGGTCTCACTCTCACCCAGGCTGGAGTGCAGTGGCACAATCACAGCTCACTGCAGCCTCAACATTTGGGCTCCAGCGATCTTCCCGCCTCAGCCTCCCAAGTAGCTGGGGCCACAGGCAAGCACCACTATGCCTGGCTAATTTTTTGTATTTTTGGTAGAGATGGGGTTTCACCACATTGCCCAGGCTGGTCTTGAACTTCTGTGTTCAAGTGATCCATCTTGAGCAGCTGAGCGTTATTTTTCTTCCAAAAGACTTGATTTTGTACATCTGCAGGAAACCTTAATGCTTAATTGGCACTTTTTGAGTTCTCTTCTGAAAAGGAGGCCTAAATCCCTTAGATTTGTCTTTTACCAGATTGGTTTACTTTTGCTAGATGCAATGGAAGCTTTCGATTTTGTATTTTTGACCTTCCTGCCTCCATTCAAGTTAGACCCATCCCTGTACTTGGGTGGGGCAGGGAAGATGAGAAGAACCAGGTAGGAAAGAGACGACATTCAGATGGTAGGCCTCCCTGACCCCAGGCAGGACTTCAGTGGCAGCCTGGACAGCTCAGGGAGCCTGGGGAGGGTTGCCTGTGTCCAGTGAGCAAGCCTGGCACTTGCCAAGGGCCCAGCCTCTTTTCTCTATGGAGATCTCACCTCCATTCATTTCAGGACTGCCCACAAAAAAAATAGGCTTCGTTTGGCATCATCAACTAATCAGCAGTTGAGGAGGCTCCCTCTCAAAAGCAGCAAGTGTCCTTTTGTGCTCAGTAGGCAAGCACAAAGCCAGGGGCCCCAGTCCGCTGCTCTCGCACCCTCCGTAGGCCCAGGAGAATTCGGGAGGCCTGATCTGTCTCTGCAAAGAAAGTCTTTTACACATTGTGCGCAGTGTTCAGTAGCTTTTTTGATCACATTTATTTTATACTCTGAACTGAGTCGGTCAGCGAGAGGTGCTTAGCTTGTTACTGAAAGGGGTGGGGAGTGGTATATAAATAATGAGAACTCAGAGAAACTTGTGCTGTTAACAGCTGTTCTCCAGTAAAGCGGAGTTTATTGTGTCACTGCCTCTGGGTGTGTTTTCCTGTGAAGGCCAGAAATAATGCAGTGGTACAAGTCTGTTGGGTACTTTTCTCCCTCTTCCCAGGAGGATGGTAACTCTCTCGTTAATACTAAAGGCAGGTTTAAAGATTCTCTCATTGATAATTGCATTGCTGTGTGGTTTGTTCGGCATAAAGGCTGACCATTCTCCTTTAAACCTTAGCACTGAGCCTCAAGGAGAGGGCCTGACTTGGTTTCCCCCAGGCTGCCAGCTGAAGGTCAAGTCGCCGTCTCTCTAGGCCAGTCCTCTCCCCCTCTGCAGATCATCTCTGGTCCCATTCAGCCTTTAATTCTGTTCTTGTCTACCTGTAACTTCCCCATTCCATGCTATCTTAAGTGCAAAACATCTATCATTTTCTAAATAATGCCTTATTATATGACTGTCATTAACTTATATGCCGGGATGTTAGATTAAACATCACGGCCTGTTAGATCCAAACTCTCCACTGTGTTAAAAAGGTGGGAGATTTTTCAAAGGGCTGCAAATTGTAGGTCCCTCAGCAGAATCCAGCCTGCATACACACCACTGGGTGGCACCATAATTTATAATGTTGAACTTGAATGCCTCTAAGTAGGGGAAGCACCCTTCAGCCCACCATGGAATCCATTACGATCTATGATTGAATGCACCTGCTCTCACCCTGCCCCTGACCTTTTTTTAATGTGTCTGGCTCCTGAAGACATTTGCATTTACAAATTCTGGTGTATGCCAGTTAGAAGTTCAAGTCCTCTGTTATTTATTTATTTATTTATTTATTTATTTATTTATTTATTTGAGACAGGGTCTCACCCTGTTGCCCAGACTGGAGTGCAGTGGCGTGATTTTGGCTCACCACAACCTCCGCCCCTCGGGTTCAAGCGATTCTCATGTCTCAACCCCAGTAGCTGGGATTACAGGTGTGCAACACCATGCCCGGCTTCAAGTCTTTTGATTGAGATGAGGAATCAACTAACTTTTCGCAAAAGGGCCCGATAGTAAATATTTTCAGTTTTGCAGGTTGTACAGTCTCTGTGGGCAACTGCTCAACACTGCTGTTTTGAAAATGCAGCTGTAGATAATACTTAAACCAATGAGCATGGCTGTTTCCAATAAAACTATATGCAGACAAGGAAATTTTAATTTCATATAATTTTCTCCTGTCATGAAATATTCCTTTATTTTTTTTCAACCACTTGGTAAAAACCGAATATAAGAATCGTATAACTTTTCTTAGCTCATAGCAGGCCAGTTTTGGCCAGTGGGATGTGGATTGCTAGCCCCTGATTTAGATCACTGACCAAAAAGTTTTTAAAGGTTTTCCAAAGGATGCCAGATACATCAAAATGATCCCGGGCCTTTTATACTAGCAACTCACTTCCAAGCAGATCTTTTTTAAATGCGTGAAAAACGGTAAACTTGAATTATACAAATTACATGAGCCTAACAAAGGCTTCTATTGGCTCTAGATTTTCTTGGGGCTCTGTGGGTGTCCCTGTCTGCTCTCTGTGAAACACTTCAGGGATAAGGATGCTAGGTCAATGACAGCACTTGGATTAGAAGCAATGAGAACCATCACAAAATGACAGCTCCAAGGGGCAGTCAAGAGAGTATCACTGTCAGCTAGATCGAAAGTGAATTCAGTGGGAACAGACCCTGATTACACTTGAAATATATGTAAGTCACAAGCATAGAAACTTAATAGTTCTGTTCTGATGGCTTCATGCCAGTTTTCCACGATCACTTCTATAAAGCCATCTTCCAAACACAGCGAGAGTATCTTATTTCTTTTCCAATCCTAGCCCACAGCTGAATGGTCTTCTGTTCCATTTTCCCCGCGGTGGACACAGATCCCCTCCACTAAATGAACCCCCTCCTCTCACGACTCACTTGAAAGAAATGAGTACCTGCCAGTGAGGAGGCTGAGGCACATTAGCGCTCCTCCAAGAAAACCACTTCTAATGAGCTTTTGTCTTAACAAGCATTGAGAAAACACTGAGCTCTTCCTTTCATTGTTCTCCTGCCCGCCACATCAGAAAGGAGTGGAGAAAGGGCTCCAAAAAGGACCGAGCAGAGAGGGTAGTTTGTTTTGGTTTGGTTTGGCTCTTTGCAACTTACCATTCTATGAGTTCTGACCCCTTGTTATATTTTTAATAGAACATGTTTAGAAAAACATTTCCCCCATAGCTGCTTCACTGGGGTTAAAGAGGACTTCACTGCAGTCTAATTCTGGAATGGCTCAGGTTTCTCCAGTAACCAGTAATATCTGAGCAGATTTCAATGTGAGTGACCAGGAGAGAGAGAGAGAGAGAGAGAGAGAGAGTGTGTGTGTGTGTGTGTGTGTGTGTAAAGTTTGAGCATTTACCAAATGCTTGGCACCATGAGTAGGACAAAAGTCATCATACATGACATTGTTTTAGCCTCAAGAAGCCCAGCCTTGTTGGGTTGTAACAATCTGTATTTTGACTTTTGCTCAAAGGTCTAGTGAAGTGGGTTAAAGTGCTGTTTCTCTAATAGAAGTTGCAGAAGTGTAGTTTTCAACTCCATGTCTTTGTTGAGTTTTTCAGGGGAGCCTTTTTTTTTTTTCCTTTTTGCAGCCCCATCCCCGAGCATCAAAATGCATTAATAACCCTATCTCCTACCTTGAGTAGGACCCAGCATTCATTGGTCTGCTATTGTCTTTTGCTGCCGTAGCTTTTCAACTCAGAGTTCCGTAAGGGTTTATACGTAGATCTGCACATAGAGAATCAACTGCTACAGATTCATTTTACCCACATTGGGTTTCCTCGAAAAGTACTTTGTACAGGGTGTTGTTATGACTATCATTCTGCTTAGAAGACAGCAGAGAGCCTTCATCATGAATAGATTATCACAAAGGTGATAGATTTGGTTGGTTTTGTTTTGTTTTATTATATTTCTGCATCTCATCAGCACAGGTTAAGAGAAGCTGGGGAAAATAGAATGAATAATTTTGGATGACTCAAATGCACCACGCTGGACAGCTCCCAGCCTCTGCAGTTTCTCTATGGGTTCCAGGAAGGCCGGGACAGGAGTGAGAAAATATTCACTCCTCACACCTAGCCAAGGAGTGTCTGGAGAGTTCTGTGGAAACCAGGAGCCTGTGTGTCCTCTGTCTATGCAGCAGCTGTTGTCGGCTGTGCTTGGAAAGGTGTAAAGAGTAGGCAGAGGCAGGCTTTTGGGAGCCAGGCGATGGCAGTCACTTACAAGGGGAGTAAGTGAGGTTCTTATCTTCAACAGCTCGTCTGCTTGTCTGCTTGTGTGTGTCCTCCCCAAATGCGGACACAGACCCTCCCCTGCCTTCACCTTGT
>NW_012110141.1:4178777-4182710 GCF_000951045.1 Mandrillus leucophaeus | reverse complement strand
GCTCTCTGTGAAACACTTCAGGGATAAGGATGCTAGGTCAATGACAGCACTTGGATTAGAAGCAATGAGAACCATCACAAAATGACAGCTCCAAGGGGCAGTCAAGAGAGTATCACTGTCAGCTAGATCGAAAGTGAATTCAGTGGGAACAGACCCTGATTACACTTGAAATATATGTAAGTCACAAGCATAGAAACTTAATAGTTCTGTTCTGATGGCTTCATGCCAGTTTTCCACGATCACTTCTATAAAGCCATCTTCCGAACACAGCGAGAGTATCTTATTTCTTTTCCAATCCTAGCCCACAGCTGAATGGTCTTCTGTTCCATTTTCCCCGCGGTGGACACAGATCCCCTCCACTAAATGAACCCCCTCCTCTCACGACTCACTTGAAGGAAATGAGTACCTGCCAGTGAGGAGGCTGAGGCACATTAGCGCTCCTCCAAGAAAACCACTTCTAATGAGCTTTTGTCTTAACAAGCATTGAGAAAACACTGAGCTCTTCCTTTCATTGTTCTCCTGCCCGCCACATCAGAAAGGAGTGGAGAAAGGGCTCCAAAAAGGACCGAGCAGAGAGGGTAGTTTGTTTTGGTTTGGTTTGGCTCTTTGCAACTTACCATTCTATGAGTTCTGACCCCTTGTTATATTTTTAATAGAACATGTTTAGAAAAACATTTCCCCCATAGCTGCTTCACTGGGGTTAAAGAGGACTTCACTGCAGTCTAATTCTGGAATGGCTCAGGTTTCTCCAGTAACCAGTAATATCTGAGCAGATTTCAATGTGAGTGACCAGGAGAGAGAGAGAGAGAGAGAGAGAGAGAGTGTGTGTGTGTGTGTGTGTGTGTGTAAAGTTTGAGCATTTACCAAATGCTTGGCACCATGAGTAGGACAAAAGTCATCATACATGACATTGTTTTAGCCTCAAGAAGCCCAGCCTTGTTGGGTTGTAACAATCTGTATTTTGACTTTTGCTCAAAGGTCTAGTGAAGTGGGTTAAAGTGCTGTTTCTCTAATAGAAGTTGCAGAAGTGTAGTTTTCAACTCCATGTCTTTGTTGAGTTTTTCAGGGGAGCCTTTTTTTTTTTTCCTTTTTGCAGCCCCATCCCCGAGCATCAAAATGCATTAATAACCCTATCTCCTACCTTGAGTAGGACCCAGCATTCATTGGTCTGCTATTGTCTTTTGCTGCCGTAGCTTTTCAACTCAGAGTTCCGTAAGGGTTTATACGTAGATCTGCACATAGAGAATCAACTGCTACAGATTCATTTTACCCACATTGGGTTTCCTCGAAAAGTACTTTGTACAGGGTGTTGTTATGACTATCATTCTGCTTAGAAGACAGCAGAGAGCCTTCATCATGAATAGATTATCACAAAGGTGATAGATTTGGTTGGTTTTGTTTTGTTTTATTATATTTCTGCATCTCATCAGCACAGGTTAAGAGAAGCTGGGGAAAATAGAATGAATAATTTTGGATGACTCAAATGCACCACGCTGGACAGCTCCCAGCCTCTGCAGTTTCTCTATGGGTTCCAGGAAGGCCGGGACAGGAGTGAGAAAATATTCACTCCTCACACCTAGCCAAGGAGTGTCTGGAGAGTTCTGTGGAAACCAGGAGCCTGTGTGTCCTCTGTCTATGCAGCAGCTGTTGTCGGCTGTGCTTGGAAAGGTGTAAAGAGTAGGCAGAGGCAGGCTTTTGGGAGCCAGGCGATGGCAGTCACTTACAAGGGGAGTAAGTGAGGTTCTTATCTTCAACAGCTCGTCTGCTTGTCTGCTTGTGTGTGTCCTCCCCAAATGCGGACACAGACCCTCCCCTGCCTTCACCTTGTAGGTGGGGCACAGTAGGAGGTTCGGGATGCTGGCCTGATCACATCTGGCAGGCAGGGCTTAGCTGCATTTTCAGTGGGACACAGACGTTGGCATGAATCCAAGGAAAGCAATCGGAAAGAGGGATGTGGAAGCTGTCAAGTCCCCAGGACCCCCAGGAGTCAGGACAGCCATGTGGCCAAGAGCACAGGCCTTGGTAGACAGGGCCAGTTCATGACTCTGCTTTCCAGTTATGTGAGCCTGAGTACACAATCTAACCCTCCAAGCCTCAGTTTTCTCATCTGTGAAATGGGGCAACCTTGTGGGGTGCTTGTGAGAATTCAGTGAAAAGGGCACAGGAAGCCCTTAGCTCTATGCTTAAACAATGTTAGTTTGTCTTTTATGAGGAATATGGAAGAAACTGGAATTGTTTGGAAACTGGAGAAGAGATTAGAGAAAGACGTATCTGCAGATTTTTAAAGGATTAATGTGTGGCACAAGGAACAAATTTTTTCTTTTTTTTTGAGACAGAGTCACTCTGTCGCCTAGGCTGGAGTGCAGTGGCATGATCTTGGCTCACTGCAACCTCCACTTCCTGGGTTCAAGCAATTCTCCTGTCTCAGCCTCCCAAGTAGCTGGGATTACGGGCACATGCTACCATACCTAGCTAGTTTTTGTATTTTTAGTAAAGGCAGGGTTTCATCATGTTGGTCAGGCTGGTCTCGAACTCCTGACCTCAGGTGATCCACCTGCCTCGGCCTCCCAAAGTGCTGGGATTACAGGCATGAGCCACCACGCCCAGCACAAACTTATTTGTGCTGTTAAGACAATATGACTTAAAGTATGGCCTTTGCAGGAAGGCAGATTTTATATCACTAAAAGATGTGACAGAGATGCTCAGGAACGGAGTGGCCCCTGCACTCAGGAGCTGAGGGAGAAACGCTCACTCCAGATGGGAGGTTGGTTGGACCCAATGCCAGTTCTCTTCCATCCTACGACACCAAGAAATTTAGCAAAGAGGCTCAGCTTTTTTACTCTTGAAAGCATTTATGAAACCAGCAATTGTGTGGAATAAAACAGAAAAAATAATTTCCAAGGGACCCACTGGGGACCAAATGGCAAGCTCATTTGCTTAGAAGTGTTAGTAACTTCCTCATTGTATTAGTTTGGGCTGCCATGGCACACAACCACAGACTGGGTGGCTGAAACAACAGAACCTTATTTCCTCACAGTTCCGGAGACTGGGAGTCCAAGGTGGAGGCGGGGGACGGGTTGGTTTCTTTGGAGGCCTCTCTCCTTGGCTTGTAGACGGTGGCTTCATTGCTGTCTTCCCACCGTCTTCCCTAATCTTCACATGTCTGTGTCCTCGTCTCCTCTTATAAAGACCGGAGTCGTGGATTAAGGCCCGCCCTCATGACCTTGTTTAACATCAGTTGCCTCTTTAAAGGCGTTAACTTCAAATGCAGTCATTTTCTGGGGTGCTGGGGTTAGTTAAGGCTTCAACATAGGGATTTTGGGGAGGAGGACACATGACAATCATCTCCAAGGGATTTATCCTTTGAGTCGTGGGGATTATTGACCATGACGGCCCTTCGGAATTTTTTTCATGTTCTTTAAACTGTATCCTGTCTGATTCCTTTCTCTTAGGTGAACGGCCCTTTCCCTGCACGTGGCCAGACTGCCTTAAAAAGTTCTCCCGCTCAGACGAGCTGACGCGCCACTACCGGACCCACACTGGGGAAAAGCAGTTCCGCTGTCCGCTGTGTGAGAAGCGCTTCATGAGGAGTGACCACCTCACAAAGCACGCCCGGCGGCACACCGAGTTCCACCCCAGCATGATCAAGCGATCGAAAAAGGCGCTGGCCAGCGCTTTGTGAGGTGCTGCCCGTGGAAGCCAGGGAAGGATGGACCCCGAAAGGACAAAAGTACTCCCAGGAAGCAGACGCGTGAAAACTGAGCCCCGGAAGAGGCACACCGACGGCACAGGAAGTCACTGCTCTTTGATCAATATTCTGATTTTCCTCTCCCTGCATTGTTTTTAAAAAGCACATTGTAGCCTAAGATCAAAGTCAACAACACTTGGTCCCCTTGAAGAGGCAACTCTCTGAACCCGTCTCTGACTGTTGGA
>NW_012110141.1:4172714-4178603 GCF_000951045.1 Mandrillus leucophaeus | reverse complement strand
ATGTCCGACTGGGTGAGTTGACCTGTGGCCTCGCACAGTGATTCTGGGCCCTTTATGCTTGCTGTCTCACAGAATTGTTTTCTTACCTTTTAATGTAATGACGAGTGTGCTTCAGTTTGTTTAGCAAAACCACTCTCTTGAATCACGTTAACTTTTGAGATTAAAAAAAAAAAAACCGCCATAGCACAGCTGTCTTTATGCAAGCAAGAGCACATCTACTCCAGCATGATCTGTCATCTAAAGACTTGAAAACAAAAATCAGTTACTTATAGTCAATGGGTAAGCAGAGTCTGAATTTATATTAATCAAGACAAACCTTTGAAAGGTTACACTAAGTACAGAACTTTTAAACCTTGCTTTGTATGAGTTGTACTTTTTGAACATAAGCTGCACTTTTATTTTCTAATGCAGAGGATGAATAAGTTAAATACATGCCTTGAGGATAGAAGCAGACATTCTGTTTGGCACCACGTTATAATCTGCTTATTTTACAATATACACGTTTCCCTAAGAAATCGTGGCAGAGATGTGAGGGCAGAATACACACAACAGATGCTGAAGGAGAAGGAGGGTAGTGTTTCGCAAAAGAAAAAGAAAAGAACCAACAGAATTTTAACTCTATTAACTTTTCCAAATTTTCCTATGCTTTTAGTTAACATCATTATTGTATCCTAATGCCACTAGGGGAGAGAGCTTTTGACTCTGTTGGGTTTTATATAAATGTGTGCATATAGTAATGAGATCTGGAATTTTTTGGTGAAAAAGGTTTGTTGGTCTCCTTCCTGTGTTCCTACAAAACTCCCACTCTCAGGTGCAAGAGTTATGTAGAAGGAAAGGGAGCTGAAATAGAAACAGAAAAATCAACCTTTATAAGTAGTGAACGCCAAGGGAAAATACCACGATGATTTCAGAGGAGACTCTGCAAAATCGTCCCTTTTGGAGAACGTAGGCGACATGGAATACTACGAATGAAATCACATCATTGTATCTTTTACATCAATAGCCTCACCACTAATATGTCTTGTATCTAGGTGTCTATAATGGCTGAAACCACTACATCCATATATGCCATTTACCTGAAAACTTAACTGTGGCCTTTACGAGGCCAGAAAAGTGAACTGAGTTTTCATAGTTAAGAAAAGACCTCAAATGAGGGGAGTCAGCAGTGATCATGGGGGAAATGTTTACATTTTTTTTTTTCTTCAGAAGTAACTCTTTCTGATGATTTTATCTGATATTTAAAACAGGGAGCTATGGTGCACTCTAGTTTATACTTGTGCTCTGAAATGTGTTGTGTAAACATAGGGTGCCTACCTATTTCACCTGACACATACTCGTTTCTGATTCAGAATCAGTGTGGGCTCCTGCAGTGGGCGCGGGTCACGGCTGACTCCAACTTCCAATACAACAGCCATCACTAGCACGGTGTTTTTTTGTTTAACCAACGTAGTTGTATTAGTAGTTCTATAAAGAGAACTGCTTTTAACATTAGGGACTGGGAGCAGTCCACGGGATAAAAAGGAAAGTGTTTTCTCACGAGAAAACATGTCAGGAAAAATAAAGAACACTTTCTACCTCTGTTTCAGATTTTTGAAACACTTATTTTAAACCAAATTTTAATTTCTGTGTCCAAAATAAGTTTTAAGGACATCTGTTCTTCCATACGAAATAGGTTAGGCTGCCTATTTCTTACTGAGCTCATGGAATGGTTCTGCTTATGATACTCTGCACGCTGCCTTTTAGTGAGTGAGGAGTTTGGGGTTGCCTAGCAACTTGCTAACTTGTAAAAAGTCATCTTTCCCTCACAGAAAGAAACGAAAGAAAACAAAGCAAAGTCAGTGAAAGACAATCTTTATAGTTTCAGGAGTAAATCTATATGTGGCTTTTGTCAAGCACTTAGATGGATATAAATGCAGCAACTTGTTTTAAAAAAATGCACAATTTACTTCCCAAAAAAGTTGTTACTTGCCTTTTCAAGTTGTTGACAAACACACATTTGATATTCTCCTATATGTTATAGTAATGTAACGTATAAACTCAATACTTTTTATTCTTTGTGATTAAATCCTGTTTTAAAATGTCACAAAACAGGAACCAGCATTCTAATTAGATTTACTATATCAAGATATGGTTCAAATAGGACTACTAGAGTTCATTGAACACTAAAACTATGAAACAATTACTTTTTATATTAAAAAGACCATGGATTTAACTTATGAAAATCCAAATGCAGGATAGTAATTTTTGTTTACTTTTTTAACCAAACTGAATTTTTGAAAGACTATTGCAGGTGTTTAAAATGAAAGAAAAGCTGTTTTATCTAATACTGTAAGTAGTTGTCATATTCTGGAAAATTTAATAGTTTTAGAGTTAAGATATCTCCTCTCCTTGGTTAGGGAAGAAGAAAGCCCTTCACCATTGTGGAATGATGCCCTGGCTTTAAGGTTTAGCTCCACATCATGCTTCTTTTGAGAATTCTATTTGGTAGTTATAATTACAGAAACTGATTAGTTCGTCAGTTTGCAGATAGATTTAGCACAGTACTCATCACTCTGGATAGATTGAGATGTTCTTTCACAACAGATGATCTGTAACACTGTAAGATACTGATCTTTACAACTGTTTAATCAGTTTTATTTTTGTACAGTATTAGTGACCTAAGTTATTTTGCTGTCCCGTTTTTGTAAATCAAATGAAATTATAAAAGAGGATTCTGACAGTAGGTATTTTGTACATATGTATATATGTTGTCCAAATAAAAATAATAAATGATAAAGACTGAATTGTTCCAGCCATTATGTGTTGTAAAAGGGGGCTATTTCACCATAATGAAAGTTACTTCTTTAACCTGTGTTCACAGGATTTGGGGATGAGTGCAAAGATGATTTTACCCTGTACCTCTTAACACTCGCAATATTTATATAGACTTGTGTGTATATACAAGACCTCTGAGGAAGTAGATGGAATAGAGGTCACTGGAAACCGTTATGTTATGCTGGAGGGGAATATTTATATTTTGGGAGATAAATCACTTTAAGAGGCTTTTAGAGCTCATAAGTGTGCAGGGTGTACTAGGAACTGGTCAGAGAAAGTTGTAAGCTCAGATTGTCCTCCTGAGATACGATATTAATAAGAACACACAAGTTGAGGTTTCATTGGCTCCACAGTAGAAACTAATACCAAGCAAAACAAGCATCAGAGTGTGTGTGTGTGTGTGTGTGTGTGTGATTTATGCAGATATGTACTAGCTATTACGTATTAATTAAGCTTTTATTGTAAACTAGTCATGGTGTTGGGTGTTTAGGTTTTTCTCGTTTAATCCTTATAGCAGCTCTGTATAGTAGATAATTATTATTATGTACCTATTTCTGATGAGGAAATTGAGGATTGGATAACTTGCCAAGAGGTACATCTAATAAGTGGCACTAACTGTGTAAATTTGGATCTGCTGAATCCAACCCTCCATCTTTCTTTGCCTGCATCACAGCAGCAAGGGATTTACTGGAGTGTACCATTCATTTGACCCATTTTATTGAGCACAGCTATTCATGCCAGGCACTGTTGTCACTGTGGATACAAAGGTGAAAAAACAGACAAGGTCCCTGTGTTCAGGGAGCTTCTGTTAGTAGAGGGAAATACATAGCAAGTAAACAGATTATCCATGTACTCTCAGATAGGGATAAGCATAGTGGCGAGAATAGAATAGGGTGATGTGATTGTGACTTGGAGGGTGGGGAGAGGGTACTACACATTGAGGAGGCAGGGAAGACCTCCCTGAGGGTCTTCACATTTAAGCTGGGACCTAGATGACAAGAAGGAGCTAGCCTCAGAAAATGTGTAGGGAGTGTGGAAGGAGTTTCACAGGAATGTGACCAGCGTTTGGAGGAACAGGATGACAGTGGGGTGGCTGCAATATAAACTGGACGAGAAGAGAAGGGAAGTGCTGGGGCCCAGTTCACAAGGGCCATGTATTGCAGGTTGTAACACGGCGTTTGCTTTTGATTCTAAGGGGAGGGGCAATTTGTTGGAAGTTTTAAAGCAGAAGAATGCTACGATCCCACTTGTATTTCAGCAAGCTCTTTCTGAGTGCTAAGGAAAATGGATTTTAGAGGGACAAGAGTGGAAGCTGGGAAACTAGCCAGAAGACTTCTATTTGTCCAGGCAAAAGATGATGGTTTTCCAGACCAGGCGGTTAGCAATGGAGATGGAAAGAAATGAAGGGTTTCAAGAAATACATCAGAGGCAGAGTCATTTGGACTTGGTTATGTTAGGATGTCGGGGGTAAGGCATAAAAAAGTCCAGTAATGACCCTCAAGTCTATGGCCTGAGCAACAAGTAGATGTTACTGCAGAGTGGTGAGGATGGAGGAAAGGGAGAGAAAGTGGGTGGATGAGGGAAAGGGCATGGGTTCATCTTTGGACATGTTGAGGTTGCAGTGCCTGTCAACTGGGAATGTCAAGAGAACAATTGTATGTATTAGTTCAGATCTCAAAAGAAGTGGACTGGACTGGAAATTTGGATGTCGTAGTCATATTTGACAGTAATTGGAGCCAAAGAAGTGATGACATCACCTGGGAGAAGAAGTAGTTAGAGCCTAGAACCAAAGAGGAGGAGAAGGAGGAGGCAGAAACGTAGCTCAGGAAATAACAGGACAAACAAAACCCAGAAAATTGCAGGGCTGTTGAGTAAGGGATGGGGTGGGTTAGTCAATTGTGCTGCATGGCATTGAGGAGTATAGTAAGACCAGTGCTGAAAAGTGTCCCCTGAATTTAGGAATCTGAGGTTATTGGTGACTGATTAGAGCCATTTTATTAGAATGGCAAAAATAAACAGCTGGTTGAGGAGGGGGAGGAGTAATCTTGAGGTGAAAATTATAAATAGAAAGTATAGTCAATTCTTGCATAGTTTGCAGAAAACAAAAGCAGACTTATTTATAAACAGCAAAAGACAGGAAAAAGAGGAGGCACAAGAAAAACAAAGAAACTAAGATGAAGGAAAATAGAATCCACATGCCACTTAAACCTCCTTACTAAAAGTTAGATTCTCAATTTGGATCAAAAGCAAAGTCACAGCACCTCAAGAGGCTGAGACAGAAGGATGGCTTGAGCTCAGGAGTTCAAGGCTGCAATGAGCTGTGATCATGCACTGTACTCCAGCCTGAGTGACAGAGAGAGACACTGTCTCTAAAAAAAGACTGCATTTTTTATCACTAGACAATAAAATGAGCAATTAATAACAAAAGGATAATTTTGAAAGACTAAAAATAGTAGAGATTAAAATACTGTCAAAATTTTTAGATCAAGACAGAAAATACAAATTATAATCAGTTTAAAACAATAGAAAAAACATATCTGTAATATATCCTATACCCTAAAGCAGTACTTACAGAAAAATTCAGAGCCCCCATATGCTTCATTATCATCTATGAAAAAATAAAAATAAGCCAAGCGATCAATTTATGTTTGAAAATGAACAGTATCTAGGAAAAGCATGAGAAAATAAAATGAGATTAACATAGAAACCCAAGCAGTGGATCTTTGAAAAGAACAATAAAATAGACACACTTTTGATAAAGCCAAACAAAAAAAGAGAAAATCTAAATATATATTATGAATGAGAAGAGAGGTGTAACTATAGATAAAATCAATTTTGGCCATCTTGATAAAATGTCCTAGAAAACTTTTCAAGGGTGGCACAGTTGTATAGACTGAAAACTACCTTTTTAACGGACAAGAGTTTCGATGGGTGGTACAGTTGTATAGACTGAGAACTAATTTTTTGATTGACAAATATCAGAGAACTTCAGAACCCAGATTATATAGACAACATCTTTCAAATCTTTAAGGAACCAATAATTTCTCTAAACGATTAGAGGCCAGGGGCAGAGGC
>NW_012110141.1:4170769-4171954 GCF_000951045.1 Mandrillus leucophaeus | reverse complement strand
AAAAAAAAAAAAAAGTACAAAAATTTTATGTATTTTGTAAGAGTGGTGGTCAGGTGCAGGGCCCATGCCTGTACTCCCAGCACTTTGGGAGGCTGAGGTAGGAGGATGGCTTGAAGCCAGGAGTTCGAGACCAGTCTAGGCAGCAAAGTGGGCTTGGTGGTGTGCGCTTGTAGTCCCAGCTGCTCAGGAGGCTGAGGTGGGAGGATAATTTAAACTCAGGAGTGTGAGGCTGCAGTGAGCTATAATAGAGCTACTATACTCCAACCTGGGCAACAGACTGAGACTCCATCTAAAGAAAAAAAACGTGGCATCACAAATCAGTGGGGAAATACATGTATTATCTACTAAATTTTGTTTAGATAAAATATTATCCAGGAATAATTCAAATTATATCACACTGTATATCAAAATAAATTCTATATACATTAAAGATGTAAGTAAAATGATAAAAGCATTTAAAATATAGGTGAAGATTAATAAATCATGATTTGCACAAAACTAAAGGTAGAAACTTTTAAAGATGTGAAACTATTATAAATGAAAAATTAGCCTAAACAAAGTTAAAAAGTATGGATATGGATATGGAAAAATTCACATTAATAGGATTAATATCTTTACAACTTACAAGTCAGTATGAAAAAATGAACGCATATTTAGAAAAATCTGGCAAATGATACAAACTGACATTTTATAAAATAAGAAATAAAAACAGCCAATAAACTTTTCTTAAATATTTGCTATTCTTTCAAAGAAATGTATTATAAAATAGTGAGGTACAGTTATCTGCCTATGCTGGTACAGATTAAAAAATATAAAATACCCTTTTGGTTAAGAACTGGGGGAAAAGGACATATTGCTAGTGGGGATCCAAACTGGCACAATTTTTCTAGGAGATAATTGGGCCATAAGAATTTAAAAACTACACAAATGTTCATGTACTTTTCAAAGCAATTGCATGCCCAACGAATTATCACGAAAATTTGCAAAGATTTAGCTGCAAAAAAAAAAAAAATGTACATGGTAGCATTTTTTATAATAGTGAAAATTTGAAAACAATATCAATGTTCAGTTCTCATGGATGGTTTAAATAATAGCAGGGGCCAGGCGCGGTGGCTCACTCATGTAATCCCAGCACTTTGGGAGGCCCAGGTGGGTGGATCACCTGAGGTCAGGAGTTTGAGACCA
>NW_012110141.1:4164157-4165074 GCF_000951045.1 Mandrillus leucophaeus | reverse complement strand
CCTCCTGGGTGCAAGCAATTCTCCTGTCTCAGCCTCCCAACAACTGGGTTACAGGTGCCCACCACTACATCTGGCTAATTTTTGTATTTTTTAGTGTATAAGAGACAGTGTATAGACTGAAAACTACCTTTTTAACGGACAAGAGTTTCGATGGGTGGTACAGTTGTATAGACTGAGAACTAATTTTTTGATTGACAAATATCAGAGAACTTCAGAACCCAGATTATATAGACAACATCTTTCAAATCTTTAAGGAACCAATAATTTCTCTAAACGATTAGAGGCCAGGGGCAGAGGCTCACACTTGTAAGCCCAGCATTTTGGGAGACTGAGGTGGCAGGATCGCTTGAGGCTGGGAGTTTTAAACTAGCCAACTAAGTGGGATCCTTTCTCTACAAAAAATAAAATAAAATATTAGCTGGGCACATGACTGTATTTCCATCTACTTGAGAGGCTGAGATAGGAGGATCACTTGAGTCCAGGAGCTTGAGGCTATAGTGAGATGTGATCACGTCACTGCACTCCAGCCTGGGCGACAGAGCAAGACTCCATTTCTAAAAATATATGTAAGTAAATTAAAAAACAAACAAACAAACAAAAAACTGTTAGAACATAGACCATAAAAAATAATGGAAAACATCTTGATTCATCCAAATAATGGAAAACCTTCTTAATTCATAGTTTACTCTTGACCTACAAGAATAGTCAAGAATATTTTACAAAGGAAAAGTAACTTAGGGGAATGTGCCTTACCAGAAATGATAGTCTATTTTGAAGACATAAGAATGTATAATAATCGGCGGGGTGCAGTGGCTCACGCCTTAATCCCAGCACTTTGGGAGACTGAGGCAGGCAGATCACGAGGTCAGGAGTTCAAGACCAGCCTGGCCAACATGGTGAAACCCCGTCTCTACTAA
>NW_012110141.1:4159396-4163522 GCF_000951045.1 Mandrillus leucophaeus | reverse complement strand
CCTGTCTCTACTAAAAATACAAAGAGTAGCTGGGCATGGTGGCATGTGCCTGTAATCCCAGCTACTCAGGAAGCCGAGGCAGGAGAATCGCTTGAACCCGGGAGGTGGAGGTTGCAATGACCTGAGATCCCCGCACTGCACTCCAGCCTGGGTGACAGAGTGAGGCTCTGTCTCAAATAAATACATAAATAAATACCAGTAGAATAGTATGCATCCATTACAAATTGATGTAGAATAGCTTCTCACCAAGGATATTCTGTAGTACATTAACTTTGTAAATGTTACCTTATAGGAGGATCCTATGATTAGATAAGCGTGGGATACCCAGGTGAGGTGAACCAAGTTTCTCTACTGAGTTTCTTTGCAGAGTTTTTGTTGTGATCCAGTATGCATCATTCATATCCCAGGGGCTGATGCATCTTGCAGAATGGCACAAACTTATTTGACTATGGTCATTTGGCCCTAGTTTGTTTGTTTGTTTTTAGAGACATTATGAAAATCAGACTTTGAGAAATGACATAGAAATATGTTCACAATATATTTCTATAAAAAGCAGCTAACCCAAAATAGTCTCACTTTAAAACATGTATATGTGCTCAGAAAAAAAAAAAGGCCAGAAGGATTTAAAGGATACTATACAAGAATGTTAACCGTGATTATCTTGACCCATAAGAGTAGGGATAATTTTAAATTTATACTCCTTATCTATATTATGCTAAGGTTTCTACGAAAAGAATATATATTACACTTGTAAAAAGAGGGGAGAAAAAAGGAAATGCCCAGAAGTCAATGTAAATGCGATATTTTATTCACTTATTTATTCTGCAATACAAATGCAGTCATGCATAAATACCATATTTTAGAACAGCAACATGAAGCCCCTAGCTCTTGCATGAGGGTTAACTTGCCCAACTATGGGGTCACAACCAGAAGTCAGTTTGGGTTGATTTGGGGTGGCCTCTGTGGCTGCTGCCCTGGCAGAGCAGCGAATTCTTGATATCTCTCATCTGTTCTCTAGTTCATGTGGCCTTTGTTCACCCTGGCAATGAGACAGTTGCTTCTTGAGTTTCAACTCAAGTAAAGAGTTGAATGCAGTTTTTACTACAAACTCAATTCTTCCTAAGTCAAATGGTATCATTTAGGGTTTTCTCAAAAGACCAACCTGTGTTTGGCCGTTCTCACATTGCATTGCTATAAAGAAATACCTGAGACTGGGTGATTTATAAAGAAGAGGTATGATTGGCTCATGGTCTGCAGGCTGTACAGGAAGCATGGTGCTGGCATCTGCTCAGAAACTGTCTTTTTTTTTTTTTTGAGATGAGTCTTGATCCGTCGCCCAGGCTGGAGTGCAGTGGCACGATCTCAGCTCACTGCCACCTCCACCTCCTGGGTGCAAGCAATTCTCCTGTCTCAGCCTCCCAACAACTGGGTTACAGGTGCCCACCACTACATCTGGCTAATTTTTGTATTTTTTAGTAGAGACAGGGTTTTGCCACGTTGGCTAGGCTGCTCTCGAACTCCTGACCTCAAGTGACACTCCTGCCTCGGCCTCCCAAAGTGCTGGGATTACAGATGTGAGCCACCATACCTGGCCAGAAAATTTTCAATCATGGTGGAAGGCAAAGGGGGAGCAGCCACATCACATGGCCAGAGCAGGCACCAGAGAGAGGGGAGAGGTGCTACACTTTTTTTTTTTTTTTTGAGAAGGAGTTTTGCTCTTGTCACCCAGGCTGGAGGGCAATGGCATGGTCTTGACTCACTGCAACTTCCACCTCCCAGGTTCAAGTGATTCTCCTGCCTCAGCCTCCTGAGTAGCTGGGATTACGGGCATCCACCACTATGCCCAGCTAATTTTTGTATTTTTAGTAGGGATGGGGTTCTGCCATGTTGCCTGGCTAGTCTCAAGCTCCTGACCTCAGGTGTGATCCTCCTGCCTCGGCCTCCCAAAGTCCTGAGAATACAGGCATGAGCCACCATGCCTGGCCAACTACACACTTTTAAACAACCAGATCTCATGAGAACTCACCATCACAAGAACACCATGCAGCAGATGGTGCTAAACTATTCTTGAAGGATCAACTCCTGTGATCCAATCACTTCCCACCAGGCCCCACCTCCCACACTGGGAATTACAATTCAACATGAGATTTGGGTGGGGACACAGATCCAAATCATATCATGACCCATGTTCAAATCCTAGCTGGGTACCAGGTCCAAGCAAGTTATTTAATTTCTCTGAGACTCAGTTTGTGTGGATGTATGTGTAATATCCCATAGCATCCTTGTGAAGAGTAAATCAATAAAATACGTAAACTGTTAGCTCAATGCCCCTACACAAGGCTAACAGTTTTGAAACACTAGGTTTCCAACAAATATTTGTTCTTTTCATTTCTCGCATTCAGAGTGAATATGGCCCTCAATGAATAATAACAGTTTCAACCCATTTTCTCTTTCTTGAGTGGGTCCAGTTTTCTTACATCAGCCTTTGCTTATACAAATGAGTGTTGGTGTCTGCAGACTACAGCCCCAAGTGAAATTTGGCCTATAGTCTGTTTTTGTAGGGTTAGTGAACTAATAATGTTTTTCACATTTTTAAATGGTTGAAGAAAGAAAAATATTTTTTAAATAAAAAGATATTTTGTGTATTTGTCAAATACATAAAGATTATGTGAAATTCAAATTTCAGCATTCATGAATAAAGTTTTATTGGAATGCAGCTCTTCTTATACACTTATTGCCTGTGGCTGCAGTCACACACACTAGGTTTCGGCCCTCAAAGTCTAAAACATTTACTCTCTGGTCCTTTGCAGAAAATAAACAATAACAAAACACAAAAAAAGCTAACTTCAGCTCTCGGCAATCTATTACATAAGTGTTTCTTGAAGGCCAGCATTAAAAAGAAGGAAGTTTCTGCTTCTCAGAAATGAAAACAAAGATGAGAAAGATGTTGCTCATTGGATTGCATTTTTTTTTTAAAGTACACAAAATAATGTTCTTTGAAGGCTTAATTTTTGAAATCTCAGCCGGGCGTGGTGACTCACACCTGTAATCCCAGCACTTTGGGAGGCTGAGGTGGGAGGATCAGTTGAGCCAGGAGTTCAAAACCTGCCTGGGCAACAGAGCGAGACCCCTGTCTTTTAATAAAAATAAATAAATCTCCATTTCCATCACATTTCTTCAACTCCTATGAATTCTGTGATAGGTTTGGGTTCACAAACCTTGGCACAGCTAAGATTGCATGTTTCCTTCTGTATTCTCTGCCTGCCCATTGGTTAGGAGCCACCACATTGACGGTTAAAATGTTTTTATGGTTAAGCTTTTAGGTTGGTTATCTCCATTTTAAAATGATTCTTATTTGCTTATCAGTTCTAAGTTCTGATTTATTTTTGTTTTTGTATTTGCTTCTGTACTGATTGATATTTAATCAGCAGTACTGTAGGAATTTTTTTTTTTTTTTTTTTTTTTTTTTTTTTTTTTTTTTTTGTCATTAGCCTCCCCTATTTAGTGATTTATAGACAAACACCTGAGAAGACCCTGTGATTATTTTGTAATGCGAGGATTCTGGTGAAATGTGGCCGGCTTCACCTTCTCATTCACCTGTAGGTAGGTAAGATAGTCCATACTAATGGCAGGTATTTTGTTTAACACAGCAAAAGGCATCCCCAGGAACAAGGATGTAGAGTCCCTTAGGTAGAGCCTCTGTAGGAAGATTACTTTTTTCTCCTTTCCCCTGTGGTAATGAGTATTTTGGTAGAGACTCTGCAACCGTGCCCAGCTGCATAAATCAGGCTTATGCTGAGTTCAAATAATTGGAGGGCAAATCTAGCACACCATTTATTCCATTATGCTTTTTCTACAAAAGTAAAAAATCTTTTTATTTTTTTTTTCTCCCCGCGAGACTGTCACCCAGGCTGCAGTGCAGTGCGTGCGATTTCCCCTCACTGCAAATTCCGCCTCCCGGGGTCAAGTGATTCTCGTGCCTGCCTCCTGGGTATCTGGGATTACAGGCGCGTGCCACCACGCCCGGCTAATTTTTTTTTTTTTTTTTTTTTTTTGTATTTTTAGTAGAGACAGGGTTTCACCATGTTGTCCAGGCTGGTCTCCAACTGCTGACCTCAAGTGATCT
>NW_012110141.1:4157608-4159346 GCF_000951045.1 Mandrillus leucophaeus | reverse complement strand
AGCAATTCTCCTGTCTCAGCCTCCCAACAACTGGGTTACAGGTGCCCACCACTACATCTGGCTAATTTTTGTATTTTTTAGTAGAGACAGGGTTTCACCATGTTGTCCAGGCTGGTCTCCAACTGCTGACCTCAAGTGATCTGCCGACCTTGGCTTCCCAAAGTGCTGGATTACAGGTGTGAGCCACCGCGCCCGGCCAGTAAAAAAGTCTTTGTTAAACGCAACTAACTCTAAACAAAGCAGTACACATGAAAAGAGGACATAAGGAGCTGGAGCCACTGAAGTACAAGTGGTACCTCTCTACTGTGTTTTGGGTGCTGATAATCACCACCAAACCCAACTTGATTGGCTTACTTTGAGCGAGACCTTTATGTCATTTTCAGGCTGTCTCAGGCAGAAAAACCACACTCCTTGGAGACTCAGATATGCAGGTTTTCTTCTGATGCCAGCTCTAAACAGTCATATTTGCCCACTGTTAGAGCAAGCTTCCTTTCTGTTCATCCTAGGAAAAGCCTTACAGTCTTGTATATTTGCATTTTTACTCGCCAATGTTGCAGAATTTCCATTTTCCTAAAGCAGCCCGATTCCAGCCCTTCCTAACTCATTGCAGCCCCTCCAGTTGTGGAGCCTCTTCTCTGGAGGAGTCCTTTTCCTTAACTGCTCCCAGGGATTTTATACCCCTGCCTAGGCCACTCTTCACTGTTTTGCATATTTAAATCCATTTGACAAATCAGAACCGTTCTAAAATAGACAGGAAATTTCCCATAGAAGAAGTGCTAAATTGTTTGTAGTTTCTTCAAGCTCTTTTGTTTTGTTTTGTTTCCTAGGATGTATTTAGTAATTTCATTATATCGTGTTTTATGCTGTCCAAGATTCCAAGTACCCTCCACATATTTAGAGGAGCCACGGATAAGTGCATGTTAAATGACTCGTTTCTCCATCTTTCTGAGTTGAGATCCACATTGATGTGCAATTTGTTGTTCCTAAGTTAGATAATGGCTAAAAATATGTTTTCTTTTTCTATAGAAATCAAAGTAACTTTTTAAAAGCTTTCAATCACCTTCTGTGTTTCTATGTTGGTGTTAAGGCAATCGGCTTTGGACATACTAAAAAATCGTTTTCTGTTATCACCACCCATTGAAATGCCAATTGGCCTCCAAGGAATTTACCTGAACAAACCAACTTTTATGCATGTTTCATTTGTGTTTATTTTTATTATAAAAATTTATCATTTGCATTTGCTTCACTTCAGAATCCTATGATGGAATGTCTCAACTTTTAAATACTTGCTTTTTAAGTGTTCTCCAATTTGAACATCTGATATTTTTATATGTACTCCAAAAGGCATTTCTGAATGAGACTGCCTAAAGTTTACTTTTGAAACTGGCATTTACTGAACTCTCCTAGTGCTTTTGCTCTCCTTCACTCTGACCCCACTCCAATACAATTTGCAATAAAAATTTTTTTAGATCCTGCATAGAGAGCAAAAACAATTTGCAATCTTAATGATGATAATGTATACATGAACACAAGGAAAAAATAAACCCACAGCATTTCTTTCTTTCTTTCTTTTCTTTCGCTTTCTCTTTCTTTCTTTCTTTTTTTCTTTCTTTCTTTCTCTCTTTCTTTCTTCTTTCTTTCTTTCTTTCTTTCTTTCTTCCTTCCTTCCTTCCTTCCTTCCTTTCCTTCCTTCCTTCCCTCCCTCCCTCCCTCCCTTCCTTCCGTCTCTCTTTCTTTC
>NW_012110141.1:4147031-4157403 GCF_000951045.1 Mandrillus leucophaeus | reverse complement strand
CGCCTCCTGGGTTCAAGCAATTCTCCTGCCTCAGCCTCCCGAGCTGGTACAGGTGCCTGCCACCATGCCCAACAACTTTTTTTTTTTTTTTGTATTTTTAGTACAGACGGGGTTTCACCATGTTGGCCAGGCTAGTCTCGAACTCCTGACCTCAAGTGATCCACCCGCCTTAGCCTCCCAAAGTGCTGGGATTACAGACATGAGCCACTGTGCCCGACCACAACATTTTCATTGTTTAAAATTGCCTAAGAGCCAACTGGTAAGAAAAAACCAGTCAACATTTCCTACAATTAATTCACATATTGATAACATCTGTTCACTTTTACAGATTTCCTTTTTTTTTTTTCTTGCTCTGCCACCCAGGCTGCAGTGCAGTGGCACAATCACAGCTCACTTCAGCCTCAGCCTCCTGTGCTCAAGATCTTCCCACCTCAGCATCCTGATAGCTGGGACTACAGGCGTGTGCCACCATGTCTGGCTAATTTTTTTTTTCTTTTTTTTGTAGATAGGGGATCTCACTATGTTGCCCAGGCTGGTCTTGAACTTCTGTGCTCAAGTGATTCTCCTGCCTCGGCCTCCCAAAGCTCTGGGATTACAGGCATGAGCCAACACACCCAACATACGAGTCAAAACAAAAAAATTTTTTTTTAAAGCAACCACTTCCTTCTCTAAGTTACTTAATATTCTTTTCAGTCAGAGATGCTACTTTGTCTATCAATACTTCCATTTTCTTTCTCTCTCTCTTTCTTCCTTTGTTTTTCCCTTCCTTTTTTTTTTTTTCTTTTTCTTTTCTTGAGACGGGAGTCTCGCTCTGTCACCCAGGCTGGAGTGCAATGGTGCCATCTCGGCTCACTGCAACCCCTGCCATCAGGGTTCAAATGATTTTCCTGCCTCAGCCTCCTGAGTAGCTGGGATTATGGGCATGTGCCACCATGCCTGGCTAATTATTGTATTTTTAGTAGAGATGGGGTTTCACCATGTTGGCCAGGCTGGTCTTGAATTCCTGGCCTCAAGTAATCTGCTGGCCTCAGCCTCACAAAGTGATGGGATTACAGAGTCACTATGCCCTGCCACTTCCGTTTTCTATTGAGCATTTTTCTCATGTTTAGAGAGCTTTAATAGATTTCCTTCAAAAAGAAAAACCCAAAACCTTCAGTTGAATGATCAATTTTTATGGCTTATTCCTGAAAAGACCAAAAGCTTATTGTTGTCATGCTTTTGTTTTTTTGTGTTTGGAGATGGAATGTCGCTCTGTCGCCCAAGTTGGAGTGCAGTGGCGTGATCTCGACTCACTGAAACCTCTGTCTCCCGGGTTCAAGGGATCCTCCTGCCTCAGCCTTCAAGTAGCTGGGATTACAGGCGCCTGCCACTACACCTGGCTAATTTTTGTATTCTTAGTAGAGATGGGGTTTTGTCATGTTGAGCAGGCTGGTCTCAAATTCTTGACCTCAAGTGATCCACCCACCTCGGCCTCCCAAAGTGGTGGGGTTACAGGCGTGAGCCACTGCAGATGGCCTGAGACGAGGTTTTGCTATGTTGCTCAGGTTGATCTTGAACTCCTGCGCTCAAGTGATTCTACCATCTCTGCCTCCAAAATTGCTGGGATTATAGGTGTGAGCCACCACGTCTGCCAGGGCCATAATCTTTCAACCTTTCTCTTTTTTTAATCTTTTTTTAAAGGGAGAGAGAGAAGTACAATAAATGGAAAACAACAACAACAACACATATCCAAATAGCTCCAGTTAACAGTGTCATTTTATTGTCACTTTTTTGTTGCTTTTATGACTATTTATTTATGTGTTTTTTGCTTGTTTGTTTGTTTGTTTGTTTGAGATGGAGTCTTGCTCTGTCACCCAGGCTGGAGTGCAGTGGCGTGATCTCGGCTCACTGCAACCTCTGCCTCTGGGTTCAAGAGATTCTCCCACCTCAACCTCCCGAGTAGCTGGGCTTATAGGCACCCACGACCACGCCTGGCCAATTCTTGTATTTTTGGTAGAGACGAGTTTCACTGTGTTGGCCAGGCTGGTCAACACTTATGTATTCATTGTCTCTTAATGTCAAATGACTATATATGTATTTTCTACTCAATATAATTCATAAATTCACACAACATGACTATATTCTAAGTCTCAGAGCATGGCATTATTTTTTGGATGTACACACAAAATTTATGCCTCCAGCAATCAATCCCAATCCCAGTTTTTCAACAGTTTATGATTTTCTGTGCATCTCACAGGTTGCTACAGTATTCTCACTTTAAATTCCTAATATTTTGTTTCTGAAAATTCACACATTTGGCATTGAGGAGCAAGGAAGAGAATGTGAAGAGAATATCACAACATGAAAAGAGGAATGGTGCGCCATGATTCCAGATTAATGCAAAGAGCAGTCAACCAGCAAAGTCCGCAGGAACAAGCCTTTGGGGTCCACTTCTGCCCTCGGACGAGTTCATCTGACTTTTGTTGTGCTCACTGAGACAGAACTCAGCTCTCTCTTTATTATCCTCCACTGTGTTCACTTCTACCCAAATCTGACATATATTGTACTCCATGGTAATACAACCTCTCTATACAGAGCTTTTATCCATTTGGAGTCTATGGCACAGGCTGGAGGCAGGAGGACAGATAACGAACAGAAAGAATCTCTCCACCTGGGCCCCCTGAGTCCAAAGGTTTCAGGCTTATTTTTGTAAACTGAATCCAGTCTTATACAGAGCAGATTTATATTTCCACATTCTGATAAGAAAGACAAAAAGAAACAGAATTAACTTTCTGATCTCCATCAGGAGACACATGGTAATTAATTCATTAATCTCAGCATTCTCCTTCCCTGGTTTATAGAGTCAGAGAGGAATGATTTGTAAGACTAGACTTTGGCTCTAAACTCACAACAAGTATGGGTTATGATCAGCTGAGAAATTGTTCTTCTCCCTCTACAATGATGACAAATGAGTCATTTAGAATTTTAAAGGCGAGGACATTTTCTAGAGGATTTTTGGGTCTGGGTTTTTGCTTGCTCTATATTAAAAGAGCCTTATGGCGACTCCCAGGAAGTAGTATCAACAAGAGATACTCTGTATGATATGTTACCCCAAACTTTCCTCTTTAGTTCCAAGAACCATAATGAAGATTAATCATTGTCATCATGGGTATGCAACCATGCAGTCATACAGGGCCCAGCACAGGCTTTTTGGAACATGAAACCCTGTCTCTACTAAAAATACAAAATTAGCTGGGGGTGGTGGCAGGTGCCTGTAATCCTAGTTACTCGGGAGGCTGAGGCAGGAGAATTGCTTGAGCCCGGGAGACAGAGGTTGCAGTGAGCTGAGATGGTGCCACTGCACTCCAGCCTGCACGACAGAGCAAGACTCTGTCTCAAAAATAAATAAATAATATAAATAAATAAATAAAATAAAATAAAATAAAATAGCTCCGCTCCCCCACATTTTTTCTCATTCCATCTCCCACAAACCAAAGTGATCACTGATCTAGTTTTTGTTACTGTAAATTAGTACACATTTCCTAGAATTGTAGATATAGGAAATGAAACAGCATATTCTGTTTTGGGGGGTGGAAGGGTCTGACTTCTGTTACTGAGCATAATTATTTGAGATTATCCATGCAATATTCCATTGCATGAATTTACAATAGCTTGCTTATCTCTTCATCTATTAACAGATATTTGGGTTGTTTTCATTTATGGGTTAACAAATAAACATCCATGTGAAATATATGAACATCCATGTAAAAATCTTTGCACAGAATTATGCATTCAATTATCTTGAGTAAATACCTAGGAATAGAATAGCTGTATCCTATGATGGGTGTATATTTAACTTTTTAAGGAACTGGTAAATTGTTTTCCAAAATGATTGTATGTACCATTTTACATTCCCACCAACCTTGTATGAGAGTTTCAGTTCCTTTACATCCTTGTCAACACTTGGTTTATCTTTTACATTTTAGACATTTTAGGGAGTGTGTAGTAATATTGCATTATGGTTTAAATTTGCATTTTTCTAATGACTAATGATGTTGAGTACTTCTTATTGTGCTTATTTGTCATCTATGTATCTTCTTTGGTGAATTTTTTGTTGAAAATTTTGCTCATTTAAAAATTGTGTTATTTTCTAAATTATTGAGTTTTAAGAGTACTTTATATATTCTGGATACAGACATATGCTCTGAAACTATTTTCTACCAGTCTGTAGCTTTTTTTTTTTTTCTTAATAGTGTCTTTCAATGAGAAGTTTATTTAATTTTGATGAAATACAATTGAATAATCTATTTTATGAATTGTGCTTTTGACATCACATCTAAGAAATCTTGCAAAGCCAAGGTCACAAAAACTTTCCCCTGTTTCCTTCTAAGAGTTTTATAGTTTGGTTTCTACATTTAGGTCTATGATCTGAATTATTATTATTGCTTAGAGATGGGATCTTACTATGTTGCCCAGGCTGGAGTGCAGTGCCTATTCACAGGCATGATCATAATGCAAGATAGCTTCAAACTCCTGAGCTCAAGCCATCCTCCTGCCTCACACTCCCAAGTAGCTGGGAATATAGGCACCTGTCACCATGCCTGGCCTTGAGTTAGTTTACATATGTTGCAAAATTTGGATTGAAGTTCATTTTTTTTACATATGGATATCCAGTTGTTCCAGATGAAAAGACTGTCATTTCTTCACTAAATTGTTTTGGCAGTTTATTTGAAAATTAGTTGCTCATAGGAGTGTGTATCTGTTTCTGGACTCTTTTTTTTTTTTAGACAGTGTCTTGATCAGTTGTCCAGGCTGGAGTGCAGTGGCATGATTTAAGCTCACTGCAACCTCCGCTCACTGCCTCCTCCTCCCAGGCTCAAGCAATCCTACTTCCTCAGTTTCATGAGTAGCTGGGACCACAGGCATGTGCCACCATGTCTGGCTAATTCTTGTAGCTTTTGGTAGAGACATGGTTTTGCCATATTGCCCAGGCTGATCTCGAACTTCTGGGCTCAAGTGATTCACCTGCCTTGGCCTCCCATAGTACTGGTATTACAGGCATGAGCCACCGCGCCTGGCCTGGACTGTTGGTTCTGTTCTATTAATTTATCTACTGTTATTCCAATACCCTCGGTATATTGATTACTTGAGTTTTTAATAATAATTCTTGAAATCTGATAGTGTTAGTCCTCAAATGTTGTTTTCTTTTTCAAAGTTGTTTTGAATACTCTAGGACTTTTGAATTTCCATATCAATTTTGGAATCAGCTTGTTGATTTCTACAACAATGCAAGCTAGGATTTTGATTGGATTGCGTTGAATCTAGGGATCATTTTGAGAGAATTGATATCTTAACAGTATTGAATTTCTGATTTATGAGCAAGGTGTCTCTCTCCATTTACTTAGGTCTTTAATTTCTCTCACTGTTTTGTAGGTTTCAGTGTATAAGGTTTTCCTATCTTTTGTTAGGTTTGTTCCTAATAATTTCATGTTTTTTAGGCCATTGCAAATAATATTGTTTTTTATGTTCAATTTCTGATTATTTATTGCTAGTCTATAGACATACAGTTAATACTTGTACGTTTATCTTGTGTCCCACAAACTCAGTAAACTCATTGGTTCTAGTAAGGTTTTTATAGGTTTCATCAGATTTTCTACATGAGTTGTTATTAGTTTTTTACTACCTTATTTTATCGAATTGATAAGGTATACTAGAGCATACCATTAAAAAACCCTACAACTAACTCATATTTACTTAGGTCTTTTAAAATTTCTCTCCTGTCATTAGAAAAAAAGATAGCTTTATTCCTTCTTTTCCTGTTACGAATATTTTTTCCCCTTGCACTGCCTAGAATCTTCATCACTGAAAGTGAGCATCTTTGTCTTGTTCCTGATTTTAGGAACAAAAATTTCAAATTTTCACAAATAAGTGTGATGGTACCTGTAGGATTTCATGAATGGACTACTGGGAAAGAGCTCATATGAGTTAGTTTTAGTTTTTTTATGGTATGCTCCAGTGTACACTATCAATTCAGTAAAATAAATCAGTGAACAACAAATAATCTGTGGTTAGTTTAATCTGTGGTTGGTTGAATCTCCAGTTGCAGAACTCATAGATACAGAGGACCAACTGGATCTCGATTGTCAAGGACATGGAGGGCAGAGGTGAGGTCAGCTGGACTTCCTGGGGCCACTGGGGACTTGGGGAACTTTCCTGTCTTACAAGAGGCTTGTAAAACATACCAATCAGGAACTTTCCAGTCTTACAAGAGGTTTGTAAAATGCACCAATCAGCACTCCGTAAAATGCACCAATCAGTGCTCTACAAAATGCACCAGTCAGTGCTCTGTAAAACGCATCCATCAGTGCTCTGTAAAATGCACCAGTCAGCAGATTCTAAAAGTAGCCAATCATGGGGATGATTGAAAAAAAGGGCATTCTGATAGGACAGAAACAGAACATGGGAGGGGACAAATAAGGGAATAAAAGCAGGCCACTTCAGCCAGCAGCTGCAACCTGCTAGGGTTGCTTTCCACGCTGTGGAAACTTTGTTCTTTTGCTCTTCACAATAAACCTTGCTACGGCTCTCGTGTTGGGTCCGCGCCATCTTTTAAGAGCTGTAACGCTCACCTTTAAGAGCTGTGACACTCATCGCGAAGGTCCACGGCTTCATTCTTGAAGTCAGCGAGACCATGAACCCACCGGCAGGAACCAACTGCGGACACACAGCTACCTCCTTCATTGCGTGTCGTACAGTGTCACCTTATAGGGGATATCATATACATCTCTTAAAACTCAGCCTCAAAAAGTCCCTAGTAGAAAGCAGTGGGCATAGAACATTAATAGGCACTTGAGAGAAGAAACACAATTGATCAGGAAACATAAATACAGGCTCAACCTTACTAAAAGCAAAAATAAAGTACCATTTTTTTTTATCAGAGTATGACAATGAAAAAGGTTGGTAATATCCGACATATGGGAGCATATTAATTACAATATTTCCGCACTACTGTAACAGAGAACAAATAAGAAAGTGGCTTAAAAACAATGCTCATTTCTCTTCTTTTTAATACTGCCATTGTGACTAGTCCAGATCAATTTGGACAGTTTTGCAAGCGGGTAACTTGCCCTGGGCCCCATGACTCAGTGCACCCTCCTTTACAGGCTTTGTGCTCTGTATCAGGCAGTCCTCCAGGGGTGACCTGGCTGCCTCCTTCTAGGGCTTTGGAGACTTTTGCTACACAATGCCAACGGGCTCTATCAATTGATGGTCCTATCTTACCTCTGATCGTGTGGCCACATCGTGTCCTCCCAGGCCGGCCTCAAGTCGTGCCAAGAAGGGACAGACATTTCTTGTGTGAACGGGGCTGCCACTCTGACTTTGCCCATGGGCCCCTGGTTTATCCTTCTTTCTCCTGGCAGTATGTGTAAGGTAGCGAGGTGGTCAACAGTGATTATGGCTTAAAGAGCTCAAGAGAAGGCGCTGTTGGAAAATGTGCTGTTCCACCTTTATGTGATAAAATTTCAAATGGCAAATTTAACATGACTAGAAAATGAATTAGGGTTCATATCTTCCTGCATACTCTGGTTAAGACTTGCATTTGTCTTTATCGTCAATGAAGCACGGTAACAATCTTTGACAGTGTCATTGGAAGTCACTGTATGATGCACAGTCAGGAGTAATAAGGTAACCAGCATTAAATAATTAGCACTAGGGAACTGCATAGCCAAGATAACCTGTATTGTTTCAACACGAACAAATTCCCAAGAGCTATGGCATTTAAAGTAGTAACAGTGTTGCTTCTTTTTTCGCAGGGTGGGATATTAGCCAGAAAGGATGCATTGAGAATTCATGGACCTGAGCAGGAAAATATGGTGCACTTATTGAACAATAAGCAAATATGTAAGTACTTCTCTACTTATTATTCTAAAGCTTCATCAATAAATCACTAAACTTCACAGGGGCCAATGAATGCTGTACTATGTTTTAAAATTAAATTGTTTACTTTGAAATAAAAAAATGAGGATTTTTTAAAAGACCAGGAAGAATTATACCCAAGTTAAATTGTGTCTGAGTGTTTGTTTCATATGAGAGTTTGTTTCTTTTCATATGTTCTATAATGTGGTCACATTAAATTAGAAAATAACTTGGCCATGGTCAATTAGCCGGGTGTGGTGGCACATGCCTGTAATCCCAGCTACTTGGGAGGCTGAGGCAGGAGAATCCCTTGAACTCGGGAGGCAGAGGTTGCGGTGAGCTGAGATCACGCCATTGCACTCCAGCCTGGGCAAAAAGAGCAAAACACCGTCTCAATAATAATAATAATAATAATAAATTCTCTTTGAATGCAAATCTCATGCTCTTTTATTAAAAGAAAGGTAATATAAGGTACATCTTTCAAAAGATACAAAAAGACATATATGGTGAAAAATAAATCTTCCTCTTAGCCTGTTCTTCAGTCACCTAGTTCCTTTTCCCAGAGGCAATCACTGTTAGTTTCTTTGAATCTTTGAAGAGATGGAAAATCTATCTCTGTGTGTGTTTGTGTGTGTAAATTTTCTTTTTAAAGGAAAACGATTTAAAAAATACATACACACACAGTTCTGTACTTTGCTAATTTGATTAATATGGTTTGGATCTGATCCTATCAGTCCATAAAGAACATACTCTTTAATAATTGTATTTTATTAAATGGGTATATGCAATATAATTTATTAACTAGCTCTCAACCTATTGTTATTTCAACAATGTTGAAATTAATATTCTCACACATAGGTCTGGAAATATCTGTGAGTTAAAATAGGAAATATGTAAGTGGATTTGCTAGATCAAAGGGGATAGTCACTTAAAATACATTGCAAAACTGCTCACTAGAGACGTTGTAGCAATTTTACACCAACAGTGCATGTGTATCTCTCACTACAAGTTAGCCAACTTCTGGAATCTTGCCATTCCCTATGCTCTTTTCAGTGTAGAACACTGTCTGCCTCTGAGTCTCAGTTCCAGCATCATATGCTAGGTTTGTGACTTTGGACAAGTCAATTTAATCTCTCTGAACCATCTTCCTTAATGGAAAGGAATATCCATTTTTTTTTTTTTTTTTTTTTTTTTTTTTTTTTTTTTTTTTTTTTTTTTTTTTTTTTTTTGGAGACGGAGTTTCACTCTTATTGCCCAGGCTGGAGTGCAGTGGTGTGATCTTGGCTCACCACAAACTCCACCTCCTGGGTTGAAGTGATTCTCCTGCCTCAGCCTCCCGAGTAGCTGGGATTACAGGCATGAGTCACCGCGCCCAGCCAGAATATCCATTTTCTAAAGCTCCTATAAAAAATTAAAGGAGATATGCTAAAGGCCAACCATTACACAAATGAGAGGCAGAATCAATTTTTTTTTTTTTTTTTTTGAGACGGAGTCTCGCTCGTTGCCCAGGCTGGAGTGCTGTGGCGCGATCTTGGTTCACTGCAAGCTCCGCCTCCCGGGTTCATGCCATTCTCATGCCTCAGCCTCCCGAGTAGCTGGAACTACAGGCGCCCGCCACCACGTCCGGCTAATTTTTTGTATTTTTAGTAGAGACGGGGTTTCACCGTTTTAGCCAGGGTGGTTTCTGTCTCCTGACCTCGTGATCCGCCCGCCTCGGCCTCCGAAAGTGCTGGGATTACAGGAGTGAGCCACAGCGCCCAGCCAAATCAATATTTTTATATATTCTACGTATAAATGTTAGGTGTGAAAGTGATCATGGTTTTTGCCATTACTAAAAACCGCAATTGCTTTTGCACCAACATAACAGCCCTTGTACTTTTCCTCCACTTCTGTTCTTATCAGGGCAACAGTTCTGGCTTTATTATTCATCTACTTGCTTTTTGTTTCTTTCTCACACACTCAGTCCCTCTGCCCCCAAATCCGAAGATCAAATAAATGAATCTTACTGAAGTTTGATTTGTGCTATCTGCCACTTAAAAAACAAAATAAAAACAAAACTTTGCCAGGCGTGGTGGCTCACACCTGTAATCCCAGCACTTTGGGAGGGCGAGCCAGATCACTTGAAGTCAGGAGTTCAAGACCAGCCTAACCAACATGGCAAAACACTGTCTCTACTAAAAATACAGAAATTAGCGGAGCGGGCCAGGAGCAGTGGCTCACACCTGTAATACCAGCACTTTGGGAGGCCGAGGCAGGCGGATCACCTGAGGTCAGAAGTTCAAGATCAGCCTGGTCAAGATGGTAAAACGCCATCTCTACCAAAAATACAAAAATTAGCCGGGCGTAGTGGCATGCGCCTGTAATCCCAGCTACTCAGGAAGCTGAGGCAGGAGAATTGCTTGAACCCAGGAGGCAGAGGTTGCAGTGAGCTGAGAATGCGCCATTGCACTCCAGCCTGGGTGACAGAAACAGACTT
>NW_012110141.1:4122671-4145870 GCF_000951045.1 Mandrillus leucophaeus | reverse complement strand
AATAATAAAATAAAATTAAAAAAATAATAATAATAAAATAAAAAAAATGAAGGATAACCAGCCTCAGGAATGTCATCACATTTGGTATAAGTGAACCTTTCATGTGTGATCAAATTACCCCAAATGATAAAGAGCTAGAACTCTACCATGCTTACAAAACAAGTTATAATGAACAGTTTTGTGCTTGCTTGTAATAGATGTTTAACAAATGTCTGTATGCGTCACAGAATTTGACCTAAGACTTACTTTTATTGTAACCTACTAACATGGTTGTGGAGAAATAGCTAATTCTCATCTGCATTAGACTTGGTTAGTCTTTTACCAACAAAACCCTGAGTTGCCCATGACCAAATTGTCTGATCAGTTGACTGTTAATTTTTTAACCTTCTACTTCCTATAAAGCACCCTATGACAGCCCGCCTGCATGCTGTTTCCTTCTTTCACTGTGAATACCCACATTCTATAACTTCAGGAAGTCTTCCAGATGCCAGGTAGATCCCAATCCAGTAGTGTTCCAGTAGTGTTCCATCAATTCCAGTAGTGTTCAATCAGTTACTTACAGCACTTTGAAATTTGTCTTGTATCTTTGTGATCCACTTTATAGCGCTTGCTAGATTTTCTTCAGAGTGGAATAACATGCAGACCATATTTTTCATTCTTCAAACTATGTAGTATAGTGCTTTGCTTACCGTACAGATAAATAAGGATTAAGTGAATAATGGAATATGCTCAAATCATTGTCAGTGTTGGCAGAAAGAGCTACATTACTTCATTCTTTCACGCTACAGTTACTGAGTCCTTACTATGTGCTCAGCATTTTTCTAGGCTCTGGGCTGGAAGCAATCAACACAACCAAGCCTCTGCCTTCAGAGAACTTATATTTTAATGGAGAAGACAAAATATATCATGGTAGATAGTGACAAAGGTTATGAAGAAAAAGAATGCATAATAAGACAGTCGAGTGGGGCAGGCGTGCTACTTCAGATGGGGCAGACAGGGTTAATAAGTAGGAACCTTGAAGGTTGTGATGACTTGATTTTTATGTGTGATGGAAGAGCTACCAGGTCCTTGCTTTGAATACATTCTCAGTAGGCCACAGGGTAACTACTTATTTCTTAGGTCTTGTGGCAGACTCCTGAGTGTCCTCCAATATTCACCCTCCCCGTATTAACAGGGTGGCTGGACTTTATGTATACACACAGCCATACAGCTACAGGTGGCATATTCAATTCTCTCTTGCAGCTAGCTCAGGCTATGTAGCTAAGTTCTGGACAAGAGCAAAAGTAATGTGTGCCTCTTGCAGATCATGCTCTTAAAAGAAGTGATCACAGTCTCCCCTCATACCTCTTTTTTTTTTTTTTTAAAGAGACATGGTCTTGTCATCTTGCTCAGGCTGGTCTTGAATTCCTGGCCTCGTGATCCTCCTACCTCAGCCTCCAGAATAGCTGGGATTACAGGCATGAGCTACAGTGCCAGCTCTTTATTCCTTTAGATGGTCTGGATACAGATATGCTGGCAAGAACTAAAGCAACCGTCTTGGACTATGAGAGGGAACACAACAGGTTCCTGAGGAGAGCAGAGCAACCAACAGAAGTTGAGAGAGGAGTCGGCCTATCAGCCCCAGCATGCTTATGCTCTGTTAAGAATAAACTTCTATCTTGTATACATTATATTTTGGTCTTTGTTACAGTAGAAGAAATCTGTACCCTGATTTGGGGGCATATTGGAGAAGCAGTACCTTACCCACAAGGAAGTTAATTACAAAAGTAGGGACTGCTTATGTATTAATTCCAACAACTCAAAAAGCCAAGGTAGTTTGATATTTGATAGCAAGGCATGATGGCATTTTCTAAGAGAAAAAAAAATCCGTTGGACCTGGTTCTTCAGTCTCACCTCTGCCATTTACCAACAGTAAGAACTTGAGGCCGGGTGTGGTGACTCAGGCTTGTAATCTCAGTACTTTGGGAGACTGAGGCAGGAGAATAGCTTGAGGCCAGGAGTTTGAGGCTAGCCCGGGCAACCAAAGCAATAAACAGTCTAAAGAGAAAGAATAAAAAAAGAACTTGAAAGACTAAACATTGTTAAGTCCCTTTTTCTCCATCAACAGTACAGAGTTGTTATATATGACAATGTAGATTTAAATACTTATAAAGAAAAAAAAAATCTCCTTTAGGGGCCGGGTGTAGTGGCTCACGCCTGTAATCCTGGCACTTTGGGAAGCCGAGGCAGGCAGATCACCTGAGCTCAGGAGTTCAAGACCAGCGTGGCAAACATAGTGAAACCTCGTCTCTACTAAAAATACAAAAATTTAGCTGAGCATGGTGGTGCACACCTGTAATCCCAGCTACTTGGGAGGCTGAGGTAGGAGAACTGCTTGAACCCAGGAGGAGGTTGCAGTGAACCGAGATTGCACCATTGCACTCCAGCTTGGGCAACAAGAGCAAGACTCTGTCTCAGACAAACAAAAAACTTTTCAAATAACTTCTTTCCATGATTTCTGACTGAAAAGACGGGGATGGCCTAAATCACTCAGAAGGTCCCTCCTAAATCTAACAACTAATCTCTGATGGCACAGAATTTCAGAATTTCGCAATGTCAGGTATCACTGGGACTAAAATTCTAGGCTGGGTGCAGTGGCTCATACCTGTAATCCCAGCACTTTGGGAGGCTGAGAGAGGATTGCTTGAGGCTGGTTTGAGACAAGCCTCGGCAATATACCAAGACCTCATCTCTTTTTTAGAAGAAATTCTAAATATGAAAGGAATGTAAAATTTACCATTCTATCATAACATTAATTGGGCAGCTTGTCCCAAATCTTTCCTTCACTGGAATTCTTTTAACCCACTCCTTAAATTTGGCAGAAATGGTCAAGTGACCCTCTCGACACCCTGTCACCTCGACCTTCACTCTAAATGGATGGCCCTGAATGCCAAGAGCGTGTAACATTCTCCTCAGACAAAAGGAAATGGAAGTTTACTAACAAAAGCATGGTCAGACAGGTAAGGTACTATTTGTGGAAGGAGAACATCTTTCAGGTGTTTCTGACCTACCTAAAAATAACTAACCTATGTTGCAGCCTCTCTGATAAAGGCAGGGCCAGGGCCAGAGCTGTTTTTAGGGTGCCCTCAGCTTCACCAAGTCCTCTTAGCAGAGCTTAGAATGAAGCTAACCAGAGGAGCCCTGCTCTCTCTCTTTGGGATTATACAAAGCCGGCTTTTTTGAAAATATCTGAATCTTCCAGCCAATCACCAGTTATTTATTTTGCAGCAATAAACAGTTATAATTCAACATTAAAAAATAAATAAAATCCCCCATACCTAAGCTTTTCGGTGAAAATAAAAAGCCCAAATTGTCAACATAGTCAAATCTCCCAAATGTGCAAATTCTATTAATTATAAATTTTCCAAGGCATGTATCAATATAAAATAATGAGATGGAATGTCTTTAAAGAAGTTCATTTGACTAAATTCTATTTGAATTTAACAAGGTAACAAGATCTATAAAAACACAGACTCTTTGAGCACTCTCCAGTGCTCAAAGTCTGTAGGTATCGGCATCCTCTGAACTATTTATCAATAGACTACAAAATAGTTAATCTCTACATTCACTTTATTTAGAATTCTCAGACCTAGGTGTATAAAATTCACAGTACATTTTTCTAGGTTTAAAATATGAGAAGATACATAAACATTAGTTACGTACTCACTATAACGCTATGTGCCCCAATAGGCCCCGATCTCATTTGCTCCTCTCAACAACTCTGTGAATTAGGTATGATTCTCATTTCACCAATGATGAGACTGTCAAGTAACTTGTAAGTGGAAAAAGTCTGCCTGACTAAAAAATATATTTCAAAAAGATTACTTTATATAGTAGCTTAATGTAAGGAGTAATAAGTGAAAATTGGCTATTGGGCATGTTAGTAAACTCAGTGTTTAAAACTAAAAACAGCTAACCTATGTTGCAGCCTCTCTGATGAATACTTGGCCCTGTAACTTGACTTCTTTACATTGTTTAAACCTTTTTTTCATGAGTGTTTATTGCTTCTATTAGACTGTGATTTCATTGCAGGCAGACAAGGGACGAAAATTTCTACCCTTTTGAACACTAATAGACTGCTGAACACTATTTTGTAAATGTGGGTTACTCAACAGACTTTTTTTAGTAAATCTGAAAACCAAAATGACTCTTAATAAGGTTCAGAGTATAAAAAATAGTTCTCACTTAAAATAACATACACCAAAAGAATATGAAAATATTGATTTATTACCAACAAAGTAGGATTTCCCACAAAGTTTTTTTCAATTACACACACACGCACACACAGCAGCAGAATGAAATTACATTTTTCACATCTAAAGGTTTATACCCCAAAGAAAATAGGCCTGTGTCCAAGAGACAATTAGAAAGCAAGAAGTCTTTTCTTTTACTTTGAATATGGAAAACCTTTTAACAGAGACTCTTCCAAGGCAAACCAATGAAGATTCAGGCATAGAAAATGGTTGTCACCTTAAGGTTTTTAAATACCAGTGTATTCACCAAATCAAGTTTTTACTAGAAGGTTTTACAATTTTTATGTAATTAAAAATCAACTTTTGGCCAGGTGCAGTGGCTCACGCCTATAATCCCAGCACTTTGGGAGGCCGAAGTGGGTGGATCACGAGGTCAGGAGTTCGAGACCAGCCTGGCCAATATACTGAAACCCCGTCTCTACTAAAAGTATAAAAAATTAGCCGAGTGTGGTGGCACGTGTCTGTTGTCCCAGTTACTCGGGAGGCTGAGGCAGGAGAATTGCTTGAACCCAGGAGGCGGAGGTTGCAGTGAGCTGAGATCACGTCACTGCACTCCAGCCTGGGCAACGGAGCGAGACTCCATCTCAAAACAAACAAACAAACAAACAAACAAAAAACAACTTTTGCAGAAAATAAAGTTTTAAGTGGCTGAGACTATGTGCTAGACTTACTACCGTTTAATATGCTAAAATGATACATAATTTATTCTTCACAGCTCAAAATTCAATGTAAAGCCAAATATTAATTTTGCCCCGTAGAAAAATTAAATGTTTACAAACAAAGTATGGAACAGTTGTTGGTCTATGTAAATTGAAATGTAACTGACCATTTTATTTTCAAGCATGCTTAATCTTGACGCTTCTTTTTCACATTGATACTCATTTTGCAGAAATAAGATGACTGGCACTAATTTAGACAATAAACAAACTACACCAAGCACATTTTAGTAAAGATATTTTGGTGGAAAGCAAAGTAATTAACAATGAAAACATTTGGTAATATCCATTTACTAATATGTTACCAAGTTCTTCAATGTTTACATGACTTGCTCATATTACTAAAAATGTCATTTTAAAATATTTTCATACTTCATGCACTGGAGCTAAAGAAGGGAAGGCTCTTTTAAAATTTTTATAAAAAAGAAAACACCTTTTTGAAGAGAAAATGTCTAAGTGAGAGGACATAAACTTATGGTTCACCATTTTTTGACCTAATAAGATTATAAATTTCAATGGCTACTTAAGAATATACAAAACCCAAACTGAAAGCAATTCTTCAATTTATTCAGGCAAACAAGTCAAAAAAAATAATTTTGTCATTACTGGCACAGATCCAATCCACTGTTCAAAGACATGACCGTGGACTGTCTATTTTCTTATAAGATTTATTTTTTAAAAGAAGAGAATTTGTTTGGCTCTACTAATTAGTATAACTTCAACAAATGATTTTCCCATTTAATTCTTTTGCGCTGAAAGAAAACAGTTTAAACTAGATTTTCTAAGATAATGGGTACATCAACATTGTAAGAAAGGCCCTATAAGCTTAAGTTCTAAAAACATTATGGTTTTAAAGAAATCAATGCTTTTCTGTCACTCTTTACATAACACTGAGAAATTTCAAATATAAATTGTAGAAACCAGTATATGAAATTTTAAGAAAAATCTTACTAAAAATAATTATAAAAATGCTTTTAGAAATTTAAGATGTAAAATACAATTGACTTTAAATAAAATAAAAAAAAGCAACCCCTGCCCCCACACTTTACAAGGTTATTCTTTAAAAATGCTTGTCACCTAATTTTATTCTCTGTCAAAATTTTGGTTGTATTTTGCATCATCTAGTGGCCACCTTGTAGCATTTCAAAGCAGTTCTACTACGATTTTTGAACCCCAGTGTTTTTTTCCCCTTGAAATACCAATAAAATTATAGCATCAAGTTTCACAAAACTTTCTTTTAAAGGCCCATAAAATTCCATTTCCTACTGGAGATAAGGTAATCTTTTTTAATAGGAAGAAAGGAATAGATCTGTCATAAATTATTACTATACATTAGACATTTTCATATCAATTTTTAAAAATTAAATATAACACTGGGAGAAACTAGGACTTACGCTCTAGAGTCATCTTTAGGCTCTAAAAGTAATTAAAGTTACTCTGCAATTAAAGCTCAGGGCTACCATATAAGTAACTTTTTGTGATTAACCCCTCTTCCACTGTACCTTTGATTGTAATATTAAGTACCTTTTAACATGAGAACTCAATGACTCATGGTCAGAATGCCAAGGACTCAAGTTCAACCAAGACTGAAGAAGACTTAACTTTTACTACCAGATGATATTTTGGAAAGGTCATTAAGGTTTCCATTATCAACCTATTTAAAAGCAGGTTTCCAAAAATAACTGCTTTTCGTTTTAATCAATCTCCTAACTTTTATTCAGTTGAGCCATACTTATAAAACAGAATTTAACAAAAAAATTCCCAAGTTCCCTCTCTTTACTTTTATTAAGAAGGTTGAGTGAATGTAATACGGCGCCGCCGCCTTTGGAAAGCCTTTAAATTCCATCTGTTTGGTTCCAGCATATGAGGGCCATTGTAGACAAACAAAACTGTCATCTTTTCAGAATAAGGAAGATTTTGCAGGAGCTGTAAGTATTAAAACAAATTGTCATATAAGCTACATACTGAGAAGTATAGTTTTCCAACCTTACATGTGTACAGTCAAATGTATGATTTTATTTGTAACATTAATAAAACTTTTTTTCCCCACTCTGTTGCCCAGGCCAGAGTACAGAGGTGCGACCTCAGCTCACTGCAACCTCCACCACCCAGATTCAAGAGATTCTCATGCCTCTTAGCCAGCCTCCAGAGTAGCTGGAATTACAGGCACGCACCACCTGGCCCAGCTAGTTTTTTGTATTTTTAGTAGAGACGGGGTTTCACCATGTTGGCCAGGCTGGTCTCGAACTCCTGACCTCAGGTGATCCATCCGCCTTGGCCTCCCAAAGTACTGGGATGACAGGTGTGAGCCACTACGCCCAGTCAATAAGAGCCTTAAGAAGCTCTTAAACAGCTCAATATAAACCTTGCCAGACTGTAATCCTTACCTAAATTAGCATACCTGTAGCCTGGCCTAAAGAACAATCAAAATAAGGAATAATTGAGCCCTCTAGATTCACAAGATAACTGGGATTATTCAACTTCCTTGGCAGACCTTGGAAAAGAGTATGTCCTCCATAATTTTCCTAGGGTAGATACTTTTACTTTTTATTTATAAACACTTCTCAAGCAACTTCTTTGATAGCCTGGTATCCTGAAAAGTGTGTAAGAGGGACATTTGTAGGCTAAGGTATTTGGCAAGCAGTAGGGTATTAACAGATGTGACTATTCCACAAGACTATCTGTGAAAAAAAGAATACAAATGACACTATTTAATAAAAATCTGAATGTAGGATGGGTAAAAACAATTTTTTTCTTTTTTTTTGGGTGGGGGGGGGAACAAGGTCTCATTCTGTCACCCAGGCTGCAGTGCAATGGTGTGATCTCAGCTCACTGAAACCTCCGCCTCCTAGGCTCAAGCGATCTTCGTGCCTGAGCCTCCCAAGTAGCTGGGGCCACAGGCGCATGCTGCCATGTCCAGCTAATTTTTGCATTTTTTTTTTGTAGAGATGGGGTTTTGCCATGCTGCCCAGGCTGGTCTTGAACTCCTGGGCTCAAGCGATCCACCTGCCTTGGCCTCAAAAAGTAGTGGGATTACAGGTGTGAGCCACTGCACGTGGCCAAAATTTTTCATGAATACTTAAAAAGGAAAAAATCTGATTATATTAATAAACACATCTTTGAATATATATGCTTTTTAATTTACTCACAACACTAGATTTAACAAAAGAAAATTTCCCATTGTAATGGTTCTAGATTATGAAAAATTATCTACAAACATAATTCTGTTTTTATGAGAATTAACCTGTGAGCAGAAGATGTTGGGATACTTAAACTTCCCCTGGGCCAGCATAGTGTTAGTGGCAAATAAAGAGGAAGGGCAGTATATGACAAGAGAGGCTTTTTCGGGAAAATGAAGAACCAGAGTCTTAGCAGTTGTATTCCCCAGTCATCTTTTAGTGCTGAAAGAGTACCTTTTCTAGAAGAGGAATGAGAAAATCTCAATTTTAGAACATAATAATATGTCTCCTACACGTCTTCCTCTGATTAAGCATGACACTGGAACTTGTCCCTTTAATAATGTAGATATTACTGTTAACCTTTTAAATTCCTTTTTTGGGAGTGTTCCTGCTAATATGAACATATTGGGACAAAAACTGTATGATTAAGTCACAGGGAATTTCCGAGTATATGACCACTTTTAGGTTACTTTTTACCTACCTTTGGTGTTATGAAAAAGTATTGAGATGTATTTTCTTTACAGGCAGTATTTACAACCATTTCAAACACTCTCCGTTCATTGATTGGGTCCATTCCCTAAACAATGGCAATAATAATGATTATATTTATTTCTATTATAGGATATAAGTAGATCCAAATAACAGAACAATCACCATACCTGATTGATTTCATCAACTACTCTGAATGGACATCTATTTAGCTCCTGGAGTGCCATCAAGTATAACATGGTAGAAACACTTCTTTCACCTCCACTTTGATGATGAGGAGTTAATTCATGTAGTTGAGTACTACTGCGAAATTTGACTCTAATTCGAATTCCATATTTATCATAATCTTCCTATAAAACATTTAAAAAATTGATGAAAAATGAGTTTCCTCTGGTAATGTCATTCTATTATTTGAAAATGGATTGATTTAACTAAGAGTAAAGAATTCAATATTTAGTGACACTAGTTTATATAACAATAAATATATATGTATTTTTAAAAATAATATTAAGCAAACAGTTACCATCTAAAAGCTCTAAGGGTTTTCAAGGATCTATTTAGATAAGGAAAATATTCAGATTAAATTAACATTTTCCTCCTCTATACCATTCTATTCAAGTTTACTAGGCTTCCCCGAGTTTTTAGAAATTACTGAGTGAGGAACTCTGTCCTGGAAAGGCACTATCTATTCTAGTTCCAAAGTGCTAGGTTCTTAAACTGCAGGTGAAAGCAATTAGAATGTAATGGAGTGCCATGCTCTCTTGTGCTAGAGAAGTGGCTGTGTATGATAACTGCAGAGGGCCAAGAATCCCCCTAACTTCTTCAGTTGGTTAAGAAGGAAAAAACAAGGTAGGAATTACACATACACTTTGAAAACTTAAGTCATACATACACACAATACTCAGCAAAAAGCAAGCCTGGCACATAATCGGTGCTCAATAAATATTTGTTGTAATGAGTACATTAGTGTTTTATAAATGTTGCCAAAACTGAGGATGCTCTAAGTTTTATTTACTATTCTTATTGATGGCATTTCTATGTCAGGTTCAGATTTACCTTAAAAATGAGGTATATAACTTACTAATTAGGCTGGGTGCGGTGGCTCATGCCTGTAATTCCAGCAATTTGGGAGGCCGATGGGGGTGGATCACTTGAGGTCAGGAGTTTGAGACCAGCCTGGCCAACATGAGAAAACCCCGTCTCTACTAAAAATACAAAAATCAGCCGGGCGTGGTGGCGGGCGTCTGTAATCCCAGCTACTTAGGAGTCTGAGGCAGAAGAATAGCTTGAACCCAGGAGGTGGAGGTTGCAGTGAGCCAAGATCGTGCCACTGCACTCCAGCCTGGGTGACACAGCGAGACTTTGTCTCAAAAAAACCAAAACAAAAAACATGAAACTTACTAATTAAAGGTTACCTATTAATTGAATAGAGCTTTAAGGTCTAAGATAGTACTGACCAAGAGAAAGATACAATGCAATCCACATATGTAATTTTCAATTTTCTAGTAGTTACTTTTGTTTTGAGACAGAGTCTCTGTCTCACTCTGTTGCCCAGGCTGGTCTCAAATGCCTGAATTCAAGTGATCCTCCTGCCTTGGCCTCCCAAAGTGGGAACAGACACAAGCCACAGCACCTGGCCTTTGTCTGTCTTAACGAAAAATTAATTTTAGCCCAAATTGCAATGCATAAAGTTATAGCACAAGAAATTAGTAGCAAATTTCCCAATATTTTCATTCTCATGAATTCTTAAATTCTTTTTTTTTTTGAGACGTCTGGTTTTGTTGCCCAGGCTGGAGTGCAGTGGCACCATTTTGGCTCACTGGAACCTCCACCTTCCAGGTTCAAGCCATCCCTGCACTTCAGTCTCCAAAGTAGCTGGGACCACAGGTGCATACCACCACACCCAGCTAATTTTTGTATTTTTATAGAGATGGGGTTTTGCCATGTTGCCCAGGCTGGTCTCAAACCCTTCAGCTCAAGCTATCTGCCTGCCTCAGCCTCACAAACTGCTGGGATTACAGGCGTGAGCCACCACACCCAACCATGAATTCTTAAATTATTAAAAAAAGACACTGATATATACTATATTTCAAACTAATCTGTTTATGAGTCTTCTAACTCCAGTTGTGGTAGCTTTATAAAGTAACATATTTATTCAATACAACTGAATAACCATTACTCAGATTGTATAAAAAGAGTTACAAGGTATTAGTTACTAATTCCAAACATCACCCCCCACCAAAAAAAGTGACCCTAATAGAATCCCATAGGTGATTTTCTCCTTTCTTTCAACATTTTGGTAAACAAAACTTTTCACAGATATAACTCTAAAGTAAATAAATAATTTATATGTACTTTAAGCATATAACTAAAATTACTTGCCAGAAATATATTTCAAATGCAATTTTACCTCATTTTCTGTATGGAGATCAACTTCACCAGCACACTGCATGGAACTAAAAAAATTGCTGAATTTTTCATTAATTTTTTCTACCAGCTCTTTCAAAGGATTAAGCCACCTTTCTTTTACCTACAAATAAACACAATATAAAAACATAATTTAAAAGCAGTATTACTATATTGTGACACAAAATTTCACGTAAATTTTATATCAGTATCAGTCTGGGCATAACACACTTCTCTTAAGCATGTCATCTCATTTTCCATTATTCTACCTTCCCATTTCATTAATAATCACATGATAAAAAGTAAAGATTAAAAACTAAAAAAATTACCTGTGAAATGTTTTCCCTGTATTGATCTAGTTCAACTTTCTTTCCCTTTAGTTCCTCAGTTAACTGCTCTATTTCTTCTTCTCTTTTTGTATACTCCTGAACAATCTGGCAGGGGGAAAAAAACACTTCTTTAAGATAAATCTACCAAAGTATAAAAGTATATACAATTTTGCATTGATTAAAACATTAACTGAAAATGGCAATTGTGCTGCATTGTTTGTATGCAAATAATTTATGTTCTTATTACATATTGAAAGTGACATTTTTTATCCTTGAAAAACTAGACATTGCAGTATTTCAGGTTAGCCCGACTATTCTTTTTATAAAGAAAAGGCACAGAACATTGTGTTCCTTAGGAAGAATCTATTTAAAATTCTAATAGATTCAGAATCTGGCATTTAAAGCACATTGTTCCTGCTGTCTAGCTTATCATTACCAAGAGCTCTAGTACAGAGTGGGAGGCAAGTACTGGAGGGAACTCTGTGTGTGTATGTGTGTGTATGGGGAGGGTGGTGGTGGTGGTGGCTGGATGCAGAATGGGAGTAGAGAAACAGGCATACTGTAGGATTCAGTCCCGTGAAGCAGGAAGCTCTTGATCTTTCTTCAGTTAATAAAGCATCAATTTCATCCAATGTGTTTGGAAGGTCTTGGAAAACCTAAAGAAAAAAATTGCCCATCATTATAGATACAATGAAAACGGTTCCATTCAAATAGTTAAAAGAAAAATAATCTGCTGAATAAGTTATCTACTATCTGTTCAACAGCATGCTGGTACACAAGGATACAAAGGAATAATAAACAGGGTCATTTGCCTTCGAAAGTTTGTATTTTAAAGAAAACAAAATGTATGTACTGGATAACACCTTAAGGCAACGTATTGATGTTGAATATTCAAACAAGCAGTACATATCTTATAGGCTAGGGAATTTAGAGAAAAGAAGTATCAGTTCATGCTATAGGAGAGTTAAGAGAATCCAAAGGCCTAGAATTCATCTCTGGGCCTTAAAGCAAATGGCTAGGGAGGAGCAAGGCAGAGGGAAGACAGGAGCTTGGGAAAAAAGAATGAGTACTGCATACCATGGGGAGTGAGGAGTTGTGTCCATTTGGAATGGTGGGTACTTGCTGAATTGGTAGAATGGGTCCAGAATATGTGGGGCATTGAAAGAGAGCAAGAAGTTAGAACTTTATACTGCACTTATGAAGAACTAAAAAAGCATCCTTAGTATCTAATTACTTTGACAGTTGAATTTCACCACGGTACTATCTTCTGAGTCCATGCCATGGGGACAAATTAGAACAGACACTTTTTTTTTTTGAGGGGAGGCAAACAATTACATTGTTCGGCTTAGCACGACCTGCAAAGGCTGTATACTACATGGTACAAAATGAATCCTGAAACCCTGAAAAAGATCTTGACATATTAATCTAATATCTTCGGCTTCTTATTTTAACCTCTTAGAAAGCAGTTCAACTTCTATAGACCTTCAAATATTCCTTTGTTGAATCTCTGACGTACTCACTGAGATTTAAGCTCATGTGTCCAACATTTATTTACTCGATATCCTCACTTGACTCTAACAGGCATCTTAAATTTAAGATGGTGAAACAGAATCTGGATTTCACCCACCTTACCTACCACTTCAAGCAACCCTGTTTCTCCTTCAATCTTCTCCATTCCAGTAAATAGCACCGTAATTTGTTCGGGTGAAAAATTTAGGGGTTCTCTCTCTTATCCTTCATGTCAAATCCATCAGCAAGTCTTGCTGGCTCTGTCACTAAAAGATATCTAAGATCTGTCAACTTCTCCCTCTCTCTCTTCAGTGCTATCACCCTAATTCATGCCATTATATATCTCTTGCGTGGTCCAAAGAAATGACCTCCTAAATGGTTTCATTGCTTCCATTCTTGTATCCCTACTTTATCCTCCATCTAGAAGAACAGAAGTTAGAGTGCTCTTTCATAAAAGTAGTAATGTCACTTTTCTGTTTAAGATCCTCCACTGGAGTCCATCCCAAAAGAATACAACCTTAATTCCTTGTATGGTCTACAAGCCCTACATAATCTTGGCCTCTGCCTTCTTCTCTGCTTGGATAATTTTTAACCCTAATGAGATTCCTTTTATTCTGAAACGTCCCAAACATACTTCTGTTCTGGGCTTTGTCTAAGTTGTTTTCTCTGTCTGGAATACTTTTCCCTCACATCTTCACTTGACTGATCTGTTCTCTTCATTCAGGACTGTTATAAAATGGTATCTTTTCAAAGGAGGCTTCCCTGACCAAGTTCCCATCCATGTCACTCCATCTCCTCACCCTGTTTTATTTTCCTTAGCATTTCTTGTTATCTGACATTATCTGATTTTTGATTTGTATTTTCATCTACCTAATCTTCCAGACTAGAATATAAGTTTCAGCTGAGAAGGAAGTATATCTGTCTTGTTCAATGCTCGCCATATAGGAGGTAATTAATACATTTTAATGATTAATCATCTTCTAATTTTGATTCAAAAACAGTATGACTTATCAAGAACAGAATCATGCTTTTTCTGAAAGAAAAAATTAGTACAGATTGTACTTATATTTATTTTATAACAACACAATGTATTCTGAAGATATTCTACTGTTTTTAGAAACAAGCTTCTCAATTTGTTTTAAAGATATCTACTGAGTTCCTAGTATGTATCCAAATAGTCGAATCCATTCTCTGTGATTCTGTGTCTGATATCATAAAATAAATCAGTTGAGGATTTGAAAATTATAATCCATTAATTTTTTTCCAGTTGTTTATATCTTTAGTAGTCATTTCATTATCTACTGAAATAGATAACATTTGAAATTAAGAATTTTAAAAAGACACACCAATACTAGATATTTTAAAATTTATTTTATAATTTCATTTTGACATTATTCTGAATAGGTATGCAGGCAAAGTATCATCCCCACTTGTCACAGAGGTATGTAAATTAACAGTGGGATGTGACTAAAGGGCAGCATCTCCCAATTTTACTGAGTGGTATGTCAGCATAAAACATATAATAGAAGTAAGACCTCTTTTTTCCTTTTCTTATTGGCAGATGTTAGTCCTAAATATTCAGCTCCCATTGAACCCTAATTAAACACCCCAATTTCCGGGGAAACATTTTCATTTTCCCTTTATTTTTAAAATGTCCTATTTGTTATTTCTGATGTACCAATTACTGGCACAATGTTTCCATGAAAAACCGTATGTTCCAACTGTACCCATTAAAAGGCATTTGTATTGGAAGAATGTTATAGTACCAATAACATTGATCTGTTAAGCAACATTATTTTATATATCTATTCAGTTTAAAAACGTGGAAAAACTTCCCATTTTTTAGGACACATCATATTTTTCATGGCCTGTTACAATGCTTAAGATCCTATAATCTTAAAAATATGTTAAATATGGCAATTGTAGCATTATATACTTTTTATACTTACTGTCTGGTATTCTTGAGGAAGAGTCTGCTCTGCACCCAGGTTACATACTTGCCTAGCTCTCTTCATAAGTTCCTTGCATTTCTGCAATAATCTCTGTCTGTTTTCATCCAACTCAATGAAATGTTGCTATTAAAAAAATTTATTTCGAAAACTTGAATGTTACTGTTAAAGCAGAGGGCTGTTTTATTAAACTACCACATATTAAATACATTGTTGAATTCTGATTATAATGATAATCAAATTATCTGAAACCGTATCTCAAATAATGACTCTTATTATTATAAAGGTTAAATTTGAACTTTAAAATACATCAGCACATCAATAACCTGGCATTTCTCTAATCCGTAAGAGGTGTAAAATTTAAATTTTACTGCCTTTTTCTGAAAGTTTAGCTTAGCTCCAGGTAATTGTATTATTTACTTACTTACTTATTTATTTATTTTTTTGAGACAGTCTTGCTCTGTCACCCAGGCTGGAGTGCAGTGACGTGATCTCAGTTCACTGCAACCTCTGCCTCCCAGATTCAAGGGATTATCACGTCCCAGCCTCCCGAGCAGCTGAGATTACAGATGTGCACCACCATGCCTGGCTAATTTTTGTGTTTTTAGTAGAGACAAGGTTTCACCATGTTGGCCAGGCTGGTCTCCAACTCCTGGCCTCAAGTGATCCATCCGCCTTGGCCTCTCAAAAGTGCTGGGATTACAGGAGTGAGCCACCAGGCCCAGTCATGTAATTATATTATAATCAGATTTGAGTTACACAGTACACAGGCTTCATATCAGAAAACTCAGCACTCAAATGTAGTTAGGACCTTTAAATCGTGCTTGATAGTGTTCCAAGTACCTTCCATGTGGTTATTTATTCATGGACCTATTCATTCCTTCACCAAATAATTACCGAGAACCTATTAAATGCCAGTATTATAATCTGCATTGGTCACAGAAAGGTGAATAAGGAGAAGGAGACACAGGATCATTATCATAACAGAAACAGGTACTCTTTACTGAATGCTTATGTGCTAGGCCCTTGGCTAGGTGCTTCGCATACATTATTCCCTTTATTTCTCACAAGCATAGCACAGTAATATTATCCTCATTTAGTGCATTAAAAAAAAAGAGAGAGAGAGAGACTGAAAGGAATTAAGTAACTTGCCCAAGCCCACACATTTAGAGACTGTCATGATTCAGATCCCTGTCTGCTTACAGGACACATGCTCTTTTCATTACAGCATGGCACCTCTCAGCAGAAGCAGATTGGACAGAGTATGTATGTAGGGAAGGTCAGAGTGGTCACAGAAGCTATGACAACTTAACAGCCTTAAATGACAAGAAATAAGTAACAGCAGCAGATGACCATTCCAAGGATAGGTGATTATGAATTTTAAGGCATATGAGCCTCAAACACCTGCTTATTTTAAGAAACAAGTAATCTAATGTGGTTGGAGGAGAGGAATTTGTAAGGATGTAAAAGATCAGAGTTGGTAAAATGGACAAGGGCCAGACTGCAAGAATTTCACATGTAATAGGGAAAGTATCTCATCTACTAAATGTCTTCTATAGGTCAAGCACTGTTACAACCACTATCCTGTTAATTGTTCTAATCCCAATTATGATCTTAAAGAAAAGTGTTATCTCTATTTGTAGAGGTGGCTCAGACACATTAAGAAACTTGCCCAAGGTTACAGAACTAGCAGATTTCTGAGAAATAAAACAGGTCTGGTTTGCTCTTTTCACTAACCCTCAAACTCTGGTTGGCACAAAAAACACTTGGGGGTGGGGGATCTGGAATGGCCTAAGCACATTCCAGATCTATTTGATTAATATCTCTGGGGCTGAGGTCTGGACACCTGTATTATTAAGGGGGCCTTCAGGTGACTTTTATGCACACGTGTTTGATAGCAAATAAACTAAATCAAGACAATAGTTATGAAAAGTAAAAGGATATATACTGGACCAAACTGAAAATACAAGCAATCCTTTATACTAACCACTTAGTACTATGGTTTTCTTGAATAAATTCCTCAGTCCCTATAGCTTGAGAGAAATAAAAGAAAATGTTAAAGACTCCCAATCACCCCTACTCTGCTAAGGACCATTGTACTCAGGCAAATGCAAAACAAGGAACAGCTGGATACAAACTAAATACTCCTAATTTCTTCTATTCCTGATTCTTGTTCCTCTGGACTTTGCTAAAAATAAAGTATTAGAACATTATGGAAAAGAAATATCAATGAGTTGATAATTTGAAGCTCTGGACTTAGATAAAACCTCATTTAATAGTTTCTGTTTGGTGGCATATGTGCAATAAAATATTTATATGAGAAAATATTCTTTCTATACATACGTGTTTGTGACACAGATCTTCATATAGCACCTGTTTTGCTTTTTGTTTTTAAAACCACAATTCTTGCTGAGCTTTTTAAGAGTGGAAGTGGGAAGGCATATATAATTATATCAGATAATGCTGTTAAGTCAGACTTGTGAAAAGGCTTTATCTACATTTCTGCTTAGAGTCTAGCCTTTAATAGTTAATAGAGAATAGAAAATACTCCATAGGTTTAAGATATAAGAGAATAAGTGAAATGTACAAAATATCCCCCACTAACATCTCAAAAAAGATTACTTTGTAGTTATATATCCTAGAAAAAATTTGTGTTACCTTTTTTTCTAAAATTCTTTTTGTGAAAGTTCATTTGTCATGGAAATTGTACATAAATACCTCGACATTAAATAAGAAAAAGCTTTTTGAAGAAGGCCCTCTTGTGGAAGAAGTAAGAATTATTCACAGAATTTCTTATGAAAACTATATATATTAAAACTGTTATTTTAGTAACAGTTCATTACAATAAGAATCAAATAAAATGAAAACCATTTTCTATATGAGTAAAATTAAGTCACAGGTATCATCAACTTTTACTAAAACATTACCTGTAAATTAACACACTTCTTCCTTTAATAAAATTTCATTCCAATTTAGTTGATTTCAAATTCAAATGCTAACCATTTGTTTCAGTTACCAGAAAGAATACACATTTAAAAATATAAAAATCATTTTTTTAAAAAGTCAACTTTAAATTTTAATGTAATACTTGAAATTTAGAAAATAATAATCAACTTTTAATACACAAGACCATAAATTCTACTTACACTAATTTAATCATAAACAATAAAATAACGGGAATACTACTATTTCCTTGTAAAATGTTTTCTTCAAAATTATACACATCTAAGTAAAAAAAAAAAAAGTCTCCTCTGAAATTCAGTTCTTTTTTGAGGGAGTGGCAAGCAGGTAGCCTGAAGAGAGGTCATATGAAAAGCACAGAACTCCTAAATTTGGTATTAGTATAAGCAAATAAATGTAACAACTTTCCATTTTTATAACTAATATTAATTCTGATGTAATTCTGTACTTTTAAAGGAAACACTGGCTTCATGCTAAGCACCACAGTAGGCAACTTGATGTATATTATTAAACTGAGTATCATAATATTCCTCCAAATTAGATAGGTATCATACTCATGGCTGCAGATAATGATTAAGCTTGGAGTGGTCAGGAAACCTGCCCACGGTCAAAAACAAAATAACAGAAATTTTTACCAATCTCTGTGTGTGGATTTACAGACAGCTTACTAACTTGTCCTAAAAATAGTCCATAAGTTAGTGACATTACCAAAGAGAGGCTTCCAACCATTTGCCTTTCTCAGGGGATGTTTTATAGGTCTGTTGCCCTATTTATCTTCCAAAAATCTGAGAAAGTATCAAACTCCATGGTGGTTAGTTACCTCTAAGTCCTCTCATGAATACAATCTCTACTGAAATTTTGTCAATCTTCTTTTGTGAATTTATTTTCATGACAGAAAAAAAGGACAAAACCAAATGGTAGCAATAGTTCCTCAGAGCAACCTGCCATGTGTTCAAAGGGACAAGTAGGAAAAAAAATTTCTCTTTGGTTCAAATGAAGCTGCATAGCAGGAACAGATAAGACAGATAAAATCATGTGCAGATAAACAGCAGCAAACACGTGAAGAAAACAAGAGTAGGTAAAAGAGAAAGTGAACTACCATACACGTATTCTACTACATACTTTTAGTCATCATTCTTGACTCTTTCAAATGTGTGGCAAATGACTAGGATCAGACAGCAACAAACATGTATTAAGTATGCACAACAAGAAATGAAAGAACCTTACAAAAAGGCTGGTAAAGTATTTATAAATGAGAAGCATTTAACATTTTATTTTTTATTTTTTTAGAGATACGGTCTTACAATGTTGCTCAGGCTGGACTTGAACTCCTGGACTCAAGTGATCCTCCTATCTCAGCCTCTGAAGTAGTCGGGACTATAGGTACACTCAGATCATTTAAGAACTTTCAAATCAACATATGAATAAGAAAAACAGAGTGGTATAAAATATTGCTGAGGAAATGCAAAATAAAGTCAGAGGTAGTGTTAAGTAAGGTTACTTATGTATGTCAAGGAAGAGTTCTGGTTTTAAAAGCAGCAATGGACTCAGAATGACAAAGGTGAACAAACGATACAGGAAAGACACAGAGGTTATGAACAATGGTAGGAACACTGGAACAGCCAACCAAGGTAAAAAAGGCTAGAAGTTGGAAGTAGACATTAGAAGACTACTGTAAAGCTTTGGATCATGTATAACATTATAAAGCTGTAGATTTCTGCAGCAGAATATAAAAATGAGTACAATTTTTTTTTCCCGGTAGTTAAATGAGTACAAAATTAGTAAAAAGTGAGGCCACAGCTATTAGGACTTAATGCCTAGACAGGGCAGTAGCCGCGATAGTTAGAAAGAGGTGAATTAGGAATCTGGTAATGGCTAAATTGGGCAAAGGGCAAGGAAAAGGATCAAGAACAAAAAGAATCAAAATGTGCTAAGTTTCTCCAGTTAACTTTAAAATTATGCAAATGGCTGGGTATGGTGGCACATGCCAGTACTTTGGGAGGCTGAGGTGGGAAGATTGCTTGAGGTTAGGAGTTTGAGACCAGCCAGGGCAACATAGTGAGAACTATCTCTACAAATAAAAAATAATTAGCCAGGTGTGTGGAATGCACCTGTAGTCCTAGATACCTGGAAAGGCTGAGGCAGGAGGACTGCTTGAGCCCAGGATTTCCAGGCTGCAGCAAGCTGTTGACCGTGCCACCGCACTTCAGCCTGGGTGAGAGAGTAAGACCCTGTTCTCAAGGAAACAAAACAAAACAGCAAATGTGTTGAGAAATTACACATCATTAAAATATAATCAAAATAATACATAATAAGTTATGTTGGCTATTTGTGCTTTCTGAATACCCAAAATGCATTCAACTACAGGAATTTTAACTTTAACTTTGAAAGTGGCTGTCTTTGTTAAAAAAAAAAAATTAGTAATTCACTGATTAAAAACAAAACCCCCTCCCCAAAAAACTTTCCTACTTTCCAGAAACACAGCAGTCAGCTCTACTCAAAACAGTATTTCTTGGCCAGGTGTGGTGGCTCACACCTGTAATCCCAGCACTTTGGGAAGCCGAGGTGGGTGGATCATTTGATGTCAGGAGTTTGAGGCCAGGCATGGTGAAACACTATCTCTATTAAAAATGCAAACATTAGCCGATTAGCTGGGTGTGGTGGTGCACGCCTGTAGTCCCAGCTACTTGGGAGGCTGAAGCAGGTGAATCACCTGAACCCAGGGGACCAAGGTTGCAGTGAGCTGAGATTGTGCTACTGCACTCCAGCCTGAGCGACAGAGTGAGATTGTCTCCAAAAAAAAAAAAAAAAAAAAAAAACCCAAACACAGTATTTATCCTATTTACTAACAAAATGGATCAGAGGAGAACACCATGCCAATCTATACTAATCTCAATCCATTTATAAGGGCTATTGGAAGAGTATCTCTCACTGTGTCAAGAGTGGGTTAAAGTTTAGGAGCGTACTTACTCCAAAGCCATTGATTTCATACTTCTGTAAATATGACACAAACAAATCATTTTCTTCTCGTTAATACTGATGTAAGAGTAAAACTTCAGGCACCAGAATCAAATATTGTATTGTTGATACGGTTTGGCTGTGTCCCCACCCAAATTTCATCTTGAATTCTCACGTGTTGTGGGAGGGACCTGGTGGGAGGCAACTGAATCATGGGGGCAGGTCCTTCCCATGCTGTTTTCATGACAGTAAGTCTCATGAGATCTGATGGTTCTATAAGGGGGAGCTTCCCTGCACAAGCTCTGTCTTTGCCTGCCACCATCCATGTAAGATGTGACTTGCTCCTCCTTGTCTTCCACCATGATTGTGAAGCCTCCCCAGCCATATGGAACTGTAAGTCCATTAAACCTCCTTCTTTTGTAAACTGCCCAGTCTCAGGTATGTCTTTACCAGCAGCATGAAAACGGACTAATACAACTGTGTTATTGGATTTAAAGCTATACATATTAATAGTATCTGCCTGATGGGTCAACTTCTTCATGAAACCTCTTTTATAACAACATTTCCTATATGGAACAACCACATTCATAAGCTCAATCAATGAAGTAACTTCAGCATGGACTCTACAATTACTTACCAACAGAACAGATGAATAAGCAGCAGATGACATTCCCCACATGCCCAGGAAATAAGCCCTGATGAGGCTCTCATCTGGTAGCTAGTTCATTTTCTTCACTCCCCATTCCCATTTGGGACTTACCTTTGATTGCTTTTTGCTGGACACCGACTACCTATTTAGAATACTACTGCTATTCATTCTGCTATGCTTTCCTTCCTTTGTTCTTGGTGAAGGTGGGGAGTGGGGGAGAGGACTCTCCTGTCTTTCACATATGTGGCTTTTGCCCAGTCCTAGCATATCAAACCTAATCTTCAGCTTTGTTTGGTTATGTGTGTTTGTGCCTGCATACTCCTAGTTGCTTATCTGCTAGCAAAATTGTTTTTCTTAAGTCAAAGGGTCTGAAGAGGTTGGCTTCAGAATAAAGTTGCTACTTTACTCTGATTTAATCTTTCCATTCACCTGTGCAGTCCTATGTCTACATTTCCTAAAATCTACCCTCTATGGATGATTTCCACAAAAAGCCACCCCTATATAATTCACATTTATGTAACAAATACATTTATTACATTTAAATTAAGTGTACAGTGAATCACGTACATAACCCTGCCGAAGAGTGCCAGACTCTGGGGAAGTAGAATAGATGGGGAAGGGTAAAAAGAGACTCTGAATACATGAATAGGTTTAAAAATCTACAACAAATATGGCAAGGGTTAACATTTGTTAAAGAGGGGTAGTGGACACATGGATGTTATGTTACTCTTCATATTCTTGTATATGTTTAAAATGACATAATAAAAATACTAATAAAAAGACAAGTGAAATAAATGATAAAACTCTAACTTAATTTTTTTTGTAACTCATTTCAGTTTTCCTCCCTAACTTTTGGGGTGTAACCAAGGAATCATAAACTGCAATATTTAAAGGAGACAACTTGATGAATTCTGACAAATATATACATCTGTAAAGCTATTACCATCAAGATAATAAACATACCTATCACCCTCAAAAGCTTTGAAATTACATAGTGCAGGCTCTCTTTTGGTCTGGTTTCTTCCACTCAGCTTCACTGAGATTCATTCATGTGTGTATCAGTAATTCATTTCTTTTTGTGGCAGAGTAATATTCCACATACCATAATTTGTTTAATCATTCAGGTGTTGCTGGGCATTAACCTCCATTTTTGTTATTGTTTCTCTGTTTTGAGATAGGGTCTTGTTCTACTGCCTAGGCTAGATCACAGTTCACTGCAGCCTCAAACTCCCAGGCTCAAGTGATTCTCTAACCTCAGCCTCCCGAGTAGCTGGGACTACAGGCATTCACAATCATGCCAGGCAAATTTTTAATTTTTTGTAGAAACAGAGTCTTGCTATGTTGCCCAGGCTGGTCTCAAACTCCTGGGCATGATTCTCCTGCCTTGGCCTCCTAAAATGCTGGGATTATAGGTATGAGCCACTGCACCCGGTCTTATTTTCAGTTTTTAGCTATTACAAAGACAGCTGTTATATATTAGTGTACCAGTCTTTCATAGACATATCCTTTCATTTCATATGTCAGGTATGTATTTAGCCCTTAAACTCCCAAATGATTTTCCACAGTGATTATATACATTTTAAATTCCCACCAGCAGTGTATGACAGTTCCAGCTGCTCCAAATTCTCAGCAATTTAGTATGATCAGTCTTTAAAAATTTTAGCGATTCTAGTGAGTTTATGGTGTAACTCATGCCTTTAATATAAACTTCCCTACTGACTAATAAGGTTGGGCATCTTTTCTTTTATATCTATATATCTAT
>NW_012110141.1:4119231-4119926 GCF_000951045.1 Mandrillus leucophaeus | reverse complement strand
TTCTTGAGTGACCTTTGGTAGTTTTGTGTCTTTTAAGAAATGTGTCCATTTCATCAAAGTTGTCAAATTTATTGGCATAAGGTTTTTAATCATATTCTCTTAATATCCTTTAATGTCTATAGGATCTGTAGTGCTATTCTGTCACGCTCCTTGCATTGTGGTGTGGAAACTCTTTCCAAGCAGTAAGATGAGGCAATCATAGAGCTCACTTTGCTTTTTACCCCTTCTCTCAAGGATCACTGTCCTGTGCTGCCTGTTGTCCAATGTCTGAAAACCTCTATTTGACATAGTTTGCCACATCTTTTAGTGGTTTCAAGTGAGACAGGAAATATGGTTCCTGTTACTTCATCATCGCCAAGAATGGAGGCTTTACTTTTTGTAATGAAAAATTTCAAACATATACAAAAGTAGAGAGAATGGTATAAACCTTCACATACCTATTATCCAGCTTCAACAATTATCAACTCATAACCAATATTGTTTCATGTATACTCCCGTCCTAAATGGCCCTCTCTCTGGAATATTTTGAAGCAATCCCAGACAGCCTATCATTTCCTTCATAAATATTGTGGCAATATATCTTTAAAAGACAAAGACTTAAAAAAAAAAAAACCCATAACCATAATACTACTATCAAACCTAAAAATATTATCAATAAATTCTATTATCAAGTACTGAGTCAGTATTAAAATCTC
>NW_012110141.1:4113323-4116211 GCF_000951045.1 Mandrillus leucophaeus | reverse complement strand
TAGCGATTCTAGTGAGTTTATGGTGTAACTCATGCCTTTAATATAAACTTCCCTACTGACTAATAAGGTTGGGCATCTTTTCTTTTATATCTATATATCTATCTATCTATATATATATATATATATATACTTTTTCTTTTCTACCTAAGACCAGTAAAGTCAGGCTGGGAATCTTTCACGTGCTTATTTACTATTCATATACTTCCTTTAGTATGGTGAAGTTCTTTGCCCATTTTTTGACTGGGTTGGTCTTCTTTGTATTGATAGTTGAAATTATTTTTATAGCATCCATCAAGGGTCAGCAAACTTTAAATGCCAATAAGGAAATTAGGCTTTGAGAGCCACATGAGGGCCATATAAAGTCTCTGTCACATTGCACACACACACGCTCTCTCTTTCAAACATATGAAAACTATTCTTAGCTCACAGGGACTTTACAAAAACAAGACCTTGGGCTAGATTTGGCCCACAGGCATAGTCCTCTTGGTCTACACACAAGTCCTCTGTGAGGTGTATTGCAAATATATTCTCCCAGTTTGTAGCTTGCCTTTTTGTAACAGCATCTATGGAAAAGCAGAAGTTGTTCATTTTGATGAATGCAATGATTCTTTTTCTCTTATAATTTGTGCTTTTTCTATTTTATCCGAGAAATCCTTGCCAAAACCAAGGTCACTAAAATTTTCTCTTACATTTTCTTCAAGAAATTTTATAATTTTAGCTCTTACATTTAAGTCTGTGACTCATTTGTATATGATACGAGGTAAAGGTATGGTTAATTTTTTACATATGACAATGCAATTGTTCCAGCACTACTTGTTACAAAGATTACTCTTTCCCCATTGAAATCCCTGGGCATCTTTCTCAAAAAAACAAAAAAACAAAAAACTGACCATAAATACGTGGATGTATTTCTAGATTCTCTATTCTGTTCTATTGATCCATATATATCTACTTTAATACAGATACAATGTCTTGATTGTTGTAACGTCATAATAAATTTTAAAATTAGTGGGAGTCCTGCAACTTACTTTTCAAAGTTGTTTTTGCTCTTCTAAGTCTATTGCATTTTAGAATAAGTCAATTTCTATAATCTGGCTGAGAATTTTATTGAATTTATAGATTTGGAAGAGAAATGACATTTTAAGAAATCCTGAATTTTTGATTCACAATGTATTTAGTTTCGCTCAGAAAAGTTTTCTCTCATCAAAGTTTCATAGTTTTCAGGATACAAGTCTTGTAAATATATACCTAGTATTTTTTTCCTTTTTTTTTTTTTGGGACAGCATCTTACTCTGTCACACAGGCTGGAGTGCAGTGACATGATCTTGGCTCACTGCAATCTCTGCCTTCTGGGTTCAAGTGATCCTCCTGTATCAGCCTCCCGAGTCACTGGGATTACAGGCGTGTGCCACCATGCCCAGCCAATTTTTGTATTTTTAGTAAAGATGGGGTTTCGCCATGTTGGCCAGGCTGGTCTCGAACTCCTGACCTCTGATTATCTGGCCATCTCGGCCTCCCAAAGCCTTTCTTTTTAATGACAGGGTTTCACTCCCTTGTCCAGGCTGAAGTGCAGTGGTGAAATCACAGCTTGTGGCAGCCTTGACCTTCCGAGCTCAAGTCATCCTCCAGTCTCGGCCTCTCAAAGTGCTAGAATTATAGGTTTGAGCCACCATGCCCAGTCAGGTATTTCATTTTTGATGCTATTGTAAATAGTACTGTTTAAAATTGCAATTGCCAATTGTTCATTGTAGGTGGGGCCACAATGAACTTCTATATATTGAACTTATCTCCTACAATCTTCCTAATGTTCACTGATGGTTCTAGCAGCATTTTTGTAGATTCCTTAAGATTTTCCACAGAGATGATCGTGTTTGGAGGTTTTTTTTTTTTAAACATTTAATACATTTAATTTTTCTAGCCTTACTGCACTGACTAGAACTTCCAGTACAATGTGGACTAGAAGTGGTGAGAGTGGGCATTTTCCTCATCCCCAATCGTAAGGGGACAGTTTACAGTTTTCCACTAAGATTGATATGAGCTGTTGGTTTCCAGATATCCTTTATCAGAATGATGAAGTCTCCTTCGATTGCTAGCTGCAAAAAGTTTTTATAACGAAGGGATGCTGAATTTTGACATTTTTTCTGTATATATTGAAATGATCTAGTTTTTCAGTTTCGGTCTGTTAATATGGTGAATTATATTGGTGAATATCCCAATATTAAACCAACCTTATATATCTGAGATAAAACGTAATTGGTTACAATGTATTACTTTTTATATATTGTTGGATCTGACCTGCCAACATTTTATTAAGAATTTTCAGGTCTATGTTCATGATAGGTATTAGTCTTTAGTTCTCCTATCTTTAGTATCAGGTAATGCTGGCCTCATAAAATGCTTCAAGAAGTATTCCCTCCTCTTCACCTTCTGGAAAATCTTAAGTAGAACTGGTATTAATTTTTTTTTTTTGAGACAGGGTCTTATTCTGTCGCCCAGGTTGAAGTACAGCAGTCCAATCATATCTTAGTGCAGCCTTGACCTCCCAGGCTCAAGTGAGCCTCCCACCTCAGCCTCCTGAGTAGCTACTGAGATTACAGGTGCATTCCATCATGCCTGGATAATTTTTGTATTTTTTGTAGAGACAAGGTTTTGCCACATTGCCCAGATTGGTCTTGAACTCTTGACTCAAAGGTTCCACCTGCCTCGGCCTCCCAAAGTGCTGAGATTACAGTGTCAGCCATTACACCCAGCTGGGATTAATTCTTTCACAAATGCTTGGTAGAATTCACCAGTGAAGATTTTGGGACTGAAGTTCTCTTTGCGGTAAAGTTTTTAATAAGAAATTCAATTTTTAAAATAAATATAAAGTTAGTGTAGTTACCTATTAT
>NW_012110141.1:4094616-4112753 GCF_000951045.1 Mandrillus leucophaeus | reverse complement strand
AAAAAAAAAAAACCCATAACCATAATACTACTATCAAACCTAAAAATATTATCAATAAATTCTATTATCAAGTACTGAGTCAGTATTAAAATCTCCCTGTTTTTTTCTACCTTTTAAAAGTAGTTGATTTGTTTAAATCAGAATCAAAATAAGGTGTACCCATTATATTTGGTTAATAGATTTCTTAAGTCCTTTTAAACTTTTAGGTTTCCCCTTCCATTTTTCCTTGAAATATATTTCAGAAACTGTACTGCCCAATAAAATAGAAACTAGTCACGTGTGGCTATAAAGCACTAAAATGTGGCTAAATCGACTAAGAAACTGAATTTTAAATTTGAATTTAAATTTAAAATTAAAAACTGATACTTGTTCCTAGCTATTGGAAAATGGAACAGCTTGGGTATGTGAACCTAACTTTTTCAACTATCAGTTTTAGAAAATCAAAATATAGATCAAGTATTTTTGATGAAAATTTACTGACTTGAGATGTGTTTTAAGTATAAAGTATTTTGAAGACAATATGAGATACAAAATAGCTTATTAGTAAATTTTCAATATTGCTTATAAGTTGAAATGACAATATTTTGGATATACTGTGTAAAATATATTATTGTAATCCATTTAACCCATTTCTTTTTGCTTTGTAAAATCTGGCTACTACAAAGTTACATGCAGGCTGGGTGCGGTGGCTCATGCCTATAAATCCAGGCTTTGGGAGGCTGAGGTGGGTGGATAACCCGAGGTCAGGAGTTTGAAACCAGCCTGGCCAACATAGTGAAACACCATCTCTACCAAATATACAAAAAAATTGGCAGGGCATGGTGGTACGCCTGTAGTCCCAGCTACTTGGGAGGCTGAGGCAGGAAAATCGCCTGAACCCAGAAGGTGGATGTTGCAGTGAGCCGAGACTGCACTCCAGCCTGGGTGACAGAGTGAAGATTCTGTCTCCAAAAAAACAAAAAAAAGTTACATGTAGAGTTTACACTGTATTTCTATTGAAGAGTGCTGAAGTAAATATTTGCCCTACAGAGTTCCTTATATTCTAGGTTTTGCTGACTGTATTCCTCAGTGTCATCTAATATATTTCTTGCTCTCCTGTATTTATTGTAACCTGGTAGTTTTAGACCAGTGGTTCTGAACCAGAGGTACTTTTGCTCCCCAGGGGGCAAATGTCTGGAGACATTTTTGATTGTAACAACTGGGGTGAGGTGTGTGTGTGTGTGTGTACCACTGACATCTAACAGGCAGAGGCTAGGGATGCTGCTAAACATTCTAAAAAGCACAAAAAATTTATCCACTCTAAAATGTCAATAATGCTGAGATGAGAAACCCTGTTTTAGCGACTTACACTGCAATTTGATTTTTTTCATAAGACTATTTGATATGGTTTGGCTCTGTGTCCCAATCCAAATCTCATGTCGAACCATAATCCTCAATGTTGGGGGAGGAATCTAGTGGGAGGTGATTGGCTCATGAGGGTGGATTTCCTCCTTGCTGATCTCATGATATTGAGTTCTCACAAGATCTGGTTGTTTAAAGGTGTGCAGCACTTTCCCCATTCACTCTCTCTCTCTCTCGCCGTCATGGTAAGACACGCTTGATTCCTCTTCACCTTCCCTATGATTTTAAGTTTCCTGAGGCCTCCCAGCCATGCATCTTGTACAGCCTGAAAAACTGTGATTCAAATAAACCTTTTCTTTATAAATTACCCAGTCTCAGGTAGTTCCTTATAGAAGTGTGAGAATGTACTAATATAGAAAATTGATACAAGAGAAGTGGGGCACTGCTATAAAGATATCTGAAAATGTGGAAACAACTTTGGAACTGGGTAGTAAGCAGAGGCTGGAACAGTTTGGAAGTCTCAGAAGACAGGAGGATGAGGGAAAGTTTGGAACTTCAAAACTTGTTGAGCGGTTGTGACCAAAATGCTGACAAGGATATGGACAGTGAAGTCCATGTTGAGGTGGTCTCAGATGGAGATGAGGAACTTACTGGAAACTGGAGTAAAGGGCACTCTTGGTATGTTTTTGCAAAGAGACTGGCAGCACTGTGCCCCTGCTCAAGAGATCTGTGGAACTCTGAACTTGAGAGATGATTTAGGGCATCCGGTGGAAGAAATTTCTAAGCAGCAAAGCACTCAAGATGTGGCCTGGCTGCTTCTAACAGCCTATGCTCATTTGCATAAACAAAAACGACCTGAAACTAGAACTTTAAAAGGAAAGCAGAGCATGAAAGTTTGGAAAACTTGCAGCCCAACCATGCAGTAGAAAAGAAAAACCCATTTCCTGGGGAAGGAATTCAAGGCTGCAGAAACTTGCGTAAGTAAATTAGAGCCAAATGTTAATGGCCAAGACAATGAGGAAAATGCCTCCAGGGCATGTCAGAAGCAGCCCCTCCCATCACAGGCCTGGCGGTCTACGAAGGAAAACTTGTTTCCTGGGCCAGGTCCAGGGCCCTGCTGCTCTGTACAGCCCTGGGGTGTGCTGTCCTACATCCTAGCCACTCCAGGTGTGGCTAAAAGGGGCTAAGATACAGCTCAGGCCATTACTTCAGGGGGTGCAAGCCCCAAGCCTTGGCAGTTTCCACAAGGTGTTGGTCCTGTGGGTGTGCAGAAGGCAAGAGTTGAGGTTTGGAGGAGACACTACTTAGGTTTCAAAGGATGTATGGAAATGCCTGGATGTCCAGGCAGAAGTCTGCTGCAGGGGCAAAGCCCTCATGGAGAACCTCTACTAGGGCAGTGTGGAAAAGCAATGAGGGTTTGGAGCCCCCACACAGAGTCCCCACTGGGACACTGCCTAGTGGAGCTGTGAGAAGAGGGCCATTGTCCTCCAGACCCCAGAATAGTAGATCCACTGACAGCTTGCACTGCATGCCTGGAAAAGTTGCATGCATTCAATGTCAGCCCATGAAAGCAGCTGTGGAGGATGTACCCTGCACAGCCACAGGGGTGGAGCTGCCCAAAGACTTGGGAGTCCATTCCTTGCATCAGTGTGGCCTTGATGTGAGACATGGAGTCAAAGGAGATTTTTTTGGGGCATTAAGACTTACATGTTTGCCCTGCAGGGTTTCAGACATGTGTGGGGCCCGTAGCTCCTTCGTTTTGGCTGATTTCTCCCTTTTTGAAAGTGGGTATTTACCTAATACCTGTGCCCCCATTATATCTTAGAAGCAACTAGCTTGTTTTTGATTTTACAGGTTCATAGATGGAAGGGGCTTGCCTTGTCTCTGATAAAACTTGTACTTAGACTTTTGAGTTAATGCTAGAACGAGTTAAGACTTTGGGGGACTGCTGGGAGGGCATGACTGTGTTCTGAAATGTGAAAAGGACACGAGATTTGGGAAGGGCAAGGGGCAGAATGATATGGTTGGCTCTGTGTTCCCGGCCAAATCACATGTTGAATTGTAATTCCCAATGTTGAGGGAGGATCTTGGTGGGAGGTGATTGGATAATGGAGGCGGATTCCCCCTGTAGTTCTTGTGATAGTGAGTGAGTTCTCACAAGATCCAGTTGTTTAAAAGTGTGTAACATTTCCCCCTCTTCCTCTGCCATGGTAAGATGTGCTTGCTTCCCCTTCACCTTACACCATGATTGTTAAGTGTCCTGAGGCCTCCCAGCCACGCTTTCTATACAGCCTGTGGAACTGAGTCAACTAAACCTCTTCATAAACTACCCAGTCTCACGTAGTTCTTTTTAGCAGTGTGAGAAGAGATACCCTATTCCATATTGGTGGTGTGTCCTTTCATTAGGATACACATAAATATCTGGTTATCTTTTTGTGATGCTGGAAACTAATGTAATCTGATTCATTAGCAGCTGCAAAGTAGTAACAGCCTAATTCCTTTCTTGTTTATAAATTACTTCTTTAAACAGAAATTTCTCATCATTTATTTATTTTCAGGATAAATGCAAAATTCTCTAACCATTTTTCAAATTCACGAGTCAGTTCCCAAGTATCCTCCCAAGTGACCAATATTATTTTATTTTAGCATCATTATATAAACTTGTACATTTAGACATTTTTGTAAGTTTCCATCTATTATCTCTTCATGTATGGTGGGTAAAAGATTCTTCATGTAGGCTCCTGGGTCCTGTTGATAACCAAGTCATCTGTGATAATTTCTTTGATTTTTGTTATGACAAGATGATCATGGTTAATCTTATATAAACATTTCTTCTCCTGGACCTGAAATCAGTCATTTTTCCAATGGGCCACTTTAGTGAAAAATAGTATTGAGAGGTCATAATCTAGGTCTTTTTAGTAAAGCTAGGAAATGTTTGTTTTTTTTGAGAAAATACATTGAGTTCATTCTGATATTTACATTCAAATTAAAAGCTTTAAGGTTTTATTACTTTTCTTCTATATCTGAATCCCTTTTCTCTTATGCTAAAAACAGTAATTACATTAACGTAACTACTTATTTGTTTTACTCTATAATATTTTCAGAATAACATTACAAATATTAACATTATGATTACTGAAAACAGTACATGATTTTTTTTTGCAATTTTTTTTTTTGCCCTTAGAATCATTACAGTGTTTTATAGTCATTTGGAATAACTTTTCTCTGTTAGGCTATGTTGCTAACAAAACAAAGTTAGATGCATTTGTTTCACTGTGCTTTTACTAAGCTTGTCTTTTTGGAAAATTTCATTTAGTTTTGTTGGCAGATGGTTCCAAAGTGGAAAAAATATAAGATCTATTTAGATGAGTGTAGCTTTTAACCTTGTCATTTCCCACCCCCAGTTAAAAAAAAAAAAAAAAAGATTCTGGTTTATCACTGTAGTTTTTAAATAAGCCAACATAAAGGCATAGTAATCACTTTCCCTGATCCTTTCTTTGATAGTAACATACTATAAAGTTTTCTCTCCTTTCTTTTTGAGACCTAAGAATATATATATATCACTCCATAGCAGCATATTGAGATATTTAAGCTTTTTAAAATTTATATTTCCATTTGCCTGGTATACCTTTGCTCCTCCATTTACTTAAGTTTTCATGAGGTATAATTTACATACCATAAAATTCGCTCATTTGAAGTGTACAATTCAATGACTGTTAGTAAATTTACAGAGCTAGGTAAACACTACCACAGTCCAACTTCACATTTCCATCACCCGAAAAGATCCCTTGCACCCATTCATCCTTTTATTTTAAAGCTTTCTCAAACTCTTTTAGATGTAACTCTCACATTCTGCACAATGTTGGAATTTGCTTCCAAAAAATATTTTCATAGGTGAATTATATCCATTTGCATTTAATAATATGACTGATGTTTGGCTTAGCTCTGCCACTGTTTTATGTTGTATTTGTTTTTATGTCTCTTACATCTGTAAATAAAATATCTAGTCTTTAGTTATGTGATCTTTTTGCCCTGCCAGTCTCTTGTCTTTGTATATTTTTTTGGTATTTAGGAAGGCTTTTATTTTTATTTCAAAGGTGATTATCATGCAAATATCTTACATAATATCCTTATGTCCTTAATAATTTTGGGGGATACTATCTATTGGCTCCCCACTATAAATAATTTTGAAATTCTCCCTTATTTTCCTCTCCCAAAACATCTAATTTGAAGCAATAACTTTTTATTTCCTGAAAATATCTATAGGACAATCAGTAAATATATTCTATTTTACTTGCATTATTTCCTTTCTTACATTTTCAGAGAAATGTGCTTTAGTTACACTGTCAGACTTATAACCATAGAATAGATGTTTTATGATCTCCTTTATCATGTAGCTCTAGTTCTCTTCAGTAAGGAGTTTTGTTCTGCAAAGGAGTTTCAGTTAGTTTGAGAGTTCACAAGGCTAGATCACCCCAGCACTATCCAGCCTTTCTGAAGTCTATAAAGTTGCCTCCCAGTTTTAGCTGCTCTCAAATTGGTCTCTAAGCGTTCTACAACTAATGGGACCTTTAGATATGATCAGGATGCTGGCAATCTGATATTTAGATTCTCTGAGCCCTCCCTTGCTGATACTATGCTAGTCTTGATGCTGCTGCTGATTTATTTTACCCACTTGTATTCTGGAGTTCACAGGTGTTGTATAATAAAGAATTTGACTGGGCTTTGTTGCTGGTTCCTCTAAAGTTCTTGGAATTGAGCAACAGGAAAGTCTGTAATACTCATGAGCCCCTTGGATCACTCCTGAGTTAATGCTAAGAATAAGACTCAGGATGAGGGTAGAAAATGCCACAAAGATCAACTGCATGATTTGAGCAATACATATGTCTTTGAGCCACATGATTTCAGCCCAACTTCCCAAACTCCAGGGAAGAGGGCTGATGATCAAGCTCAATCACATGGCCAATGATTCAATCAACCTTGTCTACATAATGAAACCCCAATAAGAAAACTGAGTACTGAAGCTTCGTAGAGCCTCCTGGTTGATGAATCAGGAGATGTGTGAGGAGGGTGATGCACCCTAATTGCACAAGAAAAGAGTAAAGAAACTTTCGAGTTTAGGACCCTCCAAGATGTTGGTTGCCCTGTGTCTCTTAATTTTGCTAGTCCTGATTGTATCTTTTATAATAAAATTATAATCATTAAGAAGTGTTTTCTTGAATTCTGAGTTGTTTTATCAAATTACTGAATCTGAGTGGGGGTCATAGGAACTCCTGAATTTGTAGCTAGTTGGTCAGAAATACAAGTGACCTGGGGACCCCTAAACTTGAAGATGGTGTCTGAAGTAAGGGAACCGTGCCCCTATGGTATACAGTTTGATAGTGACTCAGGATGGTTAGTGTCAGAATAGTACTGCAGTACACCCGTATGGATACCTTGAAACTTAGTTTTGTTATACGTGTTGTCCATAGGTTTGCTGTTACATTATTCTAGTTGCTCTTCTATTTTTGGGAAGAGATTCTGGAGATTCAAAAACTATGCCACTGTCACTACCATCTTATTGCCAGCTCTCCTTTAGGTTTTAAGTTAATGTGGTATATCACATGTTCTCCCTTCCACCCAGTATTTCTGTGTTTATCATTTCACAGTCAGATATTAACAAAAGATTAAATTGCTGAAGTTACTCAACCAGTCTTAAGTATTTTAAGTATTGCTTCCTCATCAACATGATGCATTAAATTTGTAAGTTAAATAGAATAAAACAACAAACTATATATTGCTAGTGATGACACATGATACATATTTTCAAACTAGTCTGAGGTTAGAACCTCAAAATAAAAAGTAAAGGCAAACATTTTACCTCTGTAAGACGGAGTTGTGAAGATGCGGCCATATAATCTGATTCTAATTTGTTTTTCTCAGAGATCACTGTAGTATTTTGGAGAATTAAATCTACTTTTTGTATATGCAAAGAAGTACAAATCTAGGAACAAAAACCCCTAAGAGTTAATTTTTATGTTACCTATGTTTTAGAAATAAAAAATAGTTTTGTAAAACAAAATTATAAACCATGAAAAAATAATTTTCCTATTGTGCCTGACATCTCTCTCAAACAGTTCTTATAACAATTTTTTAGAAAGTATTTTCCTTTGTTTTTAAGGGAGTCATCTGGAATAAACACATTTAGCTTAATGAGTGCTTTTATCCTATTTATTACCTCTAAAGAAAATGTCAAGCAACTAAGCAAGCTGAAACTGATCTCTTGCTTATATAACCAAAATGTCAAAAACCTTAATCAAAACCTTCCCTCCCTCTAAAGGTTTTACTATCTTATCTACCCGCTATTTTCTGTAAAAAAATGACTAAAATTAAAACAATACCTTACCTTTATTAGGTTTGTTAATTCAGTAACAAGTTTTGCTTTTTGAACATTTATTTCTTTGATTTTGGTACTTGCTTTTCGCTCTTCCTCTTCAAGGTTGCAAGTATCCTGTTCCATCAGTTTTAAACTGTATGACACATATAATGATGAAGAAATCAGGGTTAAACACAAGCATTGAGCCCAAATTCTTCGGTCTCCCGCAGTTTTCTGGGATATATTTAGCAATACTTTTCAGATATATGAACTGCTAGTTCCTAGATTAAACAATCATTTTGTGTGATCAGTCAGGATTAAAAAATATCTGTTGAGATATATTATGTGCCCCAGCATAGTCCAGGTAATGCCTGTGTTAAGTATTTAGGATCTGGAGTCAGAAAGATGGCTTTGTTGCCTCTTTGCCATTCACTAATGAGCAGTTTAACTCTGGACAAGTTACTCTTCTGAGCCTCAGTTTCCTCATCTACAAATTATAGATAATAACAGTACTTCCTCCATAGGGCTGTGGTGAAGCTTAAAAAGGTACTACATTGTTTCCTTATGTATGGGGGGGGTAACACATGTAACAAACTAAATATAGTGCCTGGCCCATAACTGATCAATCAATACAGGTTGTTTCTGTTGCTATTAATATTGTTTACAAAACAGTCACTTCCCTTAAGGAGCGTAAGTGGGGAGAGTCAATAGCTAAAAAACAGAAACAAAAAATAAAACACAACACAATAATCCTAAAAGTTAATAGTATGCTCTCAATTTTAAGATGAAGAAACTAAGCCTCAGGTAAGTGAAGTAAATTGCCTAAAATCACAGATATTAAGTGTTAAGATGTGTTTGGTACCAAAGTCCATGTTCTTTCCACTACATCATGTTGCCTCCAAGGGAAAAGAACAAAGGATGGAAGCAATAATAAATAAGTTCAGTGGGTGCTGTAGAGAGTGGCCAGAATGGTACAAGGAAGGGTATGTTGGGGAGGGGAGGGAGAAAAGTTGGAATGGGTAGAGCAAAACAAGATTTTGAATAATCATAAAAGTTTGCCTAAAGGAGAGTAGTGTTTAATTAAATTTCATGTAGTAACTGTAGAAAGCCATAATGAATTTTTTTTTTTTTTTTTTTTTGAGATAGGAGTCTTACTCTGTTGCCTAGGCTGGAGTGCAGTGGCACAATCTCAGCTCACTGCAACTTCCACTTCCCAGCTCAAGTAATTCTCCTGCCTCAGCCTTCCAAGTAACTGGGATCACAGGCGCCCACCACCATGCCTGGATAATTTTTATATTTTTAGTAGAGACAGGGTTTCACCATGTTGGCCAGGCTGGTCTCAAACTCCTGACCTCAAGTGATCCACCCGCCTGGGCCTCCCAAAGTGCTGGGATTACAGGCGTGAGCCACAGCACCCGGCCTCATAATGAATATTCTTGAATGTGGCAGGAACATGCAAAGAAAATATATTTTACAACAGTCTTTTGGAAGAATTAAATAGAGAAGTGACCAGTCAGGCAGAGTCCACTAACTAGGTCACCACTGCAGTAGTCCAAAGTGAATAGAAGTAGGAGATAGTAGGCTAGTAACAGGTATGAAAAGTCATCTCACTGTGAAAAATCAACATTACTTTATGAGGAGAAAGTTTAGTTTTAGACAATGGGTTCAATACAGCAGTTGCACAGTAAAAGTTGAGCATTTTGCAGAAGATTGAATAGAAATGAAGGAAAGGGTTAAAAGTTTAAAAAAAAAAGGTTTAAAGTTGAAAAAAAATTCTGGGAAGCTAGACTAAATAGATATATCTTGCTTTAAACAACCAAGGCACATTACCAATTTTAAAAATAGAAGTTAATGGGCAATTGTTTGCTTTAAAAAAACATAAACAACAAAGAACAAATCTTCCTAATACATTTCAAATATGATTCAATTTTTAAATGTGTTTAGGAATACAAACTATATTAAGTCAAAGTAAACATACCTTATTCAAGATGAGCTGTTACTTATTATTAAAGATTATGTCACTAATATCTACCTTTAGTCTATAGACAAGAAGTCAGAACAACAACAAAAAGCTGTGGGCTGTGTTATGGTAGGATATGGAAAAAACCTTGAAACTGGAAACCATGTGCCTTTTCCCCAGACTTGATACCCTAATAGCTTTTATCCTACCTTATATATTCTGGTTTCTACAAAAGATCTAAAAGTTACAATCGTTCTGAGAATGGGTGACTGGGCTTTCACAACAAGCCAGTAGTTTTCCATTTAGAAAAGACTTTTGGCTGGGTGTGGCGGCTCATGCCTGTAATCCTAGCACTTTGGGAGGCTGAGGTGGGAGGACTGATTGAGGTCTGGTGTTCGAGACCAGCCCCAGCAACACAGCAAGACCCCATCTCTACAAATAAGCTGGGCATAGTGGTGCACACCTGTGGTCCCAGCTACTCAGGAGGCTGAGGCATGAGGATCGCTTGAGCCCGAGTTCAAAGCTGCAGTGAGCTGTGATCATGCCACTGCACTCCAGTCTGGGTAGCAGAGCAAGACCCTGTCCCAAAAAAAAAAAAAAAAAAAAGACATTCGACAATACTATATTCATATTTTGCACAGAATTCTGTGACCCATTAAGGCCAAGCAGACATAATTCTAATTGTCACAAGGAAGACTGCAACTAAATGAGATAAACCCTCAGGTGTCAAATCTATTCTGTAAAAATCAATATAACCTCTTTCCCTATTACTCTGTTTCAGAACGAGAGAGAAAATAGCCAATTTGACAATTTTTCTGCCTACACCTTCCCCTCCCCTCTCCTACCATTCAGAACTCAATGGACATAGTGTTTTGGATAATCATGTAGGGCGGTGGTTCTCAAAGTGTGGTCCACAGACTCCTGGGGATACCTGAAACTATTTCAGGAGTCTGTGAGTTAAAAACTGTTTTCATGGTAATAACAGGGCATCATTTGCCTTTCTCACCATGCTGACATTTGCACTGATGGTGTAAAAGCAATGGAGAGTAAAAATGCTAGTGCTTTAGAATAAAGGTAAGTCTACCAAAACTAGTGCACCAAAGTATACTAGTTCTTAGACTCTTCACTGCCATGCACTTGAAATTTTTAAAAATGCCAAATTCCCTTAATATCCTTGATGAAGCAGTAAAATTCATAAATTTTATTAAACCTCAAAATCTCAAGTATATATATTTTTAATATTCAATGTCATGACTTAGGACGTACATAATATAGTTATCCCCTAGTATCCATCAGAGATTGGTTTCAGGACTCCATAAGGATTCCAAAATCCACAGATGCTTAAGTTCCTTATATAAATGATGTAGTATTTGCATATGGCCTATGCACACCCTCCCATATATTTTATATTATCTCTAGATTACTTATAATACCTAATACAACATAAATGCTATGTAAATAGTTGTTATATTGTATTGCTTAAGGAAAAATGACAAGAAAAAAGCCTGTACATGTTCCATACAGACATAACCATCCATTTTTGTCACCCTGAATATTTTTCTTTCTTCCCTCCTCCCTGCCCTGCCTAAAGAGATGAGGTCTTGCCATGTTGCCCAGGCTGGTCTCAAACTCCTGGACTCAAGTGATCCTTCCGCCTTGGCCTCACAAAGTGTTGGGATTATAAGTATGAGACACTGCACCTGGCCTTCTGAATATTTTTGATCTGTGGTTGGTTGAATCCACGGACGTGGAACCCACGAATATAGAGGGCAGGCTGTACTTATTACACATCTGTAGAATATTCAAAAGTATAAATGTTGCTTCAAGGAAAAGCACTTGTGTGATTAAGTTTGGAGTTATACTAGACACTTTTTTCATGGAATACCATTTTTACTTAAAAAAATGACAAACTATAATTGTTTGGACTTGGCTATTTGGTCATTTTTCTTTTTCCAAAAAGGAATAAAGGGAGCTTGTCATTTCAAGGAAAATAACTGACATTTGTTGCCAATGATAAAGTTCATTTGAAATATCTATGTGACTTGATGAACCAGTATTTTCCAAATGACCAATGCATGCTATAACTAAATCATTCATGAGTAAAAGCGCCATCTAAAGTGCAATGGATTTTAATGTAACAGAGTACGCAAGATCACTGATATGGTTTCAGACTCTACACTGCAATTAAACTTTAATAAACTACACTTTGGCAAGTTTTGATGTAGTATTAAAGAAGAATATCCACAATTATCTGAAGTCTAAAATACTCCTCCCTTTTCCAACTGCATATTTATGGGAAGCCGGATTTCCTTCACATACTTCAACTCAAACATTTCACTACAAACTCAATACAGAATTAAGTAGGGAAAAACCTACTGACTTCAACTAAAGAAATCTGCAAAAATGTTAAACAATGCCACTCTTCTCACTAAATGTATTTTGTCTGGAAAACAGTTATTTTTAATACATTTTTATGTTAACATATAATGGGCTTATCATTTTAAAAATAAATTACTGTCCCATCTCTACCTAAAAAAATAAATTAATGAATATTTTAAACATTCTCAGTTTTAATTTCTAATATGGTAAATATCAATAAATACAATCCAGGTAAACAAAACCTCTTCAAGGCCCTCATTAATTTTTAAGCATATAAAGGAGTTCAGAGACTGGAATAACAGATCAAAGAACAGAAGAACTTGTAACACTCAACATTCATCTCCTTTTGCCCTATGGACTAAAATTGTATTTTATGTAGTAAGATTAAAGATTAAAGAGAAATTACTACAAAGCGTGCTTGTGGAAATGGTGTTGTTATTACAGTATATAATTAATATTCTCCCATACAGTAATTTGTGCCTCCCCCTTGAACAGGCTAAAAGATACCTTCCTAGTTTGGAACTGATTTTCTGTTCCAGTTGTCTTTTCTTGGTTTTTCTCTCAAGAAGCTCCTTCTTCTTTTGTCTAAGTTCATTGTCTTTGTGCTCCAGATGTTTGCTTGTTTCACGTAAGGCAATCAACCTTGAATCCACTGCTTGCAATTTTCTACTAATTTCCTATAAAATATTTAAAAATTGTTAACATATTTAAAAACCCGTTCCAGTGAAAGTATTAGAAATCCAGTTAATATTTTCTAATATTCGGATCAAATTAACCAACCTTTAGCTGTTCTTCTAAGTGTCTTCTTTGCTCTAGGTCCACAGTGACAGTGAGAAACTGGGCTACTTTTAGAGATGTGTTACTAGAAATAATTTTGTTTGAATAAAAAGAAGTTTTCACCACATACTTTTCTTCTGCTGTATAAATTTGTTTTAATCGGGTTTCTTGTATTACCTATAATGTAAAACAACAATTAGTGCACATCTAATATAAATTATATGTTTTAAAGTACTAAATAATTAGAAATACAGAGCAACTGAATTTTGGAGGATCAAAATACAGTAGATATACATTTTTTTTTTTGAGACAGGGTCTCATTCTGTCACCCAGGCTGGAATGCAGTGGCACGATCTCAGCTTACTCCAGCCTCAACCTCCCAGGCTCAAGTGATCCTCCCACCTCAGTCTCCTGAGTAGCTGGGACTAGAGGCATGTGCCACCACGCCCAGTTAATTAAAAAAAATTTTTGTAGAAATGGAGTTTTTCCATGCTTCCTATGGGGGCTGGTCTTGAATTCCTGCCTCTGAGATTCTCCCGCCTTGGTCTTCCAAAGTGCCGGGATTACAGGTGTGAGCCACTGAGTGTAGCAATTTTTTTTTAACCTATCCAACAAAATTTCAAACAAGGTGGCCCATACAACTAGCAAAGTCAGCTATACTTCTACGCCACTATATGACTCTCCCAAGTAGTTTTGGAGCTTTGTTACATCTAAAGAAGAGATACCAGGAGAGAAGGGTGCTCAGTACATTTAACTATGTTATCTTGGGTAAGTCATTTACTCTCCCCTCCTCTCAGTTATACTGTTCGAAGATACATAATCTTATGTTTAGTTCCTGTGTATTTGAGAATAATCATCAAATGAAACATTTTTCATAGATTTCAAAGCCTTTTCTTATTTTAAAAGTTTTTTTAGAACTTTTCTCTCAAGAATTTATACATGGATTTCATAAACTAAAATATATTATAAATACCATAAGCATACCATTATTTGATCTATTTCTGTATATTTATAGAGTAGGCTGCTGCAATGCAGAGCATTTTTAGAGGTTGTTTCCAATCTCTAAAAACCTTTAGATACTATTGTAATACTACTGTGGCTTGTTTCCTTCCAGAAGTTTATAGTCTAAGTGAAGAGGTAAGACATATTTAAGCACACTAGGTCAACAGGCGTAAATCCTAAATCCCGACTAATCTGAAATAAAGGGATAGACTGGATGACTTTAGCGTATCGAAGTCTCCTAAAAATGAGTTTTAAACTGGATTTGAACTGACAGAGTTAGTGAAGGAAGGGCACTTCCCATAAAAGTGACATCTCAAGCTAAATAAGTCAACAGACAATTTAACCAAAGGGAGAATCTTAGAAATTAATGAGAGAACAATTCCGTAAATAGGGTATACTGTTAGAGAACGTAAAATGTTAAGAGTTAATAATAAAGGAAAACATAAAGAATATATTTTTATTATATTCTGAGGAAGAGATACACAGCCATTATTGCCATTATCTAGCCATTATTGTCTCAAACAGAAGGACTGCGGATATAAAGGCAGTAAATTTCCTCAATAAAGGTTTTCATCTTCTGAAAGATAGCTAAGATAATCTTTACTAGGTGCTTGAAACACTTTCTAACTTGGTTTTCTTGTACATACACATGTCTGAAAAGTATATCATCATAAATTATATACAACATAGAACTGAGGCATTGGGACAATAAGGTATTTGATGTGTTTGAGAATTTAAAAAATACAGCATATAACACCAAAGTGATTAAGATTAATGAAAACACCTGAAAAAGAAATGGGAAGAAAAGAATTTCACTTTTAATATAAATAATATGAATTCCAAAGCTATTTCTCTAGTACAAACAGCAGTGTCAAAGCTCCGTAGGTGACTTAAAATGTGAAAAGTAAAAGTACATGAAAATAACTCAACTTGAAGCAATGTTCAAAAAGGAAAATAAATTTCCAAAAAAAGTAATTGCTCCTTTCTGCCCCAAAGTGAAGTTTAAAAGTCCTTATCAACCTTTTTATTGTCTCTCTGCGTTAGTAAAAAAGTCCTACTAATCTTACTTTCAGAGAGAGCCCCACCTACCTTTAAAACTTTGACAAAAATTGGTTTGGTCTATGCATATGGTCTTGTTCTCTTTTCTAAACCTCAGTGAATTAATAAAAAAAAGTAGTATACCCATACAGAGACTTCTACTTTTGGTTTTTATAAATGATTACCATAATACGATACAATTCTAACCAAAGGCAGGCAACTTACTGTAAGTGACTTGTTTTTGCGAAATGAGTTGGTAATGAGCTCTCATTTTTCTATCTTCTGTTAATGAAGTATAGACAGCCCCCAAATGAATCATCTTAGGAATATTTATATACTGGTTGTTAGAAATTTAAAACATATTTTTTAATAAATTCAATATTATAAGTAGTAGTCAGGTCTATAATTGGTTATTAGATGCTTATAAGCAGTATTAATACAGCAACTTGGTATTAATATTGGAAAAACCTGTTCCAGGAGAGATTTCCTTTCTGTTTCTGCCTGTGATAAAAGTGCATAGGGTTTGGAGTCACGGAGATTGCTTTAAAGAATAAAACTCCAAACAGTACTAGCAGAATACAGAAACTAGGAGTTTCTGTGGCTGTATGTACTAGTCAAACAAATCCTATGAGTGGTCATTCATACGTGAGATAATCTTAATTATAAGTTTTAAGAAAAGGAAGGTTGACCAAAAACAGTTTTATACCCCAGCCTGCCATTCTAAAGTATAATTTGTCTTTAAAATAATCTCACATATAATAATTTAAAAGACTAAACTACTAATACAATGCTTTAACATAGGTTTACCAAGCAAGGCAGAATCAGGTTAGTGTACCAGGTATCTCTTTTCAGGTTTTAACTTTACTGAATTACCCTAAATGTATTAACTATTTATTCTAGTTAACTCCTCATCACTCCTCTCATAATGTATTAGTTAACAGTCAATGTTTTATGTCATATGGAAAATAATACAAAGATAATTTCTGCATGATTAAAAACAACAGACTTACTTAAATTCTGAAACATTTTGCTTGCCTTTAGCTAAGAAGTTTTAACAAAACTACATTTTCGGTACATGATTCAGTACATGATTCACTACTTCCTTACCCGTTCAATTCTTTCTCTGGTCTTTTCAGTTCCTACAGGAACTTCGTGAATATGATACTGACAGCAAAGGTAACTCATTACAGGATCAGGTGCATCAAATAATTCTCTCAAATAAGAGAAAAATCCGTATTGTCTGAAAGGAAAAGTATTGATTAGATTTTTCTTCTTAAAATATCGTTAAAAGAACTGAGAGTTGATAAACCACCAAAAAACAATAAACACACATTATTTCAACAATGACACAGGAAAAGTCTTTTTTCTTTTTTTTATATTTTAAAAATCACTTATGACTTACTCGCTTACCAGAAAAGCTTAAGCTTTTTATGATTACAAACTACTCTTTTAAAATTTCTTCCATTATGTTTAGAATGCTTATTTATATTCCAAGTTAAGATATTTACTTATAATGATTTTATAATTAAAATTTTTTACATTTAGTCCTTTTGGAAATTATTTCTGCATTATGAAGTGATAATTTATCATTTCAGTTTTCCCAATAACTAACCAACTACTTTAGCATCTTTTATTAAATAGTTTAGTATTGTTCTGCAAATTTGAAACATCATATCGCATCACACTCGCTGTGTGCTAACTATATCATGGTCTTATGCCTAAATTTTTCCTTATATTTGACTTAAGAGATCTTAAAAGGAAATAATATAGCTTGTAATAGCTTATTTATGTAACAATAAATGTTGAATAATTCAATATTTAAATAAATCTTAATATTTTCAAGACTTACTTTAGTTCATTTAAAGATCTTGAAGGTGCTTTGTCTGCATACGAACTCCTGGGAGCAATAACAGCATTTACTCTTAATTTTTTGTTGTCACGAACCTGAATATAGGGAAAAGAAAATATTATTTTAATTACCATATATTCTCTACTGAAACCATTTATAGTTACTATATTCCTACTGACATTTGTAGGATGGATAAGAAACTCAAACATGGCATATTAGATGTTAGTATAAATTTTTTTACTGTGATAATACTATAGTTATGTGTTTTTATAAAAAGAGTCCACTTCTTTTAGAGATACATACCAAAATATTTACAGATGAAATAGAATGTCTGGGACTTACTTCAAAATAATATAGAAGGGAGATAGTTATGCTGACATTATTGGCAGATTATCTTGTATTGGACTAACTTTTCTACAAACAATGATTGTAAACTCTGGCCAAAATCTTAAAAACAATTATTTTAAGGCACTGGAGATGGACAAAAGAAAGAAGTTGGAAAGGAGTTGACATCTGAAAGAATAGCACTAGGTGAGATTTGTGTTTATGTGGCTTGTGGCTTGGGGGCATTCCCCAATCTGGAGCATCAGGAGTGGGGAAAGAATTCCGGTAGAAAGCTGCAGTCTTTCTGGCTGGAGGGATCATAGGATGGAAGGATGGAGTTTGGGGTGACTAGAACGAGACTGTAAACTGAGAGGGTAAATTCTTGGAAGAAGGGAGCTGCAAAGTGAGAAGCCTCAAAATCTGCCTATAAACGCCCATCGATTTTAAATCTTTGGCTGCCCCATGAACTATGAGTGCAAAAATTCCAGAGGATTGGAGGAAAGCAACAAGTGGAAGGCTAAAACTAAAACAACAACGACAACAACAACAACAACAACAACAACAACAACCATCTCCACTGACCGGAGATTTCAGTTGCTGTCCATTGCTTGACAGACAGAGTTTGGAGTTTAAATCCAGCTAAGTTAACTGCCTTCTAGTCTCTTTGGAAGAAGACAATTGAATCCAGTCTCTACAGTGTTATTACCTATGATTCCAGAATATAATAAAAAATTACTGGCCGGTCACAGTAGCTCACACCTGTAACCCCAGCACTTTGGCAGACCGAGGTGGGCAGATCAGCTGAGGTCAGGAGTTCAAGATCAGCCTGACCAACATGGTGAAACCCCGTCTCTACTGAAAATATAAAAAAATTAGCTGGGTGTGGTATGGGGCACCTGTAATCTCAGCGACTTGGGAGGGTGAGGCAGGAGAATTGCTTGAACCCAGGAGGCGGCGGTTGCAGTGAGCCGAGATCACGCCATTGCACTCCAGCCTGGGCAACAAGAGCGAAACTCTGTCTCAAAACAAAAACAAAAACAAAAAACCCAACTACTATGCATAAGAATAAAATGCCACCATAGTCAAGAGAAAAAGCAACTAAGAGGAACTGA
>NW_012110141.1:4058014-4093686 GCF_000951045.1 Mandrillus leucophaeus | reverse complement strand
TTTTGCTTTTAACAAATATTTTGTGAACAATTCTTTTGACAGATGTTTTCTTACTATCGTATTAGAGATACATCAAAGACATATAAAATGTTAACAGTATGATACCATAGATGTACATCTGAAACTGCCTTTGGTAAATTATGACAGTAAGAGAAATCTGACCATTGACTGCCCATCTTGCTTCTAACCTCCAAGCTTTCCTTGGTCATCCTCAGCATAAGCCATGCTACTTTGGGAGGAATTTAGTTTATAGTTTAATTTTGAAATAAGAATAATAATAGTCCCGCTGTATAACTAATTGCCTCCCTGTTTGAGTATTGAAATTGCCTTTGTAAGACTGATGAGAGGTCACAAGACAGGTGTAGTTTCTACAGTCCCTTACTAGGCAGGGGTAATCAGGCCAGAGGTCACAAGATTTGTGACTTTCTCAGTTGCTCCTATAGATAACATCTAGGATTGTTCTTTTTTTTTTTTTTTTTAAAAAGTTTTTCAGACTGATCCCGCCCAGACTCATGACTCAACTAATCTGTTACTCCGCCCAGAGGCATCCTCCTGCCTTGGCCTCCCAAAGTGCTAGGATTACAGGCATGAGCCACTGTACCTGTTTTTTTTTTTTTTTTTTTTTTTTGAGATAGTGTCTTCACTCTGTCACCCAGGCTGGACTGCAGTAGCACAATCTCAGCTCGCTGCAACCTCTGCCTCCCAGGTTCAAGTGATTCTCCTGTCTCAGCCTCTTGCATAGCTGGGATTACAGGTGTCCGCCACCATGCCCGGCTAATACAAGCAGTTCTTTGTAGCAGTGTGAAAATGGACTAATACATCATTTCTCCTCAACACTGTCCTGGAGGTATGAGTAAATGTAATAATGCACAATAAAGAAATAAAAGATTGGGAAAAAAAAGTAAAATGACCTATGTGCAAAAGACAGGACTTTCTACACAGAAAGTCCTATGGACTCTACAAAGCAACCATAGGCATACCTCATTTATTGTGCTTTGCTTTACTGACCTTCAAAGATATTGCGTTAAAAAACATTTTTTTTTTTGGCTGGTCCAATGGTAGTGGGTTATCAGAAGTTATTAACATAGTGTCATTAAAGTTGGTATACAACCCCCCACTACTAAATTTGACTGGTTTAAAAACAATTTTTTTTTTTTAACACATTCAAGGTTTGCAGCAACCCTATGTCAAAAAAAGTCTATAGTGCCATTTTTCCAATAGGATGTGCTCATCTTGTTGTCTCTCTGTGTCATATTCTGGTAATTCTCCCAACTTTTTTATTATTGTTGTATGTGTTATATAGTGATCTATGATCTTTGATACTGCCATTGTAACTGGAATGCCACATACCACACCTAGGTAAGACAGTGAACTTAATTGATAAATGCTGTGTATGTTCTGACTGTTCCAATGACCATCTGTTCTCCAGTCCCTCTCCCTCTCCTTGGGTCTCCCTATTCCTTGACACACAACATTTCCCTGACTGAAATCAGACCAATTAATAACCCTACAATGGCCTCTAAGTGTTCAAGGGAAAAGAAGAGTCACATGTCTCTCACTTTAAATCAAAAGCTAAAAATAAAGCTTACTGAGGAAGGCATGACAAAAGCTGAGCTAGGCTGAAAGCTAGCCAAGATGTGAATGCAAAGGAAGAGTTCTTGAAGGAAATTAGAAGTGCTACTCCAGTGTACACACAAAAAAGAAAGCAAACTTGCATTATTGCAGATCTGAAGAAAGTTTTAGTGGTCTGAATAGATGATCAAAGCAGTCACAACATCCCTTTAAGCCAAATCCTAATCCAGAGCAAGCCTGAACTCTTTTCAATTATTTGATGGCTGAAAAAGGTGAGAGAAGAAAAGCTTGAAGCTAGCAGAGGTTGGTTCATGACGTTTAAGGGAAGAAGCCATTTCCATAACATAAAAGTGTAAGCTGAAACAGCAAATGCTGATGTAGAAGCTGCAGCAAGTTATCCAGAAGATCTAGCTAAGATCACTGATGAAGGTGGCTACACTAAATGACAGATTTTCAATGTAGAACCAACAGCCTTCCATTGGAAGGGAATGCAATCTAGGACTTTTATAACTAGAGAAAAGAAATCAATGACTGGATTCAAAACTTCAAAGGAAAGCTGACTCTTGCTAGGGATGAATACATCTACTGACTTTTAAGTTGAAGCCAATGCTTATTTAACCATTCCAAAAAATCCTAGGGCCCATTAGAATTATGCTAAATCTACTCTCCCAGTGCTCTATAAGTTGAACAACAAAGCCTGGATGACAGCACATCTATTTACAGCATGGTTTACTGAGTATTTTAAGCCCACTGTTGAGACCTACTCCTCAGAAAAAAAAGACGCCTGTCCAAATATTACTGATCACTGACAATGTACCTAGTCACCCAAGAGGTCTGATGGAGATGTACATGTAGACTAATGTTGTTTTCATGTCTGCTAACACAATATCCAATCTGCAGCCCATGGATCAAGTAGTAATTATGACTTTCAAGTCTTATTAAGAAACACATTTCACAAGGCTACTTATGGCTGCCACAGATAATGACTCCTCTGATGGATCTAGGCAAAGTAAACAAAAAGCCTTCTAAAAAAGATTCATCGGCCGGGTGCGGTGGCTCACACCTGTAATCCCAGCACTTTGGGAGGCTGAGGTGGGCAGATCACCTGAAGTCAGGAGTTTGAGACCAGCCTGACCAACATGACAAAACCCCATCTCTACTAAAAAATGCAAAAATCAGCTGGGCGTGGTGGCACATACCTGTAATCCCAGCTACTCAGGAAGCTAAGGCAGAATTGCTTGTACCCAGGAGGTGGAGGTGCAGGTGCAGTGAGCCAAGATTGTGCCACTGCACTCCAGCCTGGGCAACAGAGCAAGACCCTGTCTCCAAAAAAAAAAAAAAAAAAAAATTCATCATTCTAGATGCCATTAAGAACATGTTTGATTCATGGGAGGAGGAGGTCTCAAGATATCAACATTAACAGAAGCTTGAAAGAAACTGATTCCAGCCTTCAGGGATGACTCTGAGAGGTTCAAGACTTCTTTGGAAGAAGTAACAGCAGATGTGGTGGAAATAGCAAGAGAACTAGAATTAGAAGTGAAGCCCAAAGATGTAACTGAATTGCTGCAATCTCAGGATAAACTTGAATGGAGAAGGAGTAGCTTCTTATGGATGAGCAAAGAAAATGGTTTTTTGAGATGGAAAGTACTTCTGGTGAAGATGCTGGGAACACTGTTGAAATTACAACAAATGATTTAGAATATATCATAAATTTAGGTGATAAAGTACAGGCACGGTTTGAAAGGATCAACTCCAATTTTGAAAGAAATTCTAGGCTGGGCGCGGTGGCTCATGCCTGTAATTCCAGCACTTTGGGAGGTCATTCCACTCTAGTCTGCGTGACAGAGGAAGACCCTGTCTCAAAAAAAAAAAAAAAAAAAAAAAGGAAAAAGAAATTCTGCTATAGGTAAAATTGCTATCGCATGCTACAGAGAGATCTTTTGTGAAAGGAAGAGTTGATCAATGTGGTAAACTTTATTGTTACCTTATTTAAGAAAATGCCACTGCCACTCCAACCTTCAGCAACCACCACCTTAATCAGTCAGCAGCTATCAATATGGAAGCAAAATCCTCCACTACTAACAAGATTAAACTCACTGAAGGCTCAGATGATTGTTAATATTTTTTAGCAAGAAAGTGTTTTTAAAGTATGTACATTTTATAGACATAATGCTATTCACACTTAATAGACATAAACAGTATAAACATAACTTTTATATATACTGGGAAGCCAAAAAGTTTGTTATGACTTGCTTTACAACAATATTTGCTTTATAAATCTGTTATATCTCTTGTATGTCTGTACTAGAATTTAATGTAAATTCAATAGTGTCACAGGATATAAGGTCAATGTTTAAAAAAATCGATATGTCTACGTACTAGCAATGTACAATTAGAAAATGCATTTTAGAAACCCATTTATGATAGTGTTAAAAAATGTATTTTAAAATTAGACAGTGAAATACACATTTAACAAGAGATGTGTAAAACCTATACAATGAAAAAGAAAAAATGTTGAGAGACATTAATAGAGGCATAGTGGGATGCAGTAATTTCATGGTAGCACAGATTAGCAATTCTTGAACTATTTTCAGAGGATTCTAGGCTTGAACAAAATACTAAATATATTGACGGTAAGGGGAGCTATGTTTTCACTAATACAGAAGAGAATTACAAATATGCAAAGGAGAAAGACTAGAAGGTACTCCAAAGTTGGACTGCAACTGTAAGCAGTAGCGTGAATTCATGGTGCACATATGGTATCTAGTCTCTAGATAAATATGGAAATAAATATAGACATAAGGGTTTGCATGTTAGGACTTAGAAGCAATGAGATACCAGCAGCAATGAAAACACCTAGTATCCAGAGCTCGGTGTCTGAAAGAAAATAGGATTTTTGGTTAAAGGACTGATTATAAGGCCCAAAAGGATACATTCAAGATGCGCCTGTAACATCTTACTATGGCAAAACGAAAGAAATGCTCAAAATACAATGGCAACATATCAAAATGACACAGGAGTCAACCTGAAAATGGTCTCACTGGCCAAATATGGGGCAATTTGAGCATTAAAATAGTAATGAATTGGCCGGGTGTGGTGGTTCACATCTGTAATTCCAGCACTTTGGGAGGCTGAGGCAGGCGGATCACTTGAGGTCAGGAGTTCAAGACCAGCCTGGACAACATGGCGAAACCCCGTCTCCACTAAAAATATAAAGAACTAGCTGGGCATGGTGGTGGATACCTGTAATCCCAGCTACTCGAGATGCTGAGGCAGGATAATTGCTTGAACCTGGGAAGCAGAAGTTGGAGTGAGCCAAGAGCATGCCATTGCACTCCAGCCTGGGCAACAAGAGCAAAACTCCGTCTCAAAAAAAAAAAAAGTAATGAATTAAAATACGTAAAACAATTCTATGAATCTATACTGATACAACAAACAAATAAATGGAAGAGAAGAAAAAGTTCTTTCTTATAGGTAGAATGCTAACTAATAAACACAGAAGGAATGACAGCGCTAGAATCACTAATGGCTCTTAAACCTACTAGGTAGGATTTCATGAGGAACAGAATATCTGCAATCTCAAAGTATCTCCACACAAACAATTACAAAGGGAAAAAATAGTGCACACCACCCCACCCGGTTAATTTTTGTATTTGTAACAGAGATGGGATTTCAACACATTGGCCAGGCTGGTCTCGAACTCCTGACCTCAAGTGATCTGTCTGCCTTGGCCTCCTAAAGTGCTGGGATTAGAGGCATAAGCCAACACACCGGGCCTATTATTTGTTTTTAACTTTGTAATAATGTATTTCCTTTTAGAAGATTTTGTCTGAGTAACAAAAAGTGAGGTGACTGAAAGAAAAACAAGAAATAAAACTATAGATAGTACTCAGATTTGGCAAAATTTACGTTGCAGGTAACAGTATGTAGAAATGGCAAAAATCATGAAGATGATTTGTAATTTACTGAAGGATGAGAAATGGTACTATAGTATATACAATTACAGGAGAAGGTCATATAGAATAAATTTCACAATTTAAAATGCACACACAAATTATAGGAGAAAGTTCTGATTCTATCTGATAAGCAGCTATGGAAAAGTGTTACAATACAAGAAAAAAGAATCCAGGTCAAATGATCAGGAATCTATATTGTATCATCAACATATGGTTTAAATCCTTAGTGCAGAGGCAGAATGAGTTTTTGACACAAGGAGAAGTAACAGGCTAAGCAGGCCATTTGCAAAATAGAGATCATTTAATTACACCTGACTACATGCACTTTACAATGTATCATGTCTTAAAAGACATGCAACCCAAGCAACTTGAATTCTCCACTGAGCTCTTTCATCAGATTGATAAATCACTGGTTAAGCTTAAACACCTCTAACATACACAAATTTTTAACTTTTTGGAGTCTATTTTATAATTTTATACAGCCAACCTTTTTATCCAGTCACCTTTATGTTCACATACCTTGCCACTCCCAAACCAGAAGTAGGGTAATACGATAAAAGCCAAAGCAAGTCAAGACTCTTTCCAAGCACTTGTGTACCAGAGAAACACAGGACCACTTGGGCTGATTCAGAATCCTCTCCTCACTTAGACCAATTAACAAAATTGTTGAAACAAGATATACAAAAAAAATCTAAACTTAACTTTTCTTTATAAGCCTTTTAAAGAAACAGAAGACATGCAAAAGGAGTAGGAAGTCTTACAGACAACATATAACTAACCATATATATATAAGAATGTCATATATAGCTAACAATATATTATACTACATGTTATGTGGATTATATAACATTATAATAATGATAAGAGTTAATAACTACTGCTATAAGTACCTTTACATTTATTAACTGACTTAATCCTTACAACCATCTCTTGAAGTAGATAATGTTACCCTTCATTTTATAGACAAGAAAACTGAGGCATAAAACATTTAGGCAATTTGCCCAATCCCAGAATTAGAAGCAATCCCAGAATTCAAATCCTGGTAGCCCAGCTACAAAGTAGACATTCTTAACTACTAAGCCTTACTGTCTTTCAGTGGCTTAGATTTTTGGTCAGTGGCCTTTCTCTAGACAGATACAGGGTTCTCATTCTTTTTAAAGAAGTTTTATTTATATTAATAAGCAACATTGTACTGATTTTCCTTTCAAAGTAAAACTAAGTTCATTACATTTTCACAAAAAGGATATCCAAGACCAAAGGTCCATTATGTTTTGTTTTCTTAAAACATGATAGAATTACTCTTCACATTAATTTCAAATGATAATTTCAAAATGTTACAGATGGAATATTATGGGATGGTTTCCTTTTATAAAGCAAATCAATTGACCCACAATGCCATAAATAGGAAAGAAATTAGCAAAACTGATTTTGCATAAGAGTGAACTGGCGGTAAAATTAGCTGTCACATTTTGCTCTAGTGTAAAACTTCAGTGCTGAAAGATAAGAGTCAAGTGAATCAAAGTGTTATGTTGGTTAGTACTTGCCTCTTTGAGGAAAACCTCCATATCTTCTTGACTTTCAAATACAAAGGCTCTTAAGTCATTTGATGGAATATGATTTTCAATATATTTGGCATTTTTATTATCTTTCATATTGATCTAAACAAACAAACAAAAGGTCGAATTTCATGAAACCCAACTGATTATTAAAACATGTTTATATTAAAATTGGATTTAATTAGATTGTAATACTTGAGAAAAGATAAAAAAAGAAGTTGGTATCAAAGAGTTATTTTAAAACATCTAATCCATTACTCAGAAACAATTAATACAGTACATGGTTAAACAAAGGCCAAGATTTGAACAGTGCATATTGATTTTGATACTATCTAAGAAATAACTTTAGTTCCTTTCTAGTCAACACATTGAAAATATTTCAAACAGTCTTAGATTGTGACTTGAGTGTAAACATTTCTTATCCTTCCCTACACTTTTCATATTTTGTTAATCAAGAGAACTTCATAGATGGAATAACTGATAGGTACAAAAACACAAAGAACTTTAAACTTTATAAAACTAATGGGAAAAAAAAAAAAAAACCTTGCTATGATTTATTTGTAACTACTACTGCCCTCAAGAGAAACTTGCAGTTTATATTACCGTAACATAATCTTATTGATCTATTTTACTTTTTTCTTCATTTTTTAATTTTTTTGAGACAGAGTCTCTCTGTCACCAAGGCTGGAATGCAATGGCGTGATCTCAGCTCACTGAAACCTCTCCCTCCCGGGTTCAAGCAATTCCCGTGCCTTAGCCTCCCGAGTAGCTGGGACTACAGGCATCTGTCACCATGCCCAGCTAATTTTTGTATTTTTAGTAGAGACAGGGTTTAATCATGTTGGCCAGGCTGGTCTCAAACTCCTGACCTCAAGTGATTGGCATGCCTTGGCCTCCCAAAGTGCTGGAATTACAGGCGTGAGCCACCGTGCCTGACCTATTGATCTATTTTAAAAACATCAGGCGTGGTAGCACTGATAACCCCAACACTTTGGGAGGCCAAGACAGGAGGATAACTAACACTGGAAGCCAGAGTTTGAGACCAGCCCAGGAAACAAAGTGAGACCCTGTCTCTAAAAAAGTTAAAAAAAAAAGTTAAAAAAAAAAAAAATTAGCCAGGTGTGATGGCTCTACCTGAGAGGCTGAGGTGGGAAGATCGCATAAGCCCAGGAGTTTGAGGTTACAGTGAGGTATGATGGTGACACTGCACTCCATCCTGGGCGACAGAGGGAAACTGTCTCTAAAAGGTAAAATAAAGTAAAAATGTGAATTAGACAATTCTGCACGTGAGGCTCAATGCTATGGAAGACACTAAGATAGGTTAGGGAAAAAGCTACTTCTGGAAGTACATAATCTATTATTTATTGCAGATGAATAAGTATGTCAAAAGCAGAGCATGATAAAACTCCCATTAAGAGAAGCATATAAATATAAAAAGTACTATCTATGGAATTTTAGAGATCGATTTTTTCCAAAACATGGAAATCAGCTTTCTTGAAAAAATAATAAAAGGGGAGGTATTTATGTACTATAATCTATTACAAAGCAAACTAGCTGAGTTTGTGCTCTGAGGTCAGACAGATGTCCTTTCAAATTATATGCTTGACCTTGCTCAAGTACTAACCTAAATCTCAAAAACTTTCATTACTTTCATCTGTAAGATGGACATAGTAAAACAGTTTACACCTCATAGAACTAAATATGGATTAAGAGATAACATAATTAAAATAATAGTACAGTGCTTGTCACATAAATGTTGGCCAATAGTGCTATTTTAAGTTATACAATATCAATCAGTATAGAAAAATGAGAAAACAGATACACACAAAAATTAAAACCACATGAAAACCATCATCCAGGCATAAACACTATAAACAACGAGCCTATTGTTCCACAATTTCAGGCGGGGGGCGGGAGGTACTAAATTACTTTATTGGAAGAAATGACACAAATAAAAGAAAATGTATGTGGGTGTTTAGAATAACTTATAGAAAGGGTAAAAGTAACCCCAAAATGACCACAGAAAGTCATCTTTTAAAAAAAAAAAATAGTTATAGACAAGTCAGCCTAGGACTTAGCTCTCATGATCACATTCTCCCAGATTATATTGGTTTTTTTCTATTTTATTTTGAGACAGGGTCTCACTCTGTGTTGCCCAGGCTGAGTGCAGTGGTGTGATCACAGCTCATTGCAGCCTCGACCTCCCAGGCTCAAGCAATCCTCTCACCTCAGCCTCCTGAGTTGCTAGGACTATAGGTGCATGCCACCACGCCCAGCTAATTTTTATTTTTGTAGACACAGGGTCTCACTATGTTGCCTAGGCTGGTATCAAACTCTTGGACTCAAGTGGTCCTCCTGCCTCGGCCTCCCAAAATGCTGGAATTATAGGCATGAGCCAATGCTTCTGGCCCCAAGGTATATTTATTAGAAATATTCTGCCACATCAGATTCCAAGGCCCCCAGCTTATATAAACTGGTTTACATGGCAATTCAATTCTTTGATGGAATTTACCTGCTAAGGAAGACTCAAGGAAGTCACATAAGTAGGGGTCATTTTGGTCACTGGCCAGTTTGTGTGGTTCCAGTAGTGACTTACTTACACTTTTTTCCAATGTAATACACAGTCTATTGCATTCACAGTTTGGAGGTTTCCCTGATATCCTTAAGGAAGACTTATTTATTTGTTTGTTTGTTTATTTTTATAAGATGGAGTCTCACCCTTCACCCAGGCTGGTGTGCAGTGGCGCGATCTTGGGTAACTGCAACCTCCGCCTCCTGGGTTCAAGCTATTCTCCTGCCTCGGCCTCCCAAGTAGCTGGGACTACAGGCACATGCCACCATGCCCAGCTAATTTTTATATTTTTTTTCTTGAGACGGAGTCTAGCTGTCACCAGCATGGATTGCAGTGGTGTGATCTCAGCTCACTGCAACCTCCAACTCCTTGGTTCAAGTGATTCTCCTGCCTCAGTCTCCCGAGTAGCTGGGATTACAGGCATGCACCACCATGCCCTACTAATTTTTGGATTTTTAGTAGAGATGGGGTTTCACCATGTTGGCCAGGATGGTCTCGATCTTCTGACCTCGTGATCCGCCCCTTCAGTCTCTCAAAGTGCTGGGATTATAGGCGTGAGCCACCGTGCCCGACCTGTTTTTATATTTTCAGTAGAGATGAGGTTTCACCATGTTAGCCAGGCTGGTCTTGAACTCCTGACCTTAGGTGATCCGCCCACCTCGGCCTCCCAAAGTGCTGGATTACAGGCGTGAGCCATTGTGCCCGGCCCTTAAGGAAGATTTAGACACCTTGTTGGCTCTGCAGGTTCCAGTTTCTTGGGATGTTCCCTCTCTTCATGAGTTCAGTGAATAAAGTATTTGTCAAAGTTCTCCAAAGAATTTCACAGTCATATCATCACAACCAAAGTAGCAAGATACAGATAGGTAGATATAGGAGATGCAGCACTCTGTGATGATCTGGTGGTTGATGGCAGCTTTCTGCTTTATAATTTTTTAAACAAAATTTTTCCACACATCCTATTCCATAACCTATTTTATGATCTACTAACATGTCACAAATTTATTTTTATATTAGTAAAAAGAGACCTACAGCAGCATTTTAAGGGCTGCATAGTATTCCATTATAAGGATATAAAGTCATTTATTTAATCAGTATCTTCATAAATTTTCTTTTTTTGCTCTATCATTTTGCTATGATAACCACTACTGTGAGGAGTTCATATGGAAATCTTTGTACACTTCTCCAATTCTAGATTGGAATTGTTAAAAATAAATCCTAGAAATAGACTGCTAAATAACCATTTATACGACTAAAATTTTAAGTTTGCATATTGCTCACTTGTGTATGATGGTAGTGGCATTTCAACTAGACCTAGAAAGGTGAGTAAACTGCATGGAAGATATGAATGTAGGAAGGTGGCAGGAAAGGTGAAAGGTTAGTTTGAAAAGGGTAAAAAGCAGACTATATCTCTTTATCTCAAAGATTTGAATGTAATTTAAAATGGAAATATATGCCAGCTAGTAATCTGACTTGGTGATATATGCTACTATTAGAAAATCAAATGACAAGAAGAGACAAATCTAATACAGTTCTGAAGTATTATTTTGACACTGGCATTTTAGTAAAAATGTTAACAATTACACCTGCATTATAACTTTCATAAGGGTCAAAATATTTTTTCTTACACTTTCTTTCAATCCTCATCAGACTAATCAAATGTCTGCTATTTTATGTCTGCATCTAAAATAGAAATTATCTTCTTGATCTAGCAAAAATATTCTAATATTCTAATAACACGTGAATAAGAGAGTGTTACGAATATTAACTTTGCTAATTTAAGATATGGTAAAAAATTGAAAACTATATAAAATGATTTTTAATAAAGTATAATACAAACATGAGTTACAGAGAATAGAATTTTTCAAGAATCCTGAAAGGATGTATTCTTTTCTAACGAAAAAAAATTATCTAGCAAAAATAATCCTTATGTAATCTTAGGATAAGCTTTAAGTTTGCTCTAACATATCATTATCAAAGAATGTTAGTTTTTTACTATTTCATCTTTTTATGTGTGCAAAACTTACTATTTTAAAGAGTCTGGATGGCAATCATCTTAGTAAATCCATGGTCACACTTCACTAGATGATTTATTAAATAGAGCTTCACCTATTCTTGATGACGCACAATCATCAATAAAAGCTATCAAATATTTTATGATGTCGATAAAGTACTGGTTTTATTTTCGAAATCCTAAGAACGCCCTTTCTTTGTAGCAGGTGATTTTCTTGCCTATCCTCTTAGATTTCTTCCTTTAATCAACATATTTACAGCAGCTTTCTACCTCTTCAGCAGGTTTTAATCTAATCCCTACTATAATCTAATAACAAGTGCCTAAAGGAACCAGCTAACCATACTAATTTTCTACATGATTCTAGGTCAATAAGTTGCTGGTTTTATACCTCTTTCTAGAAAAAAGCACAGGTTTCATGACAGTTATTACCCTCATTAATCAGGGAACCTTTAAAAAGCTCATGGATGGATTCAGCAGTATGCCAGATGCCACAAGTCAGATCAGGTAAAACCAGGGTAATATTGGGACTAAACATCTTAAAACAAAAATCTATAATGATTACAATAATAAAACAAATACCACCAAGATGAACAAAGTTTCTTACCGTGAGCATTATGGGCTCACAGACTCTTTGTTTAAATTTGTCTCTGTTACTTCTTAGCCATAAAACAGCATCATACGTATCACGGAATCTCTGTCTTAGCTTATCTTCCTTCTGATTCATAAGATTGTCAAAACGTACAATATGATCGTCCACACCTAAAATTGTAAAACAAAACAAAGTCTTGTTTCTCTGAAAATTTTAATTAGTGGAATAATCTAATAATAATACAAAAGAATACCCTAGATCTAAAGGTTACAAACACCATTCAGCAAGTACTTCATATAGTGGAAAAGATGTGACCTGAACAAATCATTCTATAATGTCCAAAAACCTGGGAAAACACAAAATCCTGAAACTATCAAACATAAAAAACAGGTAACCTACAAAAACAAACAAACCAACCCACAAGGAAAACACTACATTTCCTATCAAAAGACAAATAGCAATAGACCCTCAAAATTCTGGAAGAAAAATCAATATTTTCATTCTAGAACTGTATATACAACACAACTAAAAAAGGGGGGATGATGAAATAAGAATATTTTAAAGGGTGAAAAGACTCTGAAGTTAATTCCCAAATATGTCTTCTTAGAAGGTTACCTGAAAATGTACTCCAACAAAATAAGGCCATGATGTAAGAAAATGAGACATAGAATTCAGGAATAGGTTTATAACACAGAAAAGGCATGAGAGAAATTACAAATGATAAGCATGCAGGCCTCAAGATCAACCAGTTTAAATGCAAGGAGAAGGACAGAAGGCTACAGAACTCAAGAGAATGCCTGATAAGACAGCTTTTTTTCCCCTCTTCCAATTAAGAAAATGCTGAAGCAAATTAAAAAAAAAAAAAATTAAAAGCTTTTTAAAAGCTATCAATGAAGGGAAATTTAATTATAACACACTACTTGGTTCAACCATGAGCAAGTTTAATAAACAATACTTAGTATTTCTAAACTTCTAGAATTAACCCATAAATAAAGCACATAAAACACTAAATGTTTTCGGCCTTGAAAATATAAAAACCGGGTATAAATGAGATAATCTGGAACGTGAGAAGGGAGGGAAGTAAGAAGCCAGGATGGGAGGGAGTACGTATAGCTTATGAAGTGTGGATTGAAGCAATACTGACAATTGTTAAATGACCAAAAAAAGATATGTATATTATTTATAATAATAAAAATCATTATTAATAATCCTATTTGAAGAATTGTAATAGAGATGTTTTATAAGGTAAAATCTACATCTAGAGTAAATACAAAAAGATAGTGTCTAAAGTTGATTAATCAAGCAATAGTGAAATAAGAACATGACATATATGGAAGGACTACTAGAAAAAATCTGCTTAAAGAGTTAAAAGTGCTTACTCTTGATTGGCTTTGGAGGTAAAAAAAAAAAAAAAGGGGCTGTGCCACCCTTCTAATCCTTCTAGTTCTTCTTTTTTTTTTTTTGTTCGCCATACACATCTAATACTTTGATAAACATATAAAAATGTTTTTTTTAAAACTGATCTTAGTCATATATATTGAGCAGACAGAATACAAAATCCCTATCCAAATACCACACATCTATTCACATGGTCTACAAAAAAGAAAACCAAAGATGAAATTGGACAGGTTTCAAGGAACTAAGCTAATAGAAGGTTACGAAGGCTAGAATAAAGAGCTTAAATTTGATATGAGTAATACTGAGTGACTCTGTAAAGAAAATAAAGCTAGGCACTTATAGAGAATTAAATCAATTGCCATAATCTGACAGAAGACAGTGGTCAGCTATCATGGGAAATTACAGTATATGATAGACACAGGTAATTAAGGTATGAAGCTGGAAGAACTGAGTTGAGCTTCCTCAAGAAGGCAACTTGAACATTTTATAGAAAATAATTACCAGCGAAAGAAGAAAGCCCATCAACAGAGATATATCTACATTTTATAAACATTTCATTCTAACTTTATGAAAACTTACTCTTTTTCTCCTTCTCTAGAGTTTCCCTCTCTCTTCGCTTATCAATTATCTCGCCTTCACATAATGCCTTTTCATCCTGAATCCGTCTCAGATCATTTGTAATGGCATCAATCTGGGGCTGAAGATTCTCGCAGTTTTCCGTGGTCTTTAGTTCATTTTGCAAATCCTCTATCATTTTGCGGGTATTACTTATTCTCCTCTGTCGGTCAAGCTCTTCATTTTGCTTTACTGTTAAAGCCTGCTGAATTTCCTCAATCTAATAAAACAAAAGTACGTTAGTACTTGAGACTGTTTTTCTCTTGGTTTATAAGACTTTTGTAGTAATATAGCTTTTAAAATGCAAACAATCTAACATAGGTGTTTTCCTCACTAAAATGTGTCCTGTGAGAATTAGACTAGCACATTACCAGTTCTACCAGACTACCTGTATCTTTGTTTTACACATTCACTAATATATCTCAAATACTTCAAGTGGTGCTCAGTATATAATCAGCACTCATTAAATATTTCCTAAATAAAAAAAATATTTTAAAAGCCCAACGGATTTCTAAGTATTTACAGGAAGTACATACTACCTGCCATAAGACCAAAATTAAAACAGTCATGTGGCTTATGTGATACAGTTTCCATAAATAATAAAAATGATAATAAAGATTACAAGTCACCCCATTACAGGTTGAATATCCCTGATCTAAAAATCCCAAACCCAAAATTCTCTAAAATCTGAAATTTTTTTAGTGCTGACATGACACCACAAATTACCCAGAACACATTATTTTTTCACTATATTAGTTATATGTCAGTTTTTACTGTTAAGCATTTATGTGTGAATAAGTATTTAAAAATGACTGTTTATGAGTAGCATATAAATACAGAGTCAGGAATGATGGTGATGCCATCAACCACAGATCATCCACATGGGTGGCTGAAACAGCGATACCTTTATTTCCTCATGGTTCAACATACACAAACTTTGGTTCATACACAAAATTAGTAAAAACATCATTCAAAATTACCTTCAGGCTATGTGTATAAGGTGTATGTGAAATATAAATGAATTTTGTGTTTAGACTTGGGTCGTATTCTCATGATACCTCATTATGTATATGCAAACATTCCAAAATCTGAAAAAATCTGAAATCCAAACACTTCTGGTCCCAAGTATTTTGGATAAGAGATACTCAACCTGTAATTTGAAACAGAAATAAACTATTTTCTTCCAATGGAAATATTTTCTACCAATACTTCAGACTAATATTGTGAGATTTTAATCATCAACCTATGTGTTTAGATTCCTTCACTTATATTCAGGGTAAATTATATTTTTAAAACCAGCTATGTAAGTTGCCACTTGATGTCAGTGAAATTTTTATCAAAACCATGGTCTACCTAAGACAGAGTAAAGATTTTCTTTAAGACTCACACATATAAACAAATATACACGTATACACCCAATTTACATTTTACAACTAGAATTTTGCATTAAAATAGATAAATTTAACACATTACGTAATCTGTTTTAGCCGGCTTTATTTCCAAGCCAGATTTACTCCCTTTCCTTCCTCATTATAAAAGTTATAATGCATTCACTACTGAAAATACAGAGACTTACAACAAATAAAAATAACTTAAAATCTTAATGTCCTTACACTTTTTTTTGAGACAGAGTCTCACTCTATCGCCCAGGCTGGAGTGCAGTGGTGTGATCTCGGTTCACTGCAACCTGGGTTCAAGTGATTCTTGTGCCTCAGCCTCCCGAGTAGCTCAGACCACAGGCATGTGCAGCCACCATGCCCGGCTAATTTTTGTATTTTAACAGAGCTGGGTTTTCTCCATGTTGGCCAGCTGGTGATCTGCCTGCCTCGGTAAACTTTTACATTTTAATGCCTCCTTATATCTGCCTGTAGAATATATATTCTTTTTACTAAATGGCATCACTAAAAATGTATTGAGAGTAATTTTCCATTATCCCTCATGTCCTTGCAAAATAAAATTCTAACATCTTGTGCATGATGTGATACGGATATATCACGTTTTATCCCATCTCCTATTGAAATGAGGGTATTGATTTTTCCTTTCTAAAAATTTAGCTTTGGCAGTAACAAAATGCACATATCCCCAAATCCTCTCTCCTATAACCAAACATACAGAAGCAAAAGAAAATATATCTGAAAAAATTAAGATACATTCATGTTTGTCACTGAACATTAACAATGTTCAATGGGCCTAAAAGCAGGTAACAGGAAATTCAAGGGATTCAGGAAAATAAATGGGTATGTCACAGATGACAATATAGAATTAAGAATCACTAAACACTAAAGACGATACAGAATTAAGAATTACTAACAAATAGAACCTCTGCAATCTCAGCAAAACAGGGACCACCAAACTACTGAAAATCACTGGCCTACCATATAAAGTCGTACCAAGAGAAGGTCTTTGTCTGATAATGACCTGAAAAACTGAAAAGCAGCCCAATGATCCCTTACCTTTCAGTTAAGTTTTCTGAACACTACCTCATTTGTCACCTTCATCCAAGAAACTACCAAGACTAATCACATTAGTCCGACTCTGACTAATATCCATGTTTAGCTCAGGTACAGTAAGTCTAAACCTCTTAGATCACCTACTTTCACTAGGATACTGTCTCCATACTGCTCTATATCCGCAATTTCTCTGAATGTTCCCTCTTCTTCTTTTTTTTTTTTTTTTGAGACAGAGTGTCGCTCTGTTGCCTAGGCTGGAGTGCAGTGGCGCGATCTCAGCTCACTGCAAGCTCCGCCTCCTGGGTTCACACCATTCTTCTGCCTCAGCCTCCCGAGTAGCTGGGACTACAGGCGCCCGCCACCACGCCCGGCTAATTTTTTGTATTTTTTTTAGTAGAGATGGGGTTTCACTGTGTTGGCCAGGATGGTCTTGATCTTCTGACCTCGTGATCTGCCCACCTTGGCCTCCCAAAGTGCTGGGATTACAGGCGTGAGCCACCATGCCCAACCTGAATGTTCCCTCTTCTTGTTCTAAAGGAAACTTGGCTATTTCTGGAAGACACCTGTTCTCCCCAGAGCCCTCTCAAGTGGTGACCTTTTCCTGCCATAAACCATTATTTCAGGACACAGAGCTGGGTAAGGGGTCCTCATTAATCCCCACTGTACTCCTTCCTCCTTTAATTGATACCCATGTTGGTTCCTCTGAACACCAGGGGGTCAGACTTGGTCACCCCTTACCCCTTTGCTATGTTAACTACCTCCCTGAAAATCCTCCCCAACCTTATCCATTCAGGGACGACTTTGGCACCTGATTCACTGTCTTCCTCTCTCCATGATTATGCCTGTCATCATGTGACTTAAACATATGTATAGAAAATCAATCTAACTCTTTGGACTGTGTTCCCTTACTTCTTCAACTTCAATCATCTTTTCCCTAACCTTTCCTCAGCCACCTGTCTACTGAACTAAGGAGGGTTATGTTCTAGATCATAAAGCCCTCCAAATCATACCACTTCTGAAAAATGTATTTCCATAATTCTATTCTTTGGTCACTATTTCCTTTTCTTCCATTTTACTTACTCTGGTATTCCTACTCTATCTTTTGACCCCCACGAGGTTGTGCAATCCATTAACCCCACTATCTTGTTACATTTGTTTTCCTTAATCAGCTGAGGTTCCACAATGCAACACTATAACCACTCCCTTGCAAAGATCCCTTGACCTTTCTTGTCACACTGGCCAGGAAAAAGCCCAGTTCCAATTAAACCTATCTATATACCTTCTAACGATCTATATCTAAGCAACCGAACTAATGAAAGAAACCCTCAAAAACTGGTCTCACTTTAAATCTGTGGCCACAAAACTTAAACGGACACTCAAAACTACCAGATAAACTTATTACACTTCTTTAACAAACTTGTGCTCTCTTTCTGAGATGAGTTAATACCTTTTGCTCCTTTAATCCTTTATTGCTGCCTTCCTTCTACTCACTCAGCTAATGACCTTGCCTCATATTCATTCCATTAATAGAAGTTATAATGAGAGTACTCCCTCCTTCTCTTGCTTTTAAATCTATCACTTTACCTACATCCTTACTCATTGTTTTACTTTGTACAATGTAAGGAGACTCCATTTAGCTACCTAAATCTAACCCCTCCAAGGCTACTCCAGAGAAATGTTTGGCTACTCCAGAGAAATGTTTCTCAAATTACACCTTAAGAAGGTGTAATTTTTCATGGAGGACCGTTAAAAACAAAAATTCCAAGCCATCACAAGTCAACTTTTATTAATTACAATTAATTTACAAAAATTCTGGAAAAGTTTGGCAATTCCTTAAAAAACTGAATGCACACCTATGATATTCTACTCCTAGGAAATTATCCAAGAGAAATAAAAGCATATGACCATACAAAAAGTGGTAGAAGAATATCTATGGCAGATCTACTGGTAGTAGCTCCAAACTAGAAATGATCTAAATGTCTAATACCAGGTTACTGAATAAACAAATTGTGTGATCTCAAGAAAAATGAAAAGAAAAATACAATAAACTGAATGAAAATAAAAATATCACATATCAAAATTTGTGGGGCACAGCTAATGCAGTGATAACAGGAAAATGTATAACACTAAGTGTATACATAAAAGCATCAAATCAATAATCTATGCTTCCACCTCAAGAACCTATAAAAAATGAGCCCATCTACATCAGGCAGAAGGGGAATCATAAAGATAAGAACAGATACCAATGAAACAGAAATCAGAGAGAAAAATCAATAAAACCAACAGCTGCCTCCTCGAAAAAAATCAATACAATTAGCAAACCTTTGGCAAGATTAACTAAAAAAAGAGTTGGGGGGTTGGGGAGGGGGGAATTGCCAGTATCAGGAATGACATACTGTTATCACTACAGATTCTATACATATCAAAGGATAAGAGAATTTATGCATACATAAATTTGACAACTTAGACAAAAGGACCAATTCACCTAATATGAAATAGATTATTTGACTAGTCTAATAGCTATTAAGGAAGTTGAAAACAAAATTTTGAAACTCCCTCCAAGAAGAAATCTATATGCCCAGAGAATTTCAGTTGAGAATTACACAAAATGTTTAAAGTATATAAACATCAATTCTATACAATCTCTTTCAGAAAGTAGAAAAGGAAGGATCACTCCCCAACTCATTTTATGAAGCTAGTTATTATGCTAATATCAAAGCAGACAGAGAATACAAACACTACAAAACAGTATCACTCATGAATACAGATGCAAAAATCCTTTAACACAGAATTCAGCAATATATAAAAAGAATTATACACTTATACACCACAACCAAGTGGGGTTTATTTGAGGGATGCAACATTGATTTGGTAGTCAAAAATCAATCAATATAATCCATCACTTATTAACCACCTAAAAACTTATACTATCATATCAATAGATGCAGAAAAGAATTTGACAAAATTGAATATGCACTCAACATAAAAATTCCCAGAAACACAGGAATATGTGTAAGAATTTCCTGAATCTGACAGAACATATATATATATATTTTAAAACCAGCTATTATTACATATTGAATAATGAAAAACTGAATGCTTTCTTCCTACGATCAAGAATAAGGTGAAGATTTCGGTGCTCACCACTCTTATTTGAGTGCTGAAGTTGTAGCCAATGCAATAAGGCAAGAAAACTAAATGCATACAAAACAGAAAGAAAGAAAGTTGTCCCCATTTGTAGCTGACATGACTGCCTATGTAGAAACTGCCAAAATATCTACCAAAGAAGAAAAAAAAGAAACTAAGTCAGAGGTATGAATCTAACAAAACACACAGAGGACTTGTTGCTAAAACCACATAATGCTAATGAAAGAAATCAAAAATCTAAATAAATAGAAACATACCATGTTCATAGATCAGAAGATTCAACATAGTAAAGATTTCAATTCTTCCCAAACGTTAATGAAATTCCTATTAAAATCCCAGCCACATTTTTCTGTAGATACAGAAAAGATTTGGATATCATCAGGAATGAAGTAAGGAACTCCAGAAATCTTCTCCTCCATAAAAGTGATGAGAACACTGACAAAAATTGTCAAAATTAACTCTTTCAGGACTCTGGAATTTAACCAAACGCTTGTAACAATCTGGGAAGCCTTTATTCAAGAAAAATGGCTGAATCTCAGTTAAAAACAGCAAGCTCTGTAGAATTTTGAACTTGATTCATTCCTAAATCCCTTGTTCCATTCATGTGGTATCCCTGAAAAGCAACAGCCCACAATCATAGTGAAAACCTGCAGTCTAGTGTTGTGGGAAGTCAGGCACCCTGAATGGAGGGACCAGCTGAAGCCATGGCAGAAGAACACAAATTGTGAACATTTCATGGACATTTATTAGCTTCCCAAATTAATACTTTTATAATTTCTTACACCTGTCTTTACTGCAATCTCTGAACATAAATTGTGAAGATTTCATGGACATTTATTATTTCCCCAGTCAACACCCTTGTGATTTCCTGTCTTTAATCTCTTAATCCCATCATCTTTGTAAACTGAGGAGGACGTATGTGGCCTCAGGACCCTGTGATGATTGCATTAACTGCACAAATTGTTTGTACAGCATGTGTGCGTGAACAATATGAAATCTGGGCACCTTGAAAAAGGAACAGGATAACAGCAATGTTCAGGGAACAAGGGAGATGGCCTTGGACTTTGACTGCCGGTGAGCCGGGCGTAACAGAGCCATATTTCTCTTCTTTCAAAAGCAAATAGGAGAAATATCGCTGAATTCTTTTTCTCAGCAAGGAACATCCCTGAGAAAGAGAATGCATCCCTGAGGGTAGGCCTATGAATGGCCCCCGTGGGGGCAGCCATCTTTTACAATCGAAGCCGAAGAGATGAAATAAGCCCCAGTCTCCTGTAGCGCTCCCAGGCTTATTAGGACGAGGAAATTCCCGCCTAATAAATTTTGGTCAGACAGGTTGTCTGCTCTCAAACCCTGTCTCCTGATAAAATGTTATCAACGACTACGTGTGCCCAAAACTTCATTAGCAATTTTAATTTCACCCCATCCTGTGGTCCTGTGATCTTGCCCTGCCTCCATTTGCTTTGTGATACTTTATTACCTTGTGACGCAAGTGATCTCTGTGACCCACACCCTATTCGTGCACTCCCTCCCCTTTTGAAAATCGCTAATAAAAACTTGCTGGTTTTATGGCTCAGGGAGTATCAAGGAACCTGCTGACATGTGATGTCTTCCCTGGACACCCAGCTTTAAAATTTCTCTCTTTTGTACTCTTTCCCTTTATTTCTCAGACCAGCCAACGTTTAGGGAAATAGAAAAGAACCCATGTTGAATATCGGGGGTGGGGTTCCCCGATAGTCTAGCAACCACTGGAGAGATATGAACAGGTCTGGAGCTCCTTTATAAGGCCAAAAAATGCAACTACTTTTGCACCAACCTAATAAATCCTCATTCTCAGAGAAATGTCATTATCTGAGCTACCTGGCAGTTTCCTGAGAAAACTTACTTGTATAAGGCTTGTCTGTATTTGACCTGATTCACAGCTCACCATTACAAAACAGCCTTTTCCTTGGATGCATTTGTCAAAAACAATCAGAAGCAACTGTTTAACAACACAGCTGCGTGAGGCAGGTAACAGTTACAGCAAACAATAAGCTAACCAAAAATCTTAAAAGAAAAGGCTGGGGAATGAGTTTCTCCCCAAACCATATGAGGTTTTGGAAGCTCCTGGGATTCTAGAAGGTCATGTCCATTAGCAGGACTGTGTGCATGCCCAGGGCTATATACATGATCCAGAAACGCCTGAGAAGACCCTAAGTTCTCATCTCTGTTTCACTCTGAGGTTGTGTGCAAATAGGAAGCGAAGGTTGAGACAGAGTTAACCAAAGTTTTCAACAATCTTAGGAGCATTTATTCAACAAAATGAATGAATCTCAGTAAAGTGCAAATAGTGCCTGGCTGAATGTTGAACGCATGACCCAACATACACACAGAGATCCTCAACAAAGACTGGGAAACATATGGGTTCCAGGCATTTAAGGGAATACAGATTCAGTCATTAGCTAACCACTAAACTAACCTAGTAGTGACTTCAGTAGCCACAAATGACCAAGAATAAGAACTTTAAAGAACTAGCAAAGTCACTAAACAAACAAACACCAACAACATATTCAAAGAAATAGCAACAACATCAAGCCCTGGGTAGGGGAATGGGACTGATTTCCAGAGTTGCTAGAGTATGTGACTTAAACTGTTCAGCTTCAACAAAAACTTGTAACACATTCAAATAAAGGAGAAAAGTATGGCCCATACTCAGGAAAAAAGCAGTCAATAGAAAAAGACCCTGGGGAAGTACAGAAATGGACTTACAAGACAAAGGGGCTTTAACCCTTTTTTCACTTGCCCTGAGAATACTTGCCGGCGGTGCTTACTTTCACATTGAAAATTAGTCACATTTCCTTAGGTCTCAGAGTGTGTTTACGTAAAATTAAATGAATGCTGGCAGTGAGCTGCATGTACTTTTTTTCTAAATAGGAAAAGGATTAAAACAGCTATTTTAAATATGTTCAATGAACTAAAAGAAACCATATCAAAAAAAACTAAAGGAAAGGAAGAGAACAATATCTCACTGAATATGGAGTATCAATAAAAGCACAGAAATCATAAAAAAGAGTCAACTAGAAAAATGTAGATTTGAAAAATGCAGAAACTGAAATGAAAGATTAACAGAGGGTCTTAACAGCAAATCCAAACAGGCAGAAGAAAGAATAAGTGAATTTGAATACAGGTTGATTGAGATTATCCAGCTTGAGGGACAGGAAGAAAAAAGAATCAAGAAAAATAAACAGAGGGCCAGGTGTGGTGGCTCATGCCTGCAATCCCAGCACTTTGGGAGGCCGAGGTGGGTGGATCACCTGAGGTTAGGATGTTTGAGACCAGCCTGGTCAACATGGTGAAACCCTGTCTCTACTAAAAATACAAAAAATTAGCTGGGTGTGATGGTGGGTGCCTATAATCCCAGCTACTCAGGAGGCTGAGGTAGGATAATCGCTTGAATCTGGGAGGCGGAGGTTGCAGTGAGCCAAGATCGTGCCATTGCACTTCAGCCTGGGCAACGAGAATTAAAGTCCATCTCAGAAAAAAAAAAAATTAACAGTCTCTGAGATTTGTGGGATACCATCAAGCATATCAAAATATGTAAGTCTCAAAAAAGAAAAGAGACAGAAAGAATACATGAAGAAATACTGAAAAGTGACTTCTTAACTTTGATGAAAAACATTAATCTGCACATTTAAGAAGCTCAATGAATTCCAAACAGGATAAACTCAAGGAGACTCCCATTTAGAAATATGATTAGCCATTGAAAAACAAACAAAGAGAAAACTTTAAAAGCAAGAAAAAAGTGACTCATCATGTACCAGGATCCTCAATAAGATTAACAACTGACTTATCAGAAACCATGGAGGCCAGAAGGCAGTGGGACGACATATTCATAGTGCTGGAAAAAAAAAAAACCCCAAGAATTCTATATCCAGCAAAATTATCCTTCAAAAACAAACAAAAACTTAAGACATCCCTAGATAAACAAAAAAACAATTTGTCACTAGCAGACCTCCCCTACAAGAAATACTAAAAGGCATCTTTAAGGCTGAAATGAAAGGACCCTAGACAGTACTCTGAATCTACACAAAGAAATCAAGAGAACCAGTAAAGGTAATTAAATAGATAAATGTAAAATATAACATCAAAGTAGTTTGTTGTTTATAACTTTTTTTTCCCTTCCTATCCAATATAAAAGAACTGTTGTGGTGTAAATATATATATTTAGTCTTTGTTCCTAGGTTCCTGGCACAGAGTTCTTAAAACGCTTGGAATTTTCTGAGTGACAGGAGTGTCTTTTATTATTCATAACAAGACCCTTTCTGCAATATCTGATTTTATGCTAATGAGGACTAAAAAATCATGGTCCAACTATCTACTATTTATAGGAGGCACATTTTAGATGCAAAGACACATATAGGCATAAAGTAAAAGGATGGAACTTTAGTCAAAAGAGAACTCTTTATTTCTCCTTTCCTAGCAAGCCAGAGGGAGTATAATACAAAAGCAACACGATCAAATAAACCAACAAAACACATTATTAAATCTAAACACAGGTTGATTATCCTTTATCCAAAATGCTTGGGACCAGAAGTGGTTTGGATTTCAAATTTTTTAAGACCTTTGAATATCTGCATTATACTTACAGGTTCAGCTTCCCTAATCCAGAAATCCAAAATGCTTTAAAGCACATTTCCTTTCAGTATCATGTCAACACACTCAAAACAGTTTTGGGTTCTGGAGCATTTTTAGATTTCATATTAGAGATACCCAACATGTAAATACTGGCAATAAAAAAAAAATAACATTTTAAATAACCACAAGTCAAATTTCTGATGATACTGACATGGGAGTACAGAAAGAGAAAATATAAGCTTGCTAATTTTTTTTTTTTCTTAATTAGGTGGGAGAATAAAGATACTGATGAACTCTTTTGTTAGAAATGTGTCACTTAAAATTTTAAGATAATCACTAGAATAGGACTAAATAGAACTTTCCACCTATAGAATAAAAAATAGAATGAGAAAACCTTGGTTAACAAAAACAGAAAATATAAAGAGAAGAGGAATCAAGTAAAAAGTATAATAAGTAGAAAACAAAACAGTAAATGTGAACTGTTTAAACTTCTTCATCTGTTTAAACTCCTTAATTTCCCATCAAATTGAAAAAAATTTCAACACAAACCCAGTATTATTTACAGCACATAAAGCAAAACATGGTACAGAAATAAAAACAAAATAAGAAAGCTTTAAAATCTAGGAAGCAAAAACTGATATAATTACAAGGAAAAACAGACAAATCTATACTCATAGAAGGAGATACTGATGCCTTAAAAATAACTAAATCAGGCCAGGTGCAGTGGCTCACACTTGTCATTCTAGCACTTTGGGAGGCCAAGGCAGGTGGATCACTTGAGGTCAGGTGTTTGAGACCAGCCTGGCCAATATGATGAAACTCTGTCTCTATTAAAAATACAAAAATTAGCCAGGCGTGGTGGTGTATGCCTGTAGTCTCAGCTACTTGGGAGGTTCAGGCAGGAGAATCGCTTGAACCTGGGAGGCGGAAGCTGCAGTGAGCCGAGACTGTGCCACTGCACTCCAGCCTTGGAGATAGAGCAAGACTCCATCTCATAACAACAACAACAGCAACAACAACAAAAACTAAATCAAGTAGGTTAACAAAAAAGTAGAACATATGAGTATACATAATTATAGTAAGCCTATTCTAATGTATGTATGTATGTGGGTGTACACATATCTCCACACCTGAAGACAGAATGCACATTGTTTTCGAGAATAGGTACAAAAATCAAATATACAATAAAAGCCAAAAAAAGTCTTAAAAAATTCTTTAAAAAAGTTGTAAGGCCACATTTACTGACCATAAAGCAGTATAAGAACTCGACATTTTTTAAAAAGCCTAAAAAATTCCATATCCATGGAAATTAAAACAGTAAGAACTGCTAGGTAACCTCAAATGAATGAAAATATTCAAATAAAAATTATAATATCTTAAACTGAAACGAAGAGCCTTCTAATCAATACATGTGAGATGTAGCCAAATGATGCCCAGAAAAAAATTTATACCCTACAATGCCTTTATTAAAAATTAGGAAAGATGAAAAATAAAAGAAACATGCTTTTTACAATTCAAGAACGTTAAAAAATACTCAAAGCAGAAAAAATGAATTAAGAAAGAGGAAATTATTAGTCAACAAAAAATAAAGTTGATTTTAAAAAAAATTGGTTGAAAAGACTTATCAAAGTGACAAGTCCTGGCAAATATGATAAGGGGAAAAAAATGGATACACAAATATCAGTGACAGGAAGAGAAGGAATATAAACGATTGAAACTGATCCAAGGAGTAGTAAATTATATACCAGGTCTGCACAAGCCTGAAAACAAAACCAATTAAGAATAGAACAAAAAATAAAATTATAGGCCAATCTCACAAAGTTCAAAAAATCCTAAATACAAAATTTCATAGTTGAATACAGCAATATATTAAAACATCAATTAAAATTTATGACAGGAATGCAAGGGAAGTTCAACATGAGGCAATCTACCAACCTTGTATTTGTGTCTGGGGATACAGGATGAGTTTTATGTATTTTTCTGCCTAACTCTAATAAAATAATAGGAATGGAGTAACAATGGAGTAAAAAGGGATCCATCCCATCAGGACAAAAGGAAGGGAAGAGAGATCAGTAAATGGAAAGTTTAATAAATACTTAGAAGATGAAAAACAAATAACTAATTTAGTAGTGTATTATATTATAGGAACCATAGTGTAAAGGGTGAGTGAAAAAGAAAGGGATGTGAAGAACTGACTATTCCTTCTAAAAAATAAAAACAAATAAAAACTCCAGAGATTCTTAGGACTAGGAAATGCCAAGTACAAACAACATCACATAGAATACAATTATCTATATCCTCCTTCTTATCCCAATACCCTTACCCCAACATACACAACGCTAAGCACATAACACTGACAACCAAGCTGTTTCTGTGAACATCTGCGATTAATTCTTTGGAGAAATTAAGTGAGCCACCTGGGACTTAAAATAAAGGGATAGAAAAAGCGGTGAGGCTGAAAACTAGGAGATTAACATAATGCTTCAACTACCAGAAATGCCTGAAGTTACATGTCTACCCCCAAGGCAGGTAATTTCAAAATTTAGTCTCAGAATGGTCCTGAAGAATAAAAACACACGTATATTTGGGCACCTGTTAGCAAAAGAGCCCACTTTCTTACCTAATCTCCTAACATAATTTTGTCATCAGGCCCACCCACGCATAAAAAATTTGTAATCAGCCTTTCAATGCCTTACCCTTAACTATAAAGAGAACCAAAGGCTCCCAGATAAACAGGGAAAGACTCCAGGAAGAAAGCACGAAACCAAATAAGAAAAGAAACAAAAATCTACCAAGAGAAAACAGTATTATAAAGGAAAAAAACCTTTAAAAACTTTTAATTTATATTCTCAGATTGAGAAGCTGCATATATCAAAAACAACAGGATACTACAAATTAAAACAAGATATTTCCTTAGCAATAATTTACCTGCAGCAGGTTAAAGTTTTACGTGTCTTCATTTCTAGAAATTGAAGCTATAAACCAAGATTATATCAAAACAGAATAAAACTCAACAATAAAAATATAATAAAAAGTTCCAGCCAGGGGCAGTGGCTCGTGCCTGTAATCCCAGCACTTTGGGAAGCTGAGGCAGGTGGATAGCTTGAGCTCAGGAGTTCAAGGCCAGCCTGGGCAACACGGCAAAAACTCATCTCTATAAAAATTCAAAAAAGTACTTGGGTGTGGTGGCATGCACCTGTGGTCCCAGCTACTCAGGAGGCTGAGGTGGGGGGATTATTTGAGCCTGGGAGGCAGAGGCTGTAGTAAGCCAAGATCATGCCACTGTACTCCGACCTGGGTAACAGAGACCCTGTCTCAAAAAACAAAAACAAAAACAAAACAAAACAAAACTAAACTAAACTAAAAAAAAGACGAAAAGTTCCACAGTTTAAGTATACTTTGTCTCATTAATTTCAATCATGCATAAAGGTACATATGCATTTTCTACATAAATGTCATCACTGATTTTTCAAAATAAAAGGTCTATTTCTGTGTTTAAAAAAAAATAATAAATCCCTTAGAGCTTAATTTTTGCTATTAAGGTAACCAAATCCACCATTATCCTATTAAAAAAGTACAGCCACTCAGCTACAAAGATCGTAAGGCACAGCTACTAGCAGCTTTGAGAAATTATTCACAATTGTCCTCTGAGCAACTACTATACTTCCAAATCTTACTTTCCCTCAGATTAAGAAATAGAGAATGCAGAGGATCTTGGCCATTCCCCAACAAGAATCTGTCCCATCATCTGTATTTGAAAACAAAAGTTAGAGCAAATTTTAATGTAATAAAAATTTTAGTAGTATGAAACCTTACATGTTTATCTTTCCTTTCTATAACATCTTGCTTCTGTTTGCATTTTTGAGATGCCTCCTTAATATCTGTTGCCTGTAAAATTAAACCAGAGGAGGAGGGACAGTTAGTTAAAAACTCATGCAAGCAAATTATATGGCCCTGTCCATTCAAATAGAGTTAACCCAGAACAATTTATTTCAAGCAAAATGCATAATTATCAACAAAATACCAACAGTTATTTGCAAGTCTATAAAAGGTTATTCCTAATGATATTAATAAACAGTTGCAGTAATACGCATGCATGTTTTTCTCTTTACATTTATCTTCCTGTCTTATTTCATCTGATCCTAAAAACAACCCTACAGGATAATCAGGACAAATATTACTGACTGGTAGGGATCAAAAGAGGCCAAGTAACCTGTATACATAGCTAAAAAATGGAAACTAATTATAAAAAATCAGGTCTGATTTCAAATATAGAGTTCTATCATACCACATGTTACCTCCTTGATATTTTTCATTAACACATAAAACACATACATGACATATTATAGACACATTATACATCATTAACACATATAATATGTAATTCAAACACAGCAGAGAATAGGGCTATATAGAAAAGAATTAACATTATAGGCTAAGACTACTACTCTTGGAAAGGCTTGTTTGCAAGGTCGGTCCTTTGTTGTTGTCTGGAAACATGGATTTTGGGAGTGTTTCTACCATTTCCTAACTGATAAGAGTGGCTCACTGTGCACGTTTGTACAAACAATGTGGTTGATGTATAACATCTGCTTTCCTTCTTGCATTCTGGAAGTTGAGTACGTGCTGCTAGAATGCCTCGTTGCCCAATGCACATAAAAACCTTGGGTGCCGAGTCTGTAATGCACTTCCCCTGTAGACAGGACTTAAAAAGTGTTGCCACAATTTGATGATGGAAGAATTAAGCACATTCTGTGTGACTTCTCTGGGGGAGGACCCCTGGAAGCTTGTGCCTGGTTTCTTCCAGACTTTGTTCTCAGGGCATTTTCCCTTTACTGACTGTTTTGCATCCTTTTGCTGTAATAAATCTTAGCTGTGAGTTCTCCTAGGAAATCCCATCTCTGGTGGATCTCTTATGCCAAGAGACAATAGTTTCTTCCCATAGACGAAAACTAATTTTCTGATGCTAGTAACACTGATGTATGTATGCTTAAATCATACATGCTCATCATGTAAGATAAAGATTACTATTACTGTCCTCACCTGACTGAGGAGAATAAAACTCAGAGAGACTAAACGATTTGCTGAAGGTTAGACAGCTGAGTGAGGATTTAAAATACAGGTCTGTGTGACCCAAAAGGCTATGCCCTGTCCATAACACTTTATCACCTGCCTGGAATTACAAAAAAAAAAAAAAAAAAAATTACAAGTGTTGGAAAAAGTTTTCTGCTGGAACAGAGCGAGCAAGAAGAAGAATAGCATGAGTATTAAACAAAATTAACCATTGTGTTCCTGTTGCAAGGCTATGGGTGCTAATAACTACTTTTACTAGAGACTGACATAAGGTACCACTTCAGAATCTAGGATCACTTCTTTAGGAAAATAATTCTGAAACATCTTAGGCCATGCAGATTTTCACATAAATAAATTAGGCTCATGGATGTTTGACAATGAGCCTAATATAACAATAGCCTGGGCTTCTGTTATAAATAGATCAAAGAAAGGGTTAAATATGTTTCCTTAATTAAGAGATTTGAAATTTATTATGTACATATTTTCCACTACAAAAGTAGTTTTGCAGTAACAGAAAATTCAAGAACCAAAAAAAAAAGCAACTACAAATTCACAACTTAACTACAACCAACCATCATTAACATAACAATGACTGCCAACTATTAGTTTCATATCCTTGAGGAAGTCGTGTTATCACTGGTATTCAGTATCTTTAACAATAAAATGAGGGGACTTGTATAGATAATATCTACAACTCCTTTTCCCCCTAACATTTAAAATGACCAATAGCAACTTTCTTTCAGAATCAGACCTGATCAAGTCCTAAAACCTTTATCTGATCTTAGTAACTGTTTAATTTTCTGGACTTGAGTGCAATAATTTTAACTCACTTTAACCTGTATTAGAATTAAGATATAGTGGAGCTTTTCTGACATGATAGTAGCAAAGTCAAAACCGTTGATTCATTTCCTCTGTTACAAAGTTTACTTTATATTCCTAGATATGGCCTTTCTCACTCAGTAAGCATTGCTCAACATAGTATCTGGTACAATCTAGCTCAAGAAGTCATTTTTCTGACTTTCAGTAGCCTAAAAAGAGAAAGTACAATCACATCTCGAAATCAAAGAGCTCCACATAACTTCTTTTTTACAAACAAAAGATAAAACTTATATTAGTCAAACCTATATAAATGGCAATCTTAAATTCAGTAACAAAAAACCTGGAGTAGCATATTCACATGAGAAGAAAACACAATCTTCAAAAATAGAGAAGATGCCTAAAAAAAAAAATACTGCTAAGTTTGTAACACACTCTCTCCTAAATGACCTTTCAAATAGCAGAAATCATGTTTCACACAATTTTTTCCCAATAGCACTGCCAGGCTAAGATTCACCCTTTATGATCACTGACACCCATGTTCAAGCACAGTGACCAACATCGAGGTATACAGTCCACAAAGATTGTGAATGGTTTTCTGGTTTCATAGAATTAACCTATATATAGCATAAATTCCACTGGTCTAATTACAAATAATTCTACATACTTGAGCCAACTGACAATTGATATCAGAAATTCTTTTTTTTATTTTTAAATTTTTATCATATATATTTTTTGAGATAGGGCCTTGCTCTATCACGACCACACTGGAGAGCAGTGACAAGATCTCAGCTCACTGCAACCTCTGCCTCATAGGCACAAGTGATCCTCCTGTTTCAGCCTCACGAGTAGCAGGGACTTATAGGCTTGCACCACCATGCCTGGACTAACTTTTTTGTATTTTTCATAGAGACAGGATTTCACCATGTTGGTCAAGCTGGTCTTGAACTCCTGAGTTCAAATGATCTGCCCACCTCAGCCTCCCAAAATGCTGGGATTAGCATAAGCCACTGTGCCCAGCCACATCAGAACTTCTTAAGTAGGGGTCAATATCTTGACTTCAGTGCATCTATGAATCTCCAAAATCTCATGCACAATTTTGGATCTGCCTATATTGTTTTATTTCAGAAGCAGGAATGTAAACAATTCTCAAATAATCTCTAACTTCAAAATCCACCAAAGGTTTCTAGAAGCCATAGTCATAAAAAATATCTATTCTTTTAAAATATAGGGTATTATTCTATACCCATTCCAAAAACATCAGATTTTCTATATTGCCTTCCTTCAAAAGGGTGTATAATTACAAAGCAGATATACAACATATTCACAAAAAAAGCTCAGTGTTTCCAGGAATACCACTATGAATCCTCTTGTAACTAAAAAAAAAGAAAAAAAAATCGTATTTCACTTTTCTCTCTTTATATCTTGGAAGTCCTATAAAGCAGCAACACTTCAATAGTAATGAGTATGTCCTTGAAAGTCCTATGGTGGCAGAATTCCTGGTTAAAAAACTTAAGAAATGAGAGATACAAGAAACCCTTGAAAATATTTTCAAACACCTGCAAAATATTTTTATATTTGCTAAACTAAAATTCAGATAATCCAAAACTGAACCCAAAAAGTACCTTTTCTTTGATTCGAGCCTCCAAATTGTGACGCTCGTTTTCCATTTCTTCAATTCGACGTGTTATAGGAATCTGCCCTTCTTTAAGTTTTCTGACCTCTTCCTTCACTCGGTCACGAACTAGTTTTACTTCTTCATATTCCTGACGAACATTTTCATATTCCTTGCAAATAATTCAACAAACAGAAGTTAATGCCCTAGCTTAAACTAACACATATACTAAAAATCAAGATACAGGCAGAAACCAAATCTAAGAAAAGACTGTTTTGATATCAAAACAGGTTTATTAATGTAAAATTTGTCCTCTGGGACAACTTCAGAAATAGTAAATACCAATGTAATGATTTAATAACAGTGTTGATAATCACTAAGCGTTTATGTCTATCACTAGTGCAGATTCTCAGATGTCCACCCTGTTCTCTGAAACATATCCTAATGGCTATCAAAATGCAACTTACCTCTAATCTGTCAATAAAGAAGAGATACAGGGATGTATAAAGAAGTAAAAGAAACTCAAGTATAAAAGATAAAAATGAAAAAAAAAAGAAAGAACAAAATGAAAATGGGTCAAAAGAAAAACAAAAAGCAGCATGTAGGTGAAAGTGATGCCTGTCATGTCATAGGAGTATTTGTTAAAAAAAAAAATAACTGGCACACTAAGACAATATTATATAAGAGTGAATGGGATGATGGTAAGAAAAGAAAAAATAAACATACGAGTAAATCAAAAAAGAAGAAAAATGAAAAACGCAAATCAATCTTAGAAAAAATAAGGAAAATCAAAAGACAAAGTGAGAGAAGCAGTAATAATGGACACAGGATAAATGAAATTTAGAAAAACCAAAGAAAGGAAAATTTAAGAATCATGAGATGATGGAATAGGGTAGGGAGAAGGGGGAAGACAGAACAAGAATGCCACAAATACAGCCATATATTTTTTCAAGCAAGTAACAATTATTTCCATTCTAACCTTGGAACAAACACCACAAAACTTTCTGACCTATTTTGTTCTACCAATTATAAAGTAATGCAATGAGGGAATTGAATCTTTAACCCGAACTGCAGTCTTAATAAAATACACATTACACAGTGATTAGAAATAACAGATTAGCTTCAGAAAAATTATAAAACATATGAGTAGATTACAGTTAAGACACATCAGCCACATCTGTAACTGAGGCTGATATTAGTGGCAAACCCCAAGTAAATTCTCAGTGACCTGACTGAGGACACCCAAAGATTTAATTTTCTGATCATTAACATCTATAAAAAAACGATCAAAGAACTAGCCCTTGAGGACTAAAATCTGGAAGAATTAAGAGCACTGTGTTAATTATTATTTATTAAACAATAAAAATGAGCACACAGCTAATGTAATAAACTAGTAAAAGAAAGCCTGGCGTGGTAGCTCATGCCTGCAATCCCAGTACTTTGGGAGGTGGAGTGAGGCAGATCACCTGAGGTAAGGAGCTCGAGACCAGCCTGGCCAACATGGTGAGACCCTGTCTCTACCAAAAATACAAAAAAAAAACTTAGCCAGCTGTGGTGGCACATACCTATAATCCCAACTACTGGGAGGCTGAGGCAGGATAACTGCTTGAACCCAGGAGGTAGAGGGTGCAGCGAGCCGAGATCGCACCACTGTACCCCAGCATGGGAGAAAGAGCAAGACTCTGTCTCAAAAAAAAGACATGGGTGAGCAGTTTCAAGATGGCCGAATAGGAACCACTCCAGGCTACAGCTCTCAGCGTGAGTGACACAGAAGATAGGTGATTTCGACATTTCCAACTGAGGTACCAGGTTCATCTCACTGGGGCGTGTCAGACAGTGGGTGCAGGTCACTGAGCGAGAGCCGAAGCAGGGCGAGGCATCGCCTCACCCAGGAAGCACAAGGGGTAAGGGAATTCCCTTTCCTAGCCAACGGAAAACGTGACACACAGCACCTGGAAAATCAGGCCACTCCCACCCTAATACTGTGCTTTTCCAAGGGTCTTAGCAAAAGGTACACCAGGAGATTATATCCCGCGCCTGGCTCAAAAGGTCCCACAACCACGGGGCCTCCCTCATGGCTAGCACAGTAGTCTGAGATCTAACTGCAAAGCACCAGTGAGGCTGGGGGAGGGGCGCCCGCCATTGCTGAGGCTTGAGTAGGTAAACAAAGCGGCCAGGAAGTTCAAACTGGGTGGAGCCCACCACAGATCAAGGAGGCCTGCGTGCCTCTGTAGACTCCACCTCTGGGGACAGGGCATAGCCAAACAAAAGGTAGCAGAAACCTCTGCAGAGATAAATCTCCCTGTCTCACAGCTTAGAAGAGAGTAGTGGTTCTTCCAGCATGGAGTTTGAGATCTGAAAACAGACAGACTGCCTCCTCAAGTGGGTCCCTGACCCCTGAGTAGCCTAACCACAAGGCACCCCCCAGTAGGGGCAGACACCTCACAAGGCCGGGTACCCCTGTAAGACGAAGCTTCCAGAGGAACGATCAGCAGTAACATTTGCTGTTCAGCAATATTCACTCTTCTGCTGCCTCTGCTGTTGATACCCAGGCAAACACGGTCTGGAGTGGACCTCGAGTAAACTCCAACAGACCTGCGGCTGAGGGTCCTGACTGTTAGACGGAAAACTAACAAACAGAAAGGACATCCACACCAAAACCCCATCTGTACGTCACCATCATCAAAAACCAAAGGTAGATAAAACCACAAAGATGGGGAAAAAACAGAGCAGAAAGCTGAAAATTCTAAAAATCAGAGCGTCTCTCCCCCTTCAAAGGAACGCAGCTCCTCACCAGAAATGGAACAAAGCTGGATGGAGAATGACTTTGACGAGTTGAGAGAAGAAGGCTTCAGAAGATCAAAGTTCTCTGAGCTAAAGGAAGAAGTTCGAACCCATCGCAAAGAAGCTAAAAACCTTGAAAAAAGATTAGACGAATGGCTAACTAGAATAACCAATGTAGAGAAGTCCTTAAAAGACCTGATAGAGCTGAAAACCATGGCACAAGAACTACATGACAAATGCACAAGCTTCAGTAACCGATTCAATCAAGTGGAAGAAAGGGTATCAGGGACTGAAGATCAAATTAATGAAATAAAGCGAGAAGAGAAGTTTAGAGAAAAAAGAGTAAAAAGAAACGAACAAAGTCTCCAAGAAATATGGGACTATGTGAAAAGACCAAATCTACGTCTGATTGGTGTACCTGAAAGTGACGGACAGAATGGAAACAAGTTGGAAAATACTCTGCAGGATATTATCCAGGAGGACTTACCCAACCTAGCAAGGAAGGTCAACATTCAAATTCAGGAAATACAGAGAATGCCACAAAGATACTCCTGGAGAAGAGCAACTTCAAAACACATAATTGTCAGATTTGAAATGAAGTTGAAATGAAGGAAAAAATGTTAAGGTCAGCCAGAGAGAAAGGTCAGGTTACCCACAAAGGGAAGCCCATCAGACTTACAGCGAATCTCTCTGCAGAAACTCGACAAGCCAGAAGAGAGTGGGGGCCAATTTCAACATTCTTAAAGAAAATAATTTCACTCCAGAATTTCATATCCAACCAAACTAAGCTTCACAAGTGAAGGAGAAATAAAATCCTTTACAGACAAGCAAATGCTGAGAGATTTTGTCATCACCAGGCCTGCCTCACAAGAGCTCCTGAAGGAAGCACTAAACATGGAAAGGAACA
>NW_012110141.1:4056258-4057256 GCF_000951045.1 Mandrillus leucophaeus | reverse complement strand
GAAGAGCTAACTATCCTAAATATATATGCACCCAATACAGGAGCACCCAGATTCATAAAGCAAGTCCTTAGAGACCTACAAAGAGACTGAGACTCTGCCACAAGAATAATAGGAGATTTTAACACCCCACTGTCAACATTAGATCAACGAGACAGAAAGTTAACAAAGATATCCAGGAATTGAACTCAGCTCTGCACCAAGCGCACCTAATAGACATCTACAGAACTCTCCACCCCAAAATCAACAGAATATACATTCTTCTCAGCAACACATCGCACTTATTCCAAAATTGACCACATAGTTGGAAGTAAAGCACTCCTCAGCTGATGAAAAAGAACAGAAATTGTAACAAATTGTCTCTCAGACCACAGTGCAATCAAACTAGAACTCAGGATTAAGAAACTCACTCAAAACCGCACAACTACACGGAAACTGAACAACCTGCTTCTGAATTACTGGGTACATAACGAAATGAAGGCAGAAATAAAGATGTTCTTTGAAACCAATGAGAACAAAGATACAACATACCAGAATCTCTGGGACACATTTAAAGCAGTGTGTAGAGGGAAATTTATAGCACTAAATGCCCACAAGAGAAAGCAGGAAAGATCTAAAATTGACACCCTAACGTCACAATTACAGGAACTAGAGAAGCAAGAGAAAACACATTTAAAAGCTAGCAGAAGGCAAGAAATAACTAAGATCAGAGCAGAACTGAAGGAGGTAGAGACACAAAAAACCCTTCAAAAAATCAATGAATCCAGGAGCTGGCTTTTTGAACAGATCAAGAAAACTGACAGACCGCTAGCAAGACTAATAAAGAAGAACAGAGGGAAGAATCAAATAGATGCAATAAAAAATGATAAAGGGAATATCACCACCGACTTCACAGAAATACAAACTACCGTCAGAGAATACTATAAACACCTCTACGCAAATAAACTACAAAACCTAGAAGAGATCTCATTGTTCAGTTCCCACCTATGAGTGAGAACATG
>NW_012110141.1:4014615-4051703 GCF_000951045.1 Mandrillus leucophaeus | reverse complement strand
AACACCAAAAGCAATGGCAACAAAAGCCAAAATTGACAAATGGGATCTAATTAAACTAAAGAGCTTCTGCACAGCAAAAGAAACTACCATCAAAGTGAACAGGCAACCTACAGAATGGGAGAAAATTTTGCAATCTACTCATCTGACAAAGGGCTGATATCCAGAACCTACAAAGAACTCAAACAAATTTACAAGAAAAAAACAAACAACTCCATCAAAAAGTGGGCAAAGGATATGAACAGACAATTCTCAAAAGAAGACATTTTTGCAGACAACAGACACATGAAAAAAATGCTCATCCTCCCTCGCCATCAGAGAAATGCAAATCAAAACCACAATGAGATATCATCTCACACCAGTTAGAATGGCGATCATTAAAAAGTCAGGAAATGACAGATGCTGGAGAGGATGTGGAGAAATAGGAACACTTTTACACTGTTGGTGGGACTGTAAACTAGTTCAACCATCGTGGAAGACAGTGTGGCGATTTCTCAAGGATCTAGAACCAGAAATACCATTTGACCCAGCCATCCCATTACAGGATACATACCCAAAGGATTATAAATTATGCTGCTATAAAGACACATGCACACGTATGTTTATTGTGGCACTATTCACACCAGCAAAGACTTGGAACCAACCCAAATGTCCATCAATGACAGACTGGATTAAGAAAATGTGGCAAATATACACCATTGAATACTATGCAGCCATAAAAAAGGAGTCCTTTGTGGGGACATGGATACAGCTGGAAACCATCATTCTCAGCAAACTATTGCAAGAACAGAAAACCAAACACCGCATGTTCTCACTCGTGGGTGGGAACTGAACAATGAGAACACCTGGACACAGGAAGGGAGACATCACACATTTCCTTTTTTTTGAGACATCATTGGGTCGGGGGAGGGGGAAGGGGGGAGGGATCGCATTAGGAGATATACCTAATGTAAATGAGTTAATGGGTGCAGCACACCAACATGGCACATGTATACATATGTAACAAACCTGCAGGTTGTGCACATGTACCCTAGAACTTAAAGTATAATAAAAAATTAAGAAAAAAAAAGACATGCATTTTATTGTGTATAACATATAAAGCCAAAAATGAAAAAGAAGCACCTAACTTGAATACACAGTAACTAATACTGTCATCATAATTACTCTGCTACTTAAAGAAACACCTATTTTTCCTCCAGAAATTATGACTTACCACCCATGGCCTTTTTGCTTCAAGCATCTCAATTAAATCTAAATGTCGCTTCCGTTCGTAGAACCTCTCCACATCTTGTTTATATCTTTCATTCCTCTGAACCATTTTCTGTAGATATTCAGTTTTCTCTTTGCATGAGGTCTACAATAAATATATGTTGAACAATCAGTTTAACAGAAAAATGACAACAGGTCACATCTTCTAACAATGAAAAATAAACAACGATAGCAAAATTTCACAATAAAGAATTCACAGGAGTTCTTAAGAACTATGTAGACTCCAGGTTGGGCAACAGTGAGATCCCGTCTCAACAAAACCCCTAAAACCTGTGTAAAAGCAACATTCCCACCCAAGTTCTGGTCTAGGGTCTACAATTTATTAGTCCTAACTGTAATGAAGCCCTGTCACATCTGAGTCCAGGCTCTTCTTCCCCAAATATCTGCTGCATCCACTTGAAGGGTAGAAGCAATTCACTTAATATAGATGAAAGCTAAACAAAAGCTGTAAAAGTGATATACAAATGAATAGTAGTATTACTAGGATTAGTATGTTAAATGAACACTCATGACTGAAAGGTCTTAGAAATGAGATAAAAGAAAGCTAAGAATTAGCCTTTATGTTGTGAATTAATAAATACAAAGATGTACTCAGAACCTAGTAGAATATATGCTTGTATGCTTGTCTTCTTTCAGAGGATAGTCGAGAGTGTAGGTGAGTGTTTCAAGTGAAAGTATTTGATTGTTTGACATAGAGAAAGGTAAAAGAACAGAATATCTGAAGATAAAATAACTATAAAAAGCTCAGAATAACTCCTTTGATTATTCACTTTGAATAAGTATAATAAAAACATGTTTTTCCTTGTCTGGTGGACAAAGGCAAAAAATAACATTTAATTACAGTAAAATATATATTATTAAGTACAGAAAGTCACACTTTGAGAGAAAGCAATTGGTTACAAGATTTCTATGCTTATTTCCTGGGTGACACAGCTAACCTCTGTGACACAATGTGCCTATGTAATGAACCTACACATGTATCCCTGAACCTAAAATTAAAAAAAAACAAAAAAAACCCAACAGATTTCCTTTTTCTTTTTTTTGAGACAGAGTTTCGCTCTTGTTGCCCAGGCTGGAGTGTAATGGTGTTCTCAGCTCACTCCAACCTCCGTCTCTCAGGTTCAAATGATTCCCCTGCCTCAGCCTCCCAAGTAGCTGGGATTACAGATTACAGGCTCCCACCAGCACGCCCGGCTAATTTTTGTTTTTTAGTAGAGACAGGGTTTCACCATGTTGGCCAGGCTGGTCTCGAACTCCTGACCTCAGGTGATCTACCTGCCTTGGCCTCCTAAAGTACTAGGATGACAGGTGTGAGCCACCACACCCAGCCAGATTTCCTTTTTTTTGAGACAGGGTCTTGCTCTGTCACCCAGGCTGGAATGCAGTGGTGCAATCACAGCTCACTGCAACCTTGACCTCCTTGGCTCAAGCAATCCTCCCACCTTAGCCTCCCAAGTGCTGGAAGTACAGGCATGCGCCACCATGCCTGGCTAACTTTTGTTATTTCTTTTCATGTAGAGACAGGGTCTCCCTGTTGCCCAGGCTGGTCTCAAACTCCTGAACTCAAACGATTCTCCTGCCTCAGTCTCCCAAAGTACTGGGATTGCAGGTCTGAGCCACCACACCCAGACTAATAATTTCTTATTATGAAAATTTACTGTATTTATTTTAGTTGCTGGGATGTAGAAAAAAGATACATTAAATAAAACACCTTTATGAAGGATATGCTATAAAAGTACATTTTTATGTTTATTAATGGTGAAAATAACCAACAACATTCCAACTAAATGTGTAATTCTCTTCCAAAGTCTACCTTCAGATGACTGAAAAAAATACATGAGAGAACTGGTTCAACAAAAGTGCCATATTAAGTGGCACATGGTATCTCTTCTATTACTAAAAGCCTTACACAGTGTCTGACACATAGTAGGTGTTTAATAGATACTGAATGAATGAAAGAATACTGTAACTTCCTGAGATAATTTTTTTAATAATACTGTTATTGGTTCCTTAAAAATTCAATTAATAATATGTATTTGCTGAAATAGTCAACCTTTTCAAACTTCATATTATCAGATCCATTCTCACTCTGTCACTTGAACTGATATTAGCAGTATAATTCTAAGTGAAAATAAATCAAATATGAATTGACTCAATGAATCAATACTACTACTCTCTCTCCCATGTTTTGAGATACAGAAATCAATAAGAAACAATACAAATGAGCTGCCTATTTTAAAGTACCTCGAGCTGTTTTTCTTTCTCCCTGAAGTTTTTGAGTTCACAGTGATATCTGTGCATTTCTGGGGGACCAATTGACTTTTCAGTGGCTTCGAGGAGTTCAATTTTGCTGAGTTTAGCAAATTCTCCAACTTTGTCCTAGAGCACAAAAATTAAATATTAGCAACTATCATTCATTTACAAATATCTTCAAAATGTATTTCACCCAATGCTTACACTTGTCAAGGTGAAACTCATTAAAAAAAACCTTTGAGATATAAACCTTCTGTGCATTATTCTTTAGAATAATGAAGATAAACTTAGGGTATAAATTGTTATCTTTTTGATCATCTTTAAAAATTTTCTGCACCAATATTTCAAGGTTGAAATGTTTACATATGTATAATAAAAGTTTGGGAATAAAAGAACACATAGTCTGAAGATGAAAATGATCACTGTTTATTACATATCAGTTGAAATGTTAGAGGGTTTAAAAAGAAAAAAAAGGCAATTTCAAACATCTACTTCCGGAGATAATCTGACACCAGCTGATAAGTGTTAAAATAAATAAAAAACTTTTTAATGTTTAAGTTTTATTTAATTTGCACATTATGAAATCATCATTGTGTTTCTAAAGAAAAATGAAATTAATCAATAAGTACTAGTTACCTAGTTAATGCTGTCACTAGACAGCATTCAAAGTCAAATTTAAGAGGTAATATGACTAACATTTAACATACATTGTCAGCATTTTTTATTTTTAATAAACAAACTATAACATGATTTTAGAAGGTATACTTATAGGAGTTTTATTATATCAAATATTTTGTAAACTCAAATATATCAAATATTATATATGTATAACGTCTACAAACAAAAACATTGACTAAAAAGTTGTTCATTAACAACATTTTAAGGGTCTATAAATAGAAGCACATAGCTATCTGAGCTACTCTCTGAACTCAAAAAATAATACTTTATTTCAAAATACTCTAATTTAGACTTTTTTTAACTAATTGAAATTTTCCAAATTACTACAAATTAGTAACATTATACTCTAAGTGATGAAATGCTACCTTTACAAAGAACTATAAGAGTGCTATGTTCAATTTAAATAATACCCCTTCCATGGCATAGAAAGGAAACACTATATACAAAATTTTCCCATCTTTACATTTATTTCTGTCATACCTGAGGGAGAAACTGGCAAAGATTCCCCACTTGAATATTTAAGGCTGCAACTTGCTCTTCCACTACTTTCTGGGTTGTAGATTTTTTGTTGATGAACCAAAACGACTGATTTTTTGCCACATCAATCTCACGCGTGATTACAAGATTTCCAGAAGCTCTGAACCTAATTAAAAAATAATTTAAGAATCTTTATATTCAAAATATATACATTAGTTTAGAGATAAAATTTCAGAAATTCTCTTGCACCAAAGGTGCCAGATAGAATTATTATTATGATTTTTATTCCTTTTGATATTTTGGCCCCTTCCAAGAAGGAAACTTCAGCATTTTATTAGTCATAATACCATAATTGACCACATCAGTTACTTACTCAACATTCAAAATTATTTAAACTGTTAAAATTAAAGCAAATGTGAATACTAATTCATAAACACTACTAGAGAAGTCACATATGTGGAGCTGTTTATCCTTTAATTATTATGCTATTCTTTAATCACATGTGTTGACTACAATTCAAAATGTGTTAGTATATTAAAGGGTAGAGCAGTTAAATCTTGAAACTCCCCCTGCTCAGAAAACGTATGAATGAAAACTGACTCTTAGGCATTTCCAGAAATAAAAACTACCCATACAGGTAGTCCATGGATTCCTCACCACGTACTCCACTCTGAATTCAGAGAGGATTACCTCACATGGATATAAAGGAACATTAAGCAATATAGAATCTGAAAGAAGGCTATTTACTTATTTCTTGCTTTTAGAAGTACTACTGCTCCACACCTCCCATCTATTCATCTTCTTCACTGGGATTCAGCAGCATGTGGTAGAAAGATAAATTATTGGTATCCAATCACTAAATGACAATAATAACTTATAAATGTTGTATATGTAGATTACATTGTAATCAGACCACTTGAAACAGTAAGATTGTAGGACTTTAAAGGAAGTAGTTTTAAACTTTCATTTCCAGCAGAATGTCTAATAAAGTACCCTTACTGATCCTCCTGCTGTAAACAACTAAAAATAATAAAATATTAAAATATCTTCATAAATCAATTTATCAGTTAGCATGAAAGTAAGGAATTCTGGCTAACATCCTAGTATAGGTGAAAACTCAGAGTGGAAAAATAAAATTGGCTTTCATCTTGAAGGCATTCGCCCAATCAAGTGATCTTGAGGATTCACTTTCATGATCTGCTGGTAGAGGACAAAAATAGACAAAGCCCACAGCTATCCAAGGTGAAGAGTCCAATAGAAAGCCATACCTAAGCGATACACCCTTGCTGTAAGGGTAAACTAGAAATACTTCATTGCTACCACCACAAGCTGAAAATTCTGTACACTGTGATTCTGAATTGAAACTATTCAATGGTCTCCGGCAGAAGTTAATAATTTACTCTGCCGGAATCTATGTTATCTTAAAATAATTAACACAGATAAAGTTCTAAGAAGAGTAGTTCACTACAAACACACACACAAGAACACCAGCAGAAATAACATAATGCAGAATCATAAATGAAAAATTTGAAAGATATTTGGATGACTAAGAAAGCATAATATGTCTAATAAGAATTCTAGGACAGGAGACAGAGAATGGGTCAATGGCAATATTGAAAGAGATAATAAATAAGAACTTTCAAAAACTGATGAAAGACACCAAACCATAGGTTTAAGAGTGTCATTAAAACCAAGAAAAGTAAATAAAAAATAAACCCACACCTAAATATATATGAAACTAAAACACTTAAAAAAAAGAAATGAGTTTACAAGCATCTCAGAAAAAGAGAATGATTACTATCAAATAAACTAAGATCAGATTCACATCAGAAGACAACAATGAGAAAAAGAGAATGATTGCTATCAAATAAACTGAGATTAGATTCACATCAGAAGACAACAATGGGGCCAGATGTGGTGGCTCACGCCTGTAATCTCAGTATTCTGGAAGGCCAAGGTGGGAGGATCACTTGAGCCTAGGAGTTCAAGAGCTGTCTGAGCAACATAGTGAGTGAGACCCCATTCTCTACAAAAAATAGTAATAATAAAAAAAGCCGGGAATGGTGGTGAGTGCCTGTAGGCTGAGGCAGGAGGATCACTTGAACCAGGGAGGTGTCAAAGATGCAGTAAGTCATGATCATGACAGGGTGAGACCCTGTCACCAAAACAAAAACAAAAACAAGAAGACAACAATGATATTATACTATACTGTGAATATGAGAAAAGAGACCTGTCAATATAGAATGTTATATCCATGAAACACATCTTTCAAGATTTAGAGCAAAATGGTATCATTTTCAGATTAAAAACTGAGTGTTCCAACAGAAAACTCTCATAAAAGAAAACTTTACAGAATATCCTTTTGGCAGAAAGTGATTCCAGAAAGAAAATCAGAAATGGAAGAAGGAATGAAAAGCAAAACAAACAGAAATATCTGAGGTAAATTCTAAATAAACATTGACAGCATAATATATTATATTAATAATAATGTTTTGAGGAGTTTTAAAAAGATAGAAATTTAAAAGCATGTAAGTTCAGAGAAGTTATTAAGAAGAAAGTACTGTAAAATCTTTGTTTAGCAGGAAGACAGATATTAAGTCTGAACTCCAACAAGTATTCCTGCTAAAATTCCAGTAATCACTAAAACAAAAGAATGCGTAATTTCCAAGACAAAAGAGAAGGAAAAATGAAACAAATACCCAACAAAAATAAGAAAGAAAAGAAATGCTGAAGAGTGTGAAAAATAAAAAGCAGAGAATAAGACAGTAAAAATAAGTTCAAACATATATTTGTAAATTGATTATATGCTTTACTTAAAAGATTCCAGAAAAAATAACACAGCTCTACCAGTTTAAATGAGATAACAAAAGATATTAAAAACATGAAAAGAATGAAAAAAGACAACTAGAAAAATACTGGAGGGGGGGGAAAAACTGCCAACTACATTAATGGTAAACTAAATGGACTTTAAGGCAAAAGAAAGATAGAGGTCAGTATCTAACAACAGAAAGTTGAATTCACCAGGAAGATAAACAATTTTAATCTTAGATGCAACTAATAATGTCCTAGAAATACATAACGCAAAAATTGACAGGACAAGGATAATTAACAAATCTGCATAGAGGAATAGTGTAATACACCTTTGTCAGTAATCAAGGTATCAATTGGACAACTGAAATCAGCAAAAATATAGAAGATGTGACAATATAACTAATAAACTTGCACTAATGGACAAATACAGAACACTGCAGGTATCTGCAAAAGAAAACTTATTCTTTCAGCCAAAGAACAATTACAAAAGTTCACTACAAAAAGAAAGAAATTTCAAAGGATTAGTAACATAAAACCAGTATCTCTATATATATAACTTCACTACAAAGTGGAAACCAATACTAATAAGAAAATCCCTACATTAGAATTAGAAACAATTTGTAATTATGAACTCATAAAGAAAATATTCAGAACTGAAAAACAGTAAATACTATATACTAAAATTTGAGAGATAGCGCTAAAGCAGTAAGTGGGGTATTTTTAACCTTAACTGTTCATATTAAGGTAAACAAATGACTAAAATTAGTGCAATAAATATCCATTTCAAAAAATGAGAATCAGTAAAGAATAGAAATTAATGAAATAGAAAACCATAATATAAGACAAATGCAAAAGCTGGTTCATCGAAAAAAACTACTAAAATTGACAAATCAATTTTCAGAAGACAAATACTGCTTTATGTAAAATAATACACATATAATGAACTCATATAAGAGGGTAATATTCATGTCAATAAAATTTAAAACTAAGAAGAATGGGAAAATCCTTTATGAAGTATAAATAATCACAGTGATACAAGAATAAACAGAAAAATCTAAGCAACCGATTGCTATAAATAAATGAAATCAGCAGTTAGAAAAAAATTAAATCAGTATAGTTAGAAAAAAAAGCCAGATGATTTTTTTTGCAAGACCCCCTACAATTCACATCAGATTATTTTTAACAGTAAGATTAACCAAACATTCAAACCACAAGTATCTTTCACAAACAAAATACAGATGTCAAAATCCTAAATAAAATACTAGAAAACCAATCTAGCAACGCATCAAAAAAACTACGACCAAACTGGGTTATTCTAAGAATGCAAAATTGAGCAAACATCAGGGAATTAATTAATTCTTCAACTTAAATGATATAACCAACTCAATAAATACTGATAATAAACTCTTTGTTCTCAATTTACTTGACCTATCTAGCAGTATCACACACAGGTGATAGACAACGGACTCCTCCTGAAGTTGTTCCAAGTACTGGTTTCCAAGTACTGTATTCGCCTGACTCACCAGCCAATTCTCAGTTTCCTTTCCTAGGTTTCCCTATGTTCAATCTCTAAATGGTGCACTGTAGCAGATACGTTCTTAGAACTCTTATTTGTTTTATCTATCTCTGCTTCACTGGCGATTTAATCCATCATAATACTAATGATTTCCCAAATGTGTTATCTTCAGCCCAGACTTCTCCAGGAATGACAGGTTTATATATCTAACTGCCCACTAAAAACATTTCTACCTGAATCTCAGACCTTTTTGTATGCGTGTGGAGACGGAGTCTCGCTATGTTGCCCAGGTTGGTCGAATTCCTGAGTTCAAGCAATCCTCCCGCCTCTGCCTCCCTAACTGCTGGGATTACAGGTATGAGCCACCGTGCCCAGCTCTGCCCGAGTATCTACTAGGCATCTCAAACTTTACCATGTTTGTTTCTGAAAAGTTCTTTTTTTAAAAAAACATTTTAACACATCTGAAATTGGGATGCACATTTCAAACTATCTGTGCTAGTTTAATTTTAATTGGAAGCTACAAGTGGTGGCATCTTAGTTCAATGATGTATGATCTACCGCCAAAACCTTGTGCAGTAGGTCTGTCTACCTCAGTTAATGGAAACTCTACCCTTAATCATGCCAGACACCCTGGAGTCCTCCCTGATGTCTTGCTCCTTCTCCCATACCCTGTATATAATTCATAAGCGAATCATAATGTAATTCATAAGCAAATCATAAGCTACCATCATCTCTCATAGGATTGTTCTATTAGTCACTTAACTGATATTCTTGCTTTTGCCTTTGCTCTCTTAAAGTTTACTTTCCATACAGCAACCCAATCTGGTTAAACTTTTTACGTTACATCACATCATTCCTCTGCTAAAAACCAGGTGGCTTCACGGCTTATGCAAAATAAATGCCAAGTCCTTACAATGAATACAGGCTTTACTTCCTGATATTTTCACAGCTTATCTTTCACTATTCTCCTCCTTCAATGTGATCCAGTCACTGTGGGTACCACTTTAGAGCCTTGGCATTTGCAGATCTCCATACCTGAAATACTATTTCCCCATTTATCTCCATGCTCATTACCTTCCCTCCTTTAGGTCTTTGCTTAAATGCTATCTTCTCAGTGAGATCTTTCCTGATCAGGCTATTCAAAACTGTAAAACTCCACTCTGTCACTCCTATCCTCCTTTTCTGCTTTATTCTATGTAGCACTTATCATCACCTAACATAATATGTATTTTACTTATCTAACTGTCCCTCCTTATGCCCCAACTATAAATTCCATGAGGGAAGAGTATCCCCAGTGTACAGGTACTCAATAAATATCTGGAAAATGATTACATAAATATATGCCACAGATTATTCTACCCACCATTCTACTCAAGGAATACATGGCCAGTTAGTACATTTGTTTAATAGCAATAATTTCAACAACTAATGATGAGCTGTTTTACATTTGGTACTCTCAAGGCCACGTGAACCTTCGTGGAAAAAGTGCTTGACATTTATACACTTATATTTTATTTATGTGTAGGGTGTTAGGTAAAGCTCTAAATTTATCTTTAAAAAATTAACAGATAATTATCACAGCTCAATTTGAATAATTTACACTATGATACTGTGATACATAGGTTGAGTATCCCTAGTCCAAAAATCTGAAATGCTCCAAAATACAAAGCTTCCTGTGTGCCAACATGACATTCAATGGTAATGGTCATTGGGGTGTTTCATATTTCAGATTTTCAGATTAGGGATGTTGAACCGATACGTTTAACGCAAATATTCTAAACTCAAAACAAATCCAAAGTCCAAAACACTTCTAGTCCCAAGCATTGCAGATAAGGGATACTCAACCTGTATAAAGAAATATGTAGGCTGGGTACGGTGGCTCATGCCTGTAATCCCTGCACTTTGGGAGGCCAAGGCGGGCAGATCACTTGAGGTCAGGAGTTCAAGATCAGCCTGGCCAACAGGGCAAAACCCCGTCTCTACTAAAAATACAAAAAGTAGCCAGGCGTGGTGGTGGGTGCCTGTAATCCCAGCTACCTGGAAGGCTGAGGTGGAAGAATCGCTTGAGCCTGGGAATTGCAGTGAGCCGAGATGGTGCCACTGCACTCCAGCCTGGGCGACAGTGACACTCTATCTCAAAAAAAAGGAAAAAAAATGTATTTAGTCTCTGTCCTCAATTCCTGACACATAACTCCTAATCCCTTGGAATTTCCTAGGTGACAAGTGTGTCTTTTTCTAACGAGGCAACTCTCGGTGGGCTTCTGGATGTAGGCTGGTCACTAGAAAGATAAAAGCCACGAACAGAAGCTTAGAACCTTCAGCCCCACCAACCTACCCCTCATCCTCTGGGAAGGGAAGCAGGACTAGAGATTGAGTTTCTTATACCCATGTGATGAAGTCTCCATAAAATTCCCTGAACCACGGGTTTCAGAGAGCTCCCAGGTTGAGGAACACATCCATATCCTGGGAAAGTCTGGAAAGAAGCTCCTGCACTCTGGACTCCTCCAGACCCCGCCCCGTATTTTGCTAATCATTTGCACCTTCTGTAGAATCCTTTATAATATATGGGTAAACCTAAGTGCTTCCCTGAGTTTCATGAGCCATCCTAGCAAATAACTGAATCAAGAAAGGGGTCCTGAGAACCTCAATTTACAGCTGGTTGGTCAAAAGTACAGGGCACAACCTAAGACTTGCAAATGGCTTATCAAGTGGAGGGCAGTACTGTACGACTGAGCCCCTAACTATGGGTCCTGCACTAATTTTTGGTTAGTGTCAGAATTGAACTGAATTGTAGGGTGTGGGGAAAAAACCCACACATCTGGTGCAGAAGTGTTCTGTGCTGTGTTGAGTTTGAGAACAGCAAAAACAAGTTTGGTTTTTCCTATCTCTTAAAATATCCCACACTTAATTAAACTGCCAATTTTATAGTAAGTTCTCAGGTACATTTAGATCTGTTCCTGGTTTTCACATTCTGCTCCTCTCATCTTCTATACCAGTATCACATTTATTTTAAATCAACAACTTTACAGTATACTTCAACATGTGGTAGACAAAAATCTTATTTACAACTTTGCTTTTTAAAAATCTCCTTGGGTTTTCTGGCACATTTATTCTTCAAGATGAAGTTCAGAATCAACTTATAAACTTACCTGTTGAGACTCTCATTGTATCAAATGTATGTATTAATTTAGAAAGGATTGACTTTTTGTTGTTGTTTTTTTGCAGACAGAGTCTCACTCTGACACTCAGGCTGGAGTGCGGTGGCACAATCATGGCTCACTACATCCTCTACCTCCCCAGGCTCAGGTGATTCTCTCACCTCAGTTTCCTGAGTCTATAGATGCGCATCACTAGGCCTGGCTAATTTTTGTATTTTTTGTAGAGATGGGGTTTTGCCATGTTGCTCAGGCTGGTCTCCAACTGCTGGACTCAAGCAATCACTTGCCTTGGCCACCCACAGTGCTGGGATTACATGCATGAGCCACTGCACCTGGTCTGACATGTTAATAATAATATGTTAATAATGTTGACATATTAATAATGTTAATAATGACATTAACTTTATGTTTCTAGGAACATATCACTCGTCTCCATTTCTTCAGGTCTTGATTTTATATTCTTCAGTAAAATTTTATCATATTTTAATAAGTTGGGTATTTTAAAATTTTCTTTTTACTTCCATGTGTATCTTTCCCATCTCTATATAAATAAAAACTTTCTGAGTGAATTTTTATAAAAGATCGTTTCCTCATCTCATATCAAATGGTACGGCTATCAGATAATCTTTGAAGGCTTGTCAGCTCAAAAATGCCACAACTTTCCACTAATATTCCAAAAGCAACAGTCTCTAAAAAATCACCTAAACAATGTGCACATTTATGTGTAAAGGATTAAAATTATATATACCAAGGACGGTCAACTGGTTTCATCATAAACATCAACTTTAGTCCATCAAAAATAGCTGCCAAGAATGGCCAATTGAGAATATCCAAGCTCAAGGGAAAAGAATACCCTGATGAATTACTGATGTCATAAGGGAGAAAATAAAAAATGGTGGCACAAGTACCAAGTCCTTGTCATACATAAGATTCACCAAACTATTAACAGTAGTTATTTACAGAATTAGGAATAATAGCAAGAAGGCTTTTATTTTCAACATTATACACTTCTACATTGTTTGCATTTTTTAAAAATAAGCAACTATTACTTTCAAGATCAGCAAAAAAACAAAAAAAAAAAAACCAAAAAACAAAAAAAAACACCCAGATACTTTAAATTTGTGAAAAACACTGCAACTTCATCATGACTACTTAATATAGTCCTATTTCATTACCTGCTATAAACTTATTTCCCTGATAATTTTTTTAAAATAAAACTCTCACAAGTTTTTTTTGTTTTTGTTTTTTTTGGGGGGGACGGGGGGCAGAGTCTAGCTCTGTCTCCCAGGCTGGAGTGCAGTGGCACCATCTCAGCTCACTGTAACCTTTGCCTCCCAGGTTCCAGCAATTCTCCTGCCTCAGACTCCCCAGTAGCTGGGATTACAGGCATGCGCCTAGATAATTTTTCTATTTTTAGGAGAAACGGGGCTTCCTCATGTTGGCCAGGCTGGTCTCCAACTCCTGATCTCAGGTGATCTACCCACCTCAGCCTCCCCAAAGTGCTCAGATTACAGGAGTGAGCCACCACAGATGGCCTACAATTTAAGTTTTAAAAATATATTTTTTAAACCACTTACTTATCTGGATTAATTATTCTTTAAATATTATTTCCAATATTTATGCCATAATACTATATTAATACTCTTTTCTAATCATCAGAAAAACATGAATATAAACTAAGAATTTTATAGGAAAAAGGAGTTTTAGCACTTCTAACACTTACAATTCAATTTCAACCATGCCTCTGGAACATCCTCTCTTCACAAAAAAACCAACCTAAGACATAAAAAAGAAAGTGAGCTGTGTAATGACATTCCCAGGTTAACAATCCGAGATTTAGCAGTCATTATTATTTGTCAAATTAAGATTTTTTCAGGTACCACTTATATGTGCACTCCTGTCACTTTCTAAGGTATCCCTCCCAGATCTGGGTTCCTCCATTGTTCCCTTCCACAAATAACAACAATAATAATATTAGGTAAAATTTATTGAACTCCTATGCACTCCATAGCCTCTTACAAACTTCGTGACAAAGCCAGTAAGTGCCAGAAAAAGGATCTGAACCCAGGAAATCTGGCTCCACAGCCTGTGTACTTGGACACTATATTAAACACCCAGAGAGAAGAGAAAATGCCTGTGGGAAAACACGTCCTATAGTATAACCACTGAGCACTCAAACCTCCTTATTGCCATTGAAGACTTCCTACAGTCGCGCAGGTGAAATATTAACAACCATGCTAATACTACCTATCCTCTTAATGATGTAATTGCCACCAAGCATCGTTTTAAAAGGAGCAATACAATTGAAATTTACATGATAAAGTAGACATACCTGTGCCAGTTTCTATATGCTTATGAGTCTAAGCCCAAAAACAAAGTCTGAGCCTAAAAAAATCAGACTGGATCTTAAATCAGTCTATAAATAAGTGATAAATATTAAAAAAGGTAGAAAATACACCTCGCAAGTAACCTTTTTAATAGTGATGACAGTGATGACAACAGCTAGCATTTATCAAGCATTTACTATATACTGTTGTGCTAAGCACTAAACATGTATTTTCTCATTTAACACTCATAAGCAACCTTGAAGTATACATTCATTTTATAGATGATAAAGCTGAGTCCCAGAAAGATGAAGGAAAAAAAAAAAAAAAGCCTTATCTTGTAACCACCGGGTATAGCCTAATACTTAAAAGTACAGATTTTAACATCTACTATCTAGGTTCAAATCTCAACTCCATCACATACAAGTTGTTACACATTGGACAGTTGCTTAACCTGCCTGTTTCCTCACAGGGAAACAAGGACATCTATGTAGGAATGCTATCTGCCTGTTAGCTTGCAAGAATTAAAATACTTGGTACCAATGAGGAGGAAAAAAAAAAGTCAGGAGGCAGTTCTTATCATAAAGTATCCATACAGGTGGTGTAGAGTATGTTTTTGTTATATTTTTATATTAGCATTTAAACATAAATAAATTAAATATTCTTGCTGAGAACTTGGGCATCCCATAAATACATCTGTGCAAAGGGCTGCAACCTGTCATCTAGGAAACACTGCACCCCACAGCCTCCTTAAAAATCCTATCACTCAAGGATGAGAAGAGATGTGTTTTCATGACAAAAATCAACATGAAAAAGTTAGTAAAAATTGTTATAGCCAATTCATTCCTACTGTACAGCCCCTGGAGTACAATCCAACAGACCATTACAAAGAGATAGGGATTAAATGATCTGATAATTTAAAAACTATATATCAATATTCATAAAAATCTCAGTTGGTCCTTGGATGCTATCTGTTCCAACTCTCCCATCTTTGAAATGAAGAAAAACTGAAGTTCAGATAATTGCTCAAGGTCACAAGGTTAGTTATTAACAGAGAAAAGTATCTTCTACCTAATAAATGTCTCCCATATAGCACTAAACACATGCATACACATTTTAAATAATTTATAATCTTAAGGGGAATTTGCTTCCATTTTGTAACTGTTCATTAAATTTTAATTTTTTGTTATTATTTCTATCTTAATAGCATTGTGGTCAGTATATGGTCTATGTGGTGTCCATTTCTTGAAATATTTTGATACTTGCTTTATGACTCAGTATACAATTAACTTTTAGAAATGTTAACTTGTGCTTGAAAAGAATGCAGAGTCTCCAATTGTTGAGTGTACTTTTTATAATATAGCCATTAGTTCAAGCTTAACTTTATTGTTCAAATCTTTTGTAGTCTAATTTTTTTATCTGATTGATCTACTATTATTGATAGCTCTCCCAGTACAGTTATGGATATGTCAACTGCTTGTTAGCATTCCGCAGATTTTGCCTATACATTTTGGAGCTAGATTATAAAGTGAGTTGGGAACTGAATTATCTTCTAGTGAATTAAAACTTTCGTCAGTGTTTAATGACCACTATTATCTCTAAAAAGACTTTTTGCTCTAAAGTCTGTCTTGCCTAGTATTAATCCAGCTACACCTACTTTCTTTTGTATATTTGCCTGGCATGTATTTTTTTTCATCCTTTCACTCTTAACTTTTCTGTAACACTTTATTTTAGATATGCTTATTAAAAACAAAAGAGAACTAAACATTGTTTCATTTCTCCATTCTAACAGACTTTATAATGAGTTTAGATCATTTATAATTAGTGTGATTATATCTGCACATATTTCTACCATCTCATTTTGTGATTTTTATTTTATTTTTCTTGAGACAGAGTCTCACTCTTGTTGCCCAGGCTGGAGCGCAACAGCGTGATCTTGGCTCACTATAACCTCCACCTCCTGGGTTCAAGCAATTCTCCCGCCTCAGCCTCCTGAGTAGCTGGGATTACAGGCACCCGCCACCATGCCTGGCTAATTTTTGCAGTTTTAATAGAGACAGGGTTTCACCATGTTGGCCAGATCCTGACCATGGCCTCACAAAGTGCTGGGATTACAGGCGTGAGCTACCACACCCAGCCAACGTTTTGTCATTTTTAATGATCTCATTTTTTGTATCTGTTTCTTATCTCCTCCTCCTCCTCCTCCTTTCTTAAGACTCCCTCCCTGTTCGGGCAGTATTTTTCCGCCACCCACTCTCATGAATATGATTAAGTGCCCTACACAGGTGTACCATTTTTATCTTTTACACTGTATTTTTACTGTACCTTTTCTATATTTAGAGATGTTTACATAAGTACAATGTAGGCCATTGTGTTACAACTGTCCACAGTATTCAGTACAGTAACATGCTCTACAGGAGTGTAGTCTAGGAGCAATAGGCTACACCATATAGCCTAAGTGGATAGTAGGCTATACCATCTAGGTTTGTGTAAGTACTCTCTATTATGCTCACACAATGACAAAATTGTCTAAAGATGCATTTTCTCAGAATATATCCCCATCATTAAGCACATATGACTGGATTTTGTTTCTGCCCTTTCTAAATTTACTCTACGGTTCCACAAGCCAAGTGCTGCATTTAAAAAAAAAAGGCATATTACATAATTTCTAGCATTTTTGGTGTAAGGGACTTGGAGAATCCTCTAGTATTATCGTCCAAAATACTTCTAGAAATGAAAATCTCCTTCCAGTTTCTTTACCTGCCAAATTTATTCCTTACATTCACGCACTATTAAGTTTGCTATACCCAAGGAACTGAAGTGTAGAAATTGATGTTACTAAAAGCAATTAATAGTTCTGAATTTTCTTAAAAAGTAATTATGTTAACTCACCTTATCCGCTCGTCCCATGAAAGCAGGTTTCCCAGCTAAACCAAGGCAAATGGCACACACAATGCTCGACTTCCCTGTTCCATTGGCTCCAATGATCATATTCAAGTGGGGTCCAGGAGATACTTCACAAATATCATATGTTCTGAATTATAAAGAGATGAAATTACTAAGGAGAGATACAAAACCACTTTTTCTTGCTTTACATTATTTATGAGATTCCTCAAATTCCTCTAAAAACTAGCTAACCTTGCAAATTTAATTTTTTAATAGGTTTTTAATAAACAACTTTAGAAAGAAAATCTACCAATAGAAGAAATGAAAAGGCAGTAATGCATAACTAAAGAATATAATTTCATATAGTTTCTTCAAAAGTTTGCTGAAAAAAGTGAAGTTTGATACTTTGTTCTTTTTTAATAATTACAAAACACTGGACACTATATCAAAGATATTACACAAAATAATTTTAAAACAAATTTTATAGGAGAGGCCATGACTTACCTTAAATCTGAATTTTACATTCATATTTCTTTTAAATTATAATGCTTAATGGTTATTCATATTTTAATATTTCAAACAATCTAAGCAAATTTTTAATTACAAAACTGAAGATATATCTCAACCCAAAGGTTCCATTTTATTAACTTTTAAAAATTATTTTCCAAGCCAGGCACCATGGTATGTGCCTATAGTCCCAGCTATGAGGGAGGCTGAGGCCAGAGGACCAGTTGAGCCTAGGAGGTCAAGGCCAGCCTAGGTATCACAGAGACACACCACCCTACAAAACAAACAAAAGTTGAAAGTTGTCTAGTATTCTGATTACAGTTAGCATCTAATCTTTATTAGTTACTAGTGACAATTATGATAAAATGTGAAACAAACTCTGACTCAGACATTCTTTTAACTCGCCTTTGAATACTCTTAATTTGAACCCATAAAACGTGTCCTTTGTCCACAGCATTTCAGTTAGCTCTCAGGAAGCTGCCAACTAATTCCTCATGAATAAATGCTTAGCCTGCTATTCACCTGCTAAGTATATAAATAACTTAACCAAGCGCACATTAATATTTTAAGAAAATAATGATTTTGAAATGTCAGGTGGCAATCAAAATACAGGTGGAAAAGAAGTATTTTCTGGCAGGTTTGCTAATCCCATACCTCTACACAGCATGTGCTATATCTTTTTAGCCATTTTGTTCTGCTAGCACCTGGGTCCCAAAAGAGCTCTTTATAATGGTTACAATAAAACCAGTTTGGGAACTTCAGAAATGTAGAAAATTATCTGACATAGAACTTCTTACTCTCAACACACGAAGTCCCATTCTTTTAACACTTGGATTTCCTGTTGTGAAATCTCTGTGTGAATGTTATACTAAAACAATGATGTAACTGGTATTTAAGAAAACTGAACAGGAAAAAGCATGAGAATTTCTGGCCTATAAGATATGCATCAATATTATAAATAGGGAGAGTAGCCAAAAACAAAGCTCCTGTGTTTCTTTTTTTTTTTTCGGTGGGGTTGGGCGGGGGGATTTTTCTTGCCTTCAACTACCCAAATCAAGCCTCTGCACTGTTTAAAATCGTTCTTCTGACTCTATGATGTATTTATGGGGAATTCCCTTATTATGAGCTTCCTTTCCTCTGAGCTCCCTCTGAAAGAGCTATTGGTAAAGACCCACCTTCTTATCATTCCATATACTTCACAAGGTATCTCATGTATTCTCTATGGCCTCAATGATTCCCTCTTTCTACAAGTCTTTGAATACTATCTACATGCTGAAAGTAGTCCAGATGACCTCTATGTGCAATGATCACCTCAATAACGCTATTTGAATGTCCCACAACAGTCAACTTAAACTTAACACATTTAAAACTAAACCCACCATCTTTCCCATCCAAAATCACTCTTGCGGTCTCTTAGTGAATGGTATTATCATTGACACCATTGCCCAAATCAGAAACCTCGGCATTAGTTTTGCATCATCTTTGGTTCTTTTATTGCTTTTGACTCCACCCAAACCACCACTCCATCATCCAATCAATCACTAAGTAATGCTGGTAGAACTGTAAATCTGATGTCACTTGTTAAAAAAGAAAAATTAAAGAAAAAGGAGGACCTATCATAGCCGAGTTTCATCTTTTTCTACTTTTTATCTCCCTTCCCTATTTTCTACTCAGACCTCTAAATTCTACCTATAATGTACTTCTTTCAGTTTTGTGACTGTAATTCCTTATTTCTCTTAAGTCTTTGCGCGTGTTATTCCTTCAGCCTCCAAGTCTCTCCCTCCACTCCCAACTCCATTTGACTTGGTTCACTCCCTACTCTCTTCCAGGCCATTTAAATTATCTGACTACCCCTCTTATTTCCTTGCTAATTCTCCAAGCCCACCTTTCTCTACCTCTTGCCTAAAACTCAAAGGCCTCTCATTAAAATAAACAATAATATCTCACCAACCTCTGCACTTCCAGCTACTTTTTCTTTCTTCTCTTTACATCCAAGTTTTACTTTCTCACCCTCATTCATTCTTCTATGGCCTGCAAAGTTTTCTGCTTCCACTGCTTCATTAAAAGGTCAAAGATTCCTCAATTGCTAAATACAGTGGGCTCTTTTCAACCCCGCTATCTGACTTCAATGTAGCAGGTGATATTTTTGAAACATTCTTTTTCCTTGGCTTCTCTGATAATTGCCTCCCATTGTTTTCATCTTACCTCCCTGAATAGTTCCTTCTGGCTTTGAGTCCTTCCTCGTTTCACCCTTAAAAGCAGGCATTCTCCCAAGACCCTGTACATGGTCTTCTAGTCCTTCAATTTATAATTCCTATTGAGCAACCATAACCAGTTCTGCAACTTCATCAATCACCTGTATGCATGACTCCCAAATCTCTCATCCGTTCATACTTTCCTCTAAGCTCCAGACTCTTATATTCTGCCTATAGAACATCTCTCTCAGATACTTCAAAGGAAACTTCAAATCACAGGATCTAAGAGGCATTTATTATTCTCCTCAAACTGCTCTCTCTTCTGAATAGCATCTGACCAATTAGCTAAGGCAAACACTTGGGAAAAATGCTGCATTCCTCCCTTTCCCCCATGCCTCAATTATTCTGTAGCTGGATCCTGCCAAATCTCATTCTTTCACACTCTGATCATCTCTTGCCTTCGTATTGTCTTTTTGCTTCCAATCTTGCACCCTTTCTAAATCATCCTCCACAGTGCTTCCAGAATAACATAAAACACATGTCATTCCCTGTTGAAAACACACCGTGGCTGCCTACAGGATGATGCTGGAACTTCTTAGCATAGTAAACATACAGGTGTCTCAATGGTTGCTTACCTTCTGTCCAAATACTCACTCACATCCTATACTCTTGCCTTACTAAAACACTTGACACTTTCTAAATATACCAAACTATTTCAGACAGTTCCTTCTGTCTTCAACACTCTTCACTTCTTTTAAGACTTTCCTATCTTCTTAGACGGGTGCAGTGGCTCACGCCTGTAATCCCAGCACTTTGGGAGGCCGAGGTGAGTTGCTTGAGCCCAGAAGTTCGAGATTTGCCTGGGCAACATGGTGACACCCCATCTCTACAAAAAATTTTTAAAACATTAGCCAGGTATGGTATGCGCCTATAGTCCCAGCTACCTGAGAGGCTGAGGTAGGGGGATCACTTGAGAAGGGGAGGTACAGGCTTCACTGAGACCTGATCATGCCACTGAGCTCCAGCGTGGGCAACAGAGCAAGAACAAAGACTTTCATATCTTCTTTACAAAGCCCTTTCTCATACTCGTGGACAAAACTAACCACTTCATCCTTTGTGAAGGATCCTGATATATATGTTGTTACGGTATCTAACTCATTTGATTACATTTATCTTTCCTGATCTGGATTCAAATAGCAATGCAACTACTTAACAGCTGTGTAAAACTGGGCAAAACAACCTACTGAGCTTCTTTCAGCAATGGAAATTATCAAGATAGAGTTGTAATGAAGAAAGAATGAGTGCACTGTGTACCTGGCACACAACAGGTGCTTGAAAACAAAAAAGGTAGTATTGTTAAAATACAATTCTGTTATCCTTATGCCACTATGTGCAAGTTTAAAAAAGACTTCAGGCCGGACACGGTGGCTCACGCCTATAATCCCAGCACCACGGGGGCGTGCAGATCCCCTGAAGTCAAAAGTTCCAGATCAGCCTGGTCAGCATGGTGAAACCCCGTGTCTACTAAAAATACAAAAAAAAAAAAAAAAAAAAATAGCTGGGCGTGGTGGGGGGTGCCTGTAATCCCAGCTACTCGGTGAGGCAGGAGAATCGCTTGAAACTGGGAGGCGGAGGTTGCAGTGGGCCGAGATTGCGCCACTATCCTCCAGCCCGGACGACAGTATGAGATTCCGTCTCAAAAACAAAAATTAGCCGGGCGTGGTGGCGCGCACCTACAGTCCCAGCTACTCGGGAGGCTGACCCAGGAGCCTGAAACCGAGAGGCAGAAGTTGCAGCGGGCCGAGGTAGCGCCACAGCACTCCATCCACCGTGGGCGACAAGAGCGAAACTCCGTCTCAAAAAAAAAAAAAGACGACTTGGAACAGATTCACTGTGAGGTGCTAGGCAAATACATGATATATTTAAAACTTACTAAATTCTAAAGTGATAACTAGTTGTCTGAAGGAGAGAGGGAGGAACCAGGGAAGAAAGCTGGGTTTAGAGGGTCAAGGGGTCAAGGGTCAAGATCCAACAATTGCCAGTAAGGTTTAATTTTTTTGTACTTGTAACCTCCCATCCCAAACAACCTTTACCGTCTTATCTACTCCTCTGTGGCAAATGCCTACCCTAAGAATCTGCCACAGCATCCCTACCACGCCGAATTAACTGTTGCCTCCTCGTAAATTCCCGGGAACAATACTTCTGTGAATTACAGACCAGGGCTGCTATGGATCGCGACTCCCAGCGGGCAGAGACCTACTCCCTCGTACAACTACTACCTGCTACAAGACGCTTTTGGAAAACCTTGGCGGACTAAATTAAAAAACCACATCACGTAAGGCACACATCTACATCATACACGTCAATCTCCACAGCCTTCGTAGAAAAATCCTCATGGGAACCCCGGCACGAATTCAAGGCCAGACCCACAAGCCAGGTACACACCCACACGCCCACGCCCGCGCGCAGCCGGCGCCCCAGGGCCTGCTGGACCGCACGCCTCCACACCCGCGGCGCGGCCTCCCGGCCACTCACAGGAAGTTCTCCATCGAGATACGGACGATAGAGCCCTCCACGAAAGGCCCGGACGACTGCACCAGCGGCAGCTGCGGGGCCGGATTCTTCCTCTTGCTCGGGACCTCCGACGAAGGGTCTCTCGGGAGAGCTCTCTTGGAAGCCTGGGGGCTTGGAGTTGACGTCTTCTTGCTTGGAGTCGCCATCCTGGCTTTCTCAGCGCCCCACAGCGACTTCCGTTCCCACCGTCCGGCAGCCCAGGCGCCCAAGCGCCTGGCTCCCGCGCGAACTGCCGCGCACTGCTCCCGCGCGCTCGCTCCCGCGATCTCGCGCCGCGCCTGCGCAGTTCAGGTCCGGAGCGTCAGCGGGCCCACCCAGCGCCTCCTGCTCTCCGCCTCGCAGAACTAGAGCCCGACTAAGGGCGGAGCAACAGACGGGACTGAGTGGGGACCTCGGGGGACGTGGCAACGGGAGTTTCTTCTCTGTATATTTCAGCATTCAGATCCTTTTTTGTTTTTTTTCACTCAGGAAAAGATGTCAATTGCATTTAGTATTTTGAAAGCCACTTTATTGCTTCCCGAGCCTCAGTCATGTGTGATGGGAGGCAGCTGTGGTGGGCACCAGGGGCGTCCAGGGCTGCCAAGGCCAGGGGTACGTTAGGCCCGGCTTGCTCCCACCCCTTCCGTGTGCCCGCCTGAGAGCTCCCGGGCACGCCTATCCTTGGCTCTTCGTCCTCTTGGTTTTCTTCCCCGTTGCTTCAAATCAGGTCCCTGTCTCAAAAACCCCGAAAAAGAAATACTCTCAAATGACTCTGCCCGACGCCCCGTGAAGGCATCGTGCTAGGCGTTCTCAAACTCGTGAAACGACTATACTGCACAGGTTATCCTCATTGCTTCTCTGCTCCTTACCTCCTAATTCTCTGGTTAAACTTCCGCCCCCGAGGTTTCTAGAAATCCCTGAGCTAGAATGCGCAGCCTTCATTAACAGGCTGGTTCTGCTTCCGTCTGCTCACATTCATCTAGTAAGCCCTCGCATTAAAGAGGAGGCGGCGCACCGAGGCCTGCCTAGATCTTCTTTCCTTCAACTAATAATGAGTGTCTAACCTACAAGAAACTGGAGCCGTGGCAGTTTAGGAGCCTGCCAAGGTTGCATCCCTGGGAACTTATTTTCTATTGTGGGAGACAGGAAAAGAACAAGTGAATCAACTGAAATTTAAAAATTCCAACTTAAAGCTGTTGGAACTTGAAATTATTCAGAGCCTTGCGAAGAATGTGGCTACGGGGCCTGAGTCCTATGGCGTACAGCTGCAATGTCTGCCTTGTTTTTTCCTGTAAATAATCAGGAAGACCAAACAGAGACAGAGGTAAGACCCCCTCAGATCACTACCCCTCTTCATAGATTAATATAGTTATCCTCCTTGGAATGGAGATATCTATAACTAATCTAGTCGCTGTGTTTTATGCATTGGTCTTGTATTGAAAATGTACTGCTGAACCTTCTCTGCTTCTGCCTACGTAAATGAAACCTTAACTTCACTTTGGAATATTGACCTTATTTGTTTGGAGTTGGTGTTTCCAGGTGGCTGTCCTCAAGCTTTGCGTTAGAATAAACTCTACTTAATGTTATTTTATAAATTTCACTACTTAAGGTTGACACAACAAATGATTAGGATAATTTCAGACTGTGACAGGTGTTAGGAAGAAAACAAAATGAACCTGATGGGTGGGAGGTACGGAAGGTCTCTTAGAGGTGGTGATGTTTAAGATAAACCCTGAAGGACAAGAGGAAACTGTGACATCTGAGAAAAGAGCACCCCAGGCAAAAGAATTTTGCTGGAACATTCCAGTAAGGACGAAAGCTCTGAGGTGGGAAGGCCCGTGTGGCTGCAGAGCAGTGAACAAGGTTGCATAGCAGAGCCTTGTCCATCGTGGAAAAGCCTGAATTTTATTTTTAAAGCAGTGGAAAGCCATTGCATAGTTTTAAGCAGGAGAGGGCCATGATCTGATTAAAGGTTTTAATTTATTTTTTATTTTTTTATTTGTTTTGTTTTTTGAGACAGTCTCACCCAGTTTCCCAGGCTGGAGTGCAGTAGTGCCACCTCAGCTCACTGCAACCACTGCCTCCCTGGTTCAAGCGATTCACCTGCCTCAACCTCCTGAATAGTTGGGATTACAGGCGCATGCCACCGCGTCTGGCTAATTTTTGTATTTTTAGTAGAGACAGGGTTTCACCATTTTGACTAGGCTGGTCTGTAACTCTGACCTCGAGTGATCCGCCCTCCTCAGCGTCCCAAAGTGCTGGCATTACAGGCATGAACCACAGTGCCTGGCCTTAAAATTTTAAAATAATCATTCTGGTTGCTGCGTGGAAAATGGATTAGAGGGGACCAAATGTGGAAGTGGAAGGCCACTTAGAAAGCTGTTACAGTAGAACCCTGATTCCTGACTCCTACAACAAAGCTCCTTTTCCAGGTCCCTGCTTCTTCCTCTCACACAAGGACTCTGCTCTCTCCAAAAGTTATAACAGAAAAAATTAGAGTAAGTAAAAAGCATGTGAACTTGTAGTTACTGGAAATTTTCTTAAATGCAAATGAAAATGAGAGAGACGGAAAGGAAAATCATGAAAAAATTCAGACTGCAGAAGCAGCCTGCCTGAAAAGTCACAGCAACAGGCAAAAAATAAAACAACCTTGGGAAAACCTCAGGTTGCACCTGGACAGATAAACAGACAGCTCTAAACACAGATAAACAAGCACAGAAGGAGTGGGGGAGTCTCGACTTCATACTCATACAATGGGCCCCAGTAAAAACGGGGCCTTAATAAGTACATTCCTTTCCCTTTAGGCACACTAAGATAGGGAAGCTAGAAACTTATGCAGGGAGGGTTGGGGGGAGGCCTGCAGCTGCAAAAAAATGTCTGGGAACAGACACAGAAGCTTAAGCGACACAAAGCAGCACAGAGCAACACAAACTAAAAGCCTGCTTATGTGATTACCCAAGGAATTGGGTAAAGACTGATAGAAACTCTGCTCTATGCCGATAGCACACCTGGTCCCAACTAAATCTTCAGGCCCTAGGAAAATAAGACACCCTCTCCTCAGTAGTCCGTTTATAAAAACCCTGACGTTTTTACTACAACTTAGTCCGACTGCCCTCTCCAATGCGGAGAGGAGCTTTTCTTTCTTTCACTCTAATAACTTTTGCTGCAACCCCACCTTTGTGTCCATGTTCCTTAATTTTCTTGGACATAAGGACGAAGAACCCAGGGTACTAATTCAGACAATGAGAAACTGCTACGTTAAGGTGCATTGGTGAGACTGCAACAAAAATAAAGAATAATTTTTAAACTGTTCAAATGGCTAGCAGTAATGAAAAAACTCAGTGCTCAGGAGAGCACAATACTGTCCTTCACTGCATTGCTAGCATGAGTTTTTTGGAAAGTAAAGGTTCTGCTTCAAGAACTAGAGAAGTCAGATTGTTTGATGAAGTAATTACATTTAGGGGAGTCTACCCTGATAAATAAGAATTATAGACATTAGTAATGGGAGCTGAGGGCAGGGAGGTATTCATCATTTTTGTACAATGATCAGCCCTTTTTTTTCCTTCCCTTTTTTGGCAATCAATAGCAACATTTATTTCCTAGATCCCACAGGAGAGGGGTAAGGAGCCAAGAAATCCCGCATTATAAGATTTGCAGCCTCTGAAATAGCTGTGTGAATAGCATGATTAAATAATTTCAGGTTTTCTGTCTTCTTGAGTCAGTTTTATTAGGTTGTGTTTTTCAAGTAATTTGTCCATTTCATCTAAGTTGTCAAATTTATTACATGAAGTTATGTGTTAATATCCATTAATGTTTGTAGCATCTGTGGTGATGCTTCCTCTTTCACACTGATACTGTTAAGTTGTTCGTTTCTTCCTCTCATTTCTTAATTAATCTAGTAGGTGACGTATGTTTCATTAATCTTTTTAAAGGAATAACCTGTTGATTTTTGCTATTGTTGGCTTTTGATATCATAATTTCTACTTATCTTTGTAATTAACTTTCTGTTAAAGTTTAATTCGTTCTTTCCCCTCCAGCTTTTTAAAATTTGTTCTTTCCCCCTCAGCTTTTTAAAAATTATTTTTTGAATATATATGTTTGTACATATTAATGCAGTACATGTGCAATTTTGTTACATGCATAGGTTATGTAATAATTAACTCAGGGTATTTATAATGTCTATGTGATGGGTCCCTTTCAAATCTTCTAGCTATTTTGAAAAATACAATAGATAATTGTTAACTATAGTCAGTCTACTGTGCTATCAAACATTAGAATGTATTCCTTCTATGTGATTAGTCTTTAGTGAACTAATCGAATTGTGTTTTTAAACTTGAAATTTGAGAATGAGTTCCTGAACTTGTGATGACTCCACAAATGTAGACGCTCTACAAGTTTTAAAGCTACTCAGTCATGCTGTAACGCCATCCTTTTAAAAAGGAAATGTTACTGGTTTTAGCTCTGGTTACCATAGCAACACATGTTAAATGCAGAAAATTTGGGAAAACACACAGAAAAACAAACACATGCAAAGGAAAAACTTATAATTTCTCTACCCGGACTAATCATTGTTAAAATTTTGGTGTGTATTTTGACATCTTTTTTTCTTGTATACTTGTACATATGGTATGCGCCTTTTGTTTTAAAAAAGGATGATACTGGCCGGGCGCGGTGGCTCAAGCCTGTGATCCCAGCACTTTGGGAGGCCGAGACGGGCGGATCACAAGGTCAGGAGATGAAGACCATCCTGGCTAACACGGTGAAACCCCGTCTCTACTAAAAAATACAAAAAACTAGCTGGGCGAAGTGGCGGGCGCCTGTAGTCCCAGCTACTCGGGAGGCTGAGGCAGGAGAATGGCGTAAACCCGGGGAGGCGGAGCTTGCAGTGAGCTGAGATCCGGCCAGTGCACTCCAGCTTGGGCAACAGAGCGAGACTCCGTCTCAAAAAAAAAAAAGAATGATACTGCACAAATTGTACTATGTATACCTCTTTCCCCCACTTAATATATTATGAATAACTTTCCATGCCATTAACTATTTTTCTGTGATGTAGTTTTAAGTAATCACATAGTATTTCATTAAACAAATGTACCATTCTTGATTTAAATATTTCTCTTTTTTGGATTCTATATGACTGGAAGTTAGCATGAACCAAAGATGCTCTGGCAAACTATACTAGGTCAGTGCTTTTTAACACTTTGAAAATTTCATGCCCCTGTCAGAGTATACACATTATCTTGCCACATCTCGATTATTTAATTCCACTTTTGCAAACCATCTTGAAAGAGGTAGTTTTAAAAAGGCAGAGAGAGATCTTTGGAAATAAAATATCAATTAACCTGAATTTGATGCTAATTAACGAGTGAGCCACAACAGAGCCAATGCTACTTTTCAGGGCTTAAAGTCAGTCATCAGCTAATAGGCATGGCAAAGCAATTGTATTTAATTTTCTACTGACCAAGAAGTAAGTAAGCAGGGCCATTTTGAGTGACAGCCTTCCAATTCTGCAGGAACTTTAAAAACTGACACAAATAAAAAGTTGACAGAAATCGGCAGGGTCAAGGATTATACATATATTTCACCTCACTGTCACAATACACTGTTTTAATACTTTTGGGTTGGGCTGCTCTAAGAAAATACCATAGACTGTGTAGCTTATAAAAATAGAAATTTATTTCTAGCAGTTCTAGAGCTTGAGAGGTCCAAGATCAAGGAACCAGCAGATTTGGTGTCTGGTGAGGGCTTACATCCTCATAGACAGTGCCTTCTCACTGTGTCCTACCATGGGGGAGAGGAAGAGCTTTCGTCTCTGTAGCCTCTTATAAGGGCACTGATCCTATTTATGGGGGCTCTGCCCTCATGACCTAATCACTTCCCAAAGCTCCCACCTCCTAATACCATCATAATGGGGGTTAAGTTTCAACATATAAATTTTGAAGGGACACAAACATTCAGACCATAACAACTATCTTCTATGGTCTCTTTTTTGGCTTCACTCCAAGCTCTTGATAATGGTGCCACAAGAAATTGGAACAAAGATGCATGTAATAGAACCCTGTGAGACCATCTCTAACTGAGGGCATATTACTTTTGCTTTTGGAAAACTCATAAAGTGAATAAGTGAACCCTCATGGCCTGAAAGGGAGGGAAGAAGGCAGATGCTAAAACTCAAGTCCTTGGTACCCAGGACCAAGTCACATTCCATCCCTGCCACCTGCACCTCCCAAACACTGAACAAAACCACACACTTTCTAATCAACCTTGTTAAAGAATTGGTGGAACAGATCTAGGCAGGGATTAGGGGTCTGAGGAAAACTAGTGCCCCTCCCACGGGGGAACTAAAACCCCATACAGCAGACTTCTGCTGGAGATAGGAATAGCTTCTAAAGTTTTTCATTTTTAAACATTTGTTTCACACATCATAAAAAAGTTTAAAATGATCAAAATGTCTGCTGCTTCTTACTGTAGTAGTATTAACATTGGAACTGGTTGTAGTAATAGCTAATACAACAGCATTTACCACACACCAGCTATGGTTCTAAGCACCTTTACTGATTTCATTTCTATATGCTGGATCAATGTCTCAACAGACTGGTCTCTTTCTAAAATTCCTATTTATTGGGTGCAGAAACCGATGGAAAGATTCAAAAAAATCATCAGAATTAATGTAACACTTCAAGTGTTCTTTGTGATGTGTTACAATAGAGAGCCTAAAGATGAATGGACCTTCATCTCTTTCAAGGATAGAAAATGAGAAAACAGTATTAAATTGTTCCAGAAGAACTGACCTTCAGTTTCAGAAAGATCATGAATGAGTTGCTAAAGCACTGTGTAATCGCCTTTCCTGGAGGTCTGTGCTTACTGAACTCACAGCCCTTCTTACCCAATGAAGGCCAGGAACATAAGCAGAGCCCTAGGAGGACGTCAGGAGTGGGCGAGTGTTTCTTCTCCTACCCTATTACTTCCCAAAGGAAAGAAAATTGGTAGTTGTCAGAACTGGTAAGACTTCAGAAACCAGCTACCTAAATTATAAAACGAGTCTTTTGGAATCAGTCTCCTAGAGTGACACTTTCATCCCAGCATTGTTCTAACAAGCTAGGATGCTGCTGAACTCCCCCAGAAACAGGCTGGTTTTAAGTTCTCATTTCCACTGCTTTCATTAGTAGACATAGTTTTTTTTAGAATTAAAATTATTTTCGCTTTTTTGTTATTATTTTAGGGAATTTGAAAATCCAGAAAGCACAGAGCAGAAACCAATCACCACTCATCCACATTCCTACAATCAAAAAAATTAACACATGGCAATTTGACATTTCTTCTAGTTTTTTTTTTTTTCTTTCCTATTATCTACTTTTAAAAAAATTACATGTGGGGCTGGGCGCAGTGGCTCATGCTTGTAATCCCAGCACTTTGGGAGGCAGGTGGATCACTTGAGGCCAGGAGTTCAAGACCAGCCTGGCCAACATGGCGAAACCCTGTCTCTACTAAAACTACAAAAAAATTAGCTGGGCGTGGTGGCATGTGCCTATGGTCCCAGCTACTCAGGAGGCTGAGGCATGAGAATTGCTTGAACCCAGGAGGTAGAGGTCGCAGTGAGCCGAGATTGTGCCACTGCACTCCAGCCTGGGCAACAGAGCGAGACTCTGCTTCAAAATAAAAAATTACGTGTGAAACATATGACTACGTTCCCTTTTTAAAAGCGAGAATAATACAAATGAAACTAGTGCATTTGATGTTTATCTCTCTCAGTCTTTTTTCTTTATCCTTCATCCTCCAGAGTTAACTACTCTTATGCGCTTGTGCAGTGTATAATGTCCTTTCAGGCCATTTTTATATTTTACATGCATTTTTTCTATAGAGAATATGTAGTAATATTTTGAGTGCAAATGTATTACATAAACACAATGTATTAAATACATACATAAATGTATAAAAATACACTAAGAATAGTTTTACAGTTTGATTTTATATTAAAAAGTATATATTTTGACGTGTGTCCATGTTGATACATATAAATCTAGTTCCCTTTTATTGCTGTAGAGTTTTTATATGAGTATATGACACTTTATCCATTACTCTACTGATTTAACATATAGATTGCTTCCAGTTTTTTATTTTTACAGTGTTTCAGGGATATGTCTTTATGTACATGTGCAAGCATTTCTCTAGGATAGATACCAAGGTTTAGAATTGCTAGACTGTATACCACACTTATTAATCTCCTTCAGTTTCTTGGTATTGTGGATGATACTGCTTGTGGCAAGTTTCTTGGTAACTGATAATTTGAGAATTATATCAGTACAGGCCTGACTCAGTGACTCGTGCCTGTAATCTTAGCACTTCGGGAGGCCAAGGAGGGTGAATTGCTTGAGCCCAGGAGTTGGAGTCCAGCCTGGGCAACATGGCAAAAACCTCGTCTCTACTAAAAGTGCAAAAATTGTGGCTGGGCACGGTGGTTCACACCTGTAATCCCAGCTCTTAGGGAGGCAGAGGCAGGAGGATAGCCTGAGCCCAGGAGTTTGAGACCTGCCTGGGCAATACAGCAAGACCCATTTGACACAAAAAGGAAAAAAACAAAAACTGGGGGGGGAGGATCACCTGAGCCTGGGGAGGTCAAGGCTGCAGTGGGCCATGATGGCACCACTACACTACAGCCTGGGTAACAGAGCAATACCTGGTTTAAAAAAAAAAATTGTATCAGAACACAATCTCTCTCATTTCCTCTCTCTACCATTGTCTTTAGTTCATCTCTGTCTCTTTTTGTCCCCATCTGTCTCGCTTCCTCTCTCTACCATTGTATTTAGTTGGTCTCTCTCTGTGTGTGTGTATGTGTATGTCTCTGTCTCTGTCTCTCTTTCCCTCCCATGCACCTGCATATACACCTACAGACACACATACCCCACTCCTTCACACAGTGTCCTTTCTTTCCTCCACCATATTTTGGTTCTCTGGGGACTGAAGCTTATATAATTTTTGAAGTATCCTCTGAAAAAAGACAAAATTACAAGTACAAATTCTGATTATTCAGAATGGGAGAAGAACTCACACCCTCAGCACTATTAACATTTGGAGTTAGCTAGAGTTCTTTGTTGGGGGAAGTGAGGCACTGTCTTGTGCATTGCAGGATGTTCAACCACATCCCTGACCTCCACTCACTAGATGTCAGTAGCACCTCCCTTATTTTGACAACCTAAAATGTCCCAGATATTTCCAAATGTCCCTTAAGGGGTAAAATTGCCCTCAGTTGAGAACCATTGCTCTAATTCTACCCATTCTTTTGGCACATGGAAAAAGAAAGAACACTCTCCAGTTCCTCTTATGAGTCTAACTTTGTCTAAAATCTGATAAGGAAATTAAAATAAATGAAAATGTTCTGTTAATCTTACTTTATGAAGATATGTGAAAATATCTAGCAGTGTCTAAAAAAAAAAAATATAACATGACCTGAGTTCATTGAAGGAATTCAAGGTTGATTAAATACAAGCAAGTCAAATCAATTAATGTAATTCTTCGTATGAAAAGATTAAAGGAGAGATTAAAGGAGAAAAAGCATTCAATTTTTTTAAAGCAAGGCTATTATATTATATTATATACATAATATATATATTCAGAATGGGAGAAGGAGTTGGAGTCCAGCCTGGGCAACATGGCAAATATATATATATATTATGTATATTATGTAATATATAATATATAATAATATGCATTATTTATTATACCTACTATAAATATATAATTTCAATAACCTTTGAGGTACAAGTAGCTTTTTATTACATGCATGTGTTGTACAGTGGTGACATCTGAGATTTTAGTGCACTCATCACCTGAGTAGTATACATTGTACCCAATATGCAGTTTGTTACCAGGCTGGAGAGCAGTGAAAAGTGGCACGGTCTCAGCTCACTGTAGCCTCAACCTCCTGAGCTTAAGCAGTCCTCCCACCTCAGCCCCCACAAGTAGCTGGGACTACAGGCTTGTGCCACCACGCCTGGCTAATTTTTTTGTATTTTTTGTAGAGACAGAGTTTTGCCATGTTGCCCAGGCTGGTCTCCAGTTCCTAAGTTAAAGTGATCTGCCTGCCTCGGCCTCCCAAAATGCTAGGATTACAGGCATGAGCCGCTGTGCCCAGCCTATATGCAGCTTTTTATCCCTCACCTGTCTCCCACTCTCCTCTTTCTGAGTCTCCGAAGTTCATTTTACCACTCTGCATGCTTTTGCATACCCATACCTTAGCTCCCACTTATAAGTGAGAACACTCCGTATTTGATTTTCCATTACTGAGTTAATTCACTTAGAGTAATGGCCTCCAGCTCCATCCAAGTTGCTGGAAAAGACATTATTTTGTTTTTCTTATGCTGAATAGTATTCTATGGTGTATATATACCACATTTTATTTTTCCAGTCATTGATTGATAGACACTTAGGTTGGTTTCGTATCTTTGCAATTGTGAACATTCAATAATTTTCAACACACATTCATGGTTAATATTTCTAGGAAACTATGCATAGAAGACAACTTTCTTTAACCAATAAAAGGCAACTTCAAAAACATTCAGTAAACTCATATTCAGTGACGATTTTTTTTTTTTTTTTTTTTTTTTTTTTTTTTTTTTGAGACGGTGTCTCCCTCTATCGCCCAGGCTAGAGTGCAGTGGCGCAATCTCGGCTCACTGCAAGCTCCGCCTCCCGGGTTCACGCCATTCTCCTGCCTTAGCCTCCTGAGTAGCTGGGACTACAGGCGCCCGCCACCACGCTCGGCTAATTTTTTTTTTTGTATTTTTAGTAGAGACGGGGTTTCACCGTGTTAGCCAGGATGTTCTCGATCTCCTGACCTTGTGATCCGCCCACCTCGGCCTCCCAAAGTACTGGGATTACAGGCATGAGCCACCGCGCCCAGCCAGTGACGAATTTTTTAGAAATATTTTCTTTAGTTTAAGAACGTTAAAGATGATACTATCACTACTTCTGTTGAGCACTGCATTGAATATCTTAGCCTGCCAAATAAATGAAGAACATAGGATAGAAGAGTTGAAAAGGAAAACCCAGGCTTGGCACGGTGACTCACACCGGTAACCTCACACTTTGGGAGGCCAAGGTGGGCAGATCACCTGAGGTCAAGAGTTTGAGACCAGCTTGGCCAACACGGCGGAACCCTGTCTCTACTAAAAATACAATAATTAGCCTGGCGCAGTGGCATGCTCCTGTAATCTCAGCTACTTGGGAGGCTGAGTTAGGAGAACTGCTTGAACCTGGGAGGTGGAGGTTGCAGTAAGAGGAGATCTGGCCACTGCACTCCAGCCTGGATGACAAAGCGAGACTCTGTCTCAAAAAAAAAAAAAAAAAGGAAAAACCAAAACTTGTCTTGCTAAGAAGTCTGACCTAATAGCAAAAGAAAACTGTGGTAAGCAGAATAATGCTTCCTGCAAAGTTGTCCACATCCTAATCCTCTAAACTTATGAATTTTCAGATTGATCTGTATCATTTAAAACAAACAGAAGCATAGTATATGGGATATTAGATAATTCCTATGAATCTGTAGAAAAAAACCACAAAACAAAACAATAAACAAAAAAACCAGGTAAGCCAGTAGGCAAATAGACAAAATAAGCATTTTTGCCCAAGGTGAAATGTGAATGGTCATGGAATATATGAAAATATACTCAATTTCATTAATACTTAGATAAATGCAAATTAAAACCTCCATGAAATACATTTTCACCATTATCAGATAGGCAAAAATTAAAAAGTTGGACACTAACAAGTTTTGGCACGTAAGTATATTGGTAAGGGTAGCGTGGATTAGTGCAGCCAGTGGGAAACAGTTTTTTATCATTTGGTAAAGTGTACATATCCTACAAATCAGCAATGTATATACTAGATATATAACCTAAAGAAATTCTTTCACATGGGTACCTGGGTACCTATAAAAGAGTATTTTAGCGCAGTGATTCACAGTAGCAAAAATCTAGAAACAACTCAAATATTTATCAACAGTAGAATGGATTCATAAACTGCAGTATAATCGTTTGATGAAGTACCATACCATAGTGAATATTAATTACAGCTAGAAATTCAACATAACTAAATCTCAAAAGTATAATCTTAAGCAAAAAAAGATGAGTTATAGATGAATATATATACAATGATTTTATCTGAACATTCTTTTAAAAACCAAAACTAAACAATGTATTGTTAGGATGCATATATAAGAGTTAGGACTACATAAGAAGAAGTTAAAAAAAAAAAAGATTAACATGAATTTTAAGAACATGCTTACCTCTCTGGCAGAGGAAAGCATATGTGATTTGGGAGTAGTACACAGCTTCTAAATTGTTGGTAATGTTCTATTTCTCATGCTGTATCAATGTTATATGAGTGCTCATTTGATTACTATTCCTTAAAATATACATACATTTTATCTACACACTTTTACAGTTATGTTTCACGTAAAAGGTAAAACATTTTCAATGGGAAAAAAAGAGAAAATCTTTAATATATCCATGTAATTTACCATATTAATGGATCAAAGGGAAGAAATCACTATCTCAATATGTGCAAATAAACATCTAATAAAGTTCAATGTCTATTTGTAATAAACTCTTAGAAAACTAGGAATGAGACTGAGGTTTCTTAACTTGGTAAGTGCTATATATCAAAAACTTAGAGCATGAATTATAATTAATGAAGATACTTTGCATTCATTCTAGTTAAGATCAAAAGAAAGATATCACAATCCCCACTGCTGAAGATCCTAGATAATGCTCTAAAATGAGAAAAATCATTAAGAGATTTAAAGATTCTGTGCTGGTTTTTCTCTGCTCACACTTACTTATCTCTTGTTTGTCCCTCAACCTGCGCTATGCCCTGGGAGCCTGATTTCTCTGGCCAGTCACATCTAGGCTTGCTTGCCCCTCTGACTCTGATTGGCTGGTGGGAGACTCTAGCAGGAGACTGGAGGGTGACTGCATTTGGGTAGTGGCTGAGTTCTACCTCCTTTGGCCACAGTCCCCATTACACAACACTTTTTCCATGGCTACAACTCTTCCTGGGCTTGGTAACAACTTCCTTGACTCTTCAGGGCTACCTTCTAGCTGCCACATAAAATGCAAATAAAAAACAAGACATGAGAATAGCCTGGTATTCTCAACTCACATCGGAAACTGAGAATGCTCATGGAATGTTTGAAGCCTCACTAAAAGGCTTTTAGGGTAGGGGTCTCCTTTGCATGCTATCTAATGCCTGAGGTGCTTGCACAAATTATTCTTTCCCTTTTAGATGTTTTTTAAAAAATTTAATTAATGTTGTTTATATTTTCCTTCTTTTTTATTTTCTTTAGATTTTATGTTCTTTTTCTAATGTTTTGAGTTGGATGCTTGTCTGAATAGTTTTTTTTCTGTCTTAATTTTTTTTATTATACTTTAAGTCCTAGGGTACGTGTGCACAACGTGCAGGTATAATACATAGGTATACATATGCCATATTGGTTTGCTGAACCGATCAACTCATCATTTACATTAGGTATTTCTCCTAATGCTATACCTCCCCAGGCCCCCACCCCCCGGCAGGCCCCTGTGTGTAATGTGCCCCGCCCTGTGTCCAAGTGTTCTCATTGCTCAGTTCACACCTGTGAGTGAGAACATGCGGTGTTTGGTTTTCTGTCCTTGTGATACTTTGCGGAGAATGATGGTTTCCAGCGTCATCCATGTCCCTGCAAAGGACATGAAGTCATCCTTTTTTATGGCTTCATAGTATTCCATGGTGTATATGTGCCACATTTTCTTTATCCAGTCTATCATTGAAAGACATCTGGGTTGGTTCCAAGTCTTTGCTATTGTGAACAGTGCCACAATAAACATACGTGTGCATGTGTCTTTATAGTAGCATGATTTATAATCCTTTGGGTACATACCCAATAATAGGATTGCTGGGTCAGATAGTAATTCTAGTTCTAAATCCTTGAGGAATCGCCACACTGTTTTCCACAATGGTTGAACTAATTTACACTCCCACCAGCAGTGCAAAAGTGTTCCTGTTTCTCCACATCCTCTCCAGCATCTGTTGTTTCCTGACTTTTTAATGATTGCCATTCTAACTGGCATGAGATGGTATGTCATTATGATTTTGATTTGTATTTCTCTGATGACCAGTGATGATGAGCATTTTTTCATGTGACTGTTGGCTGCACAGATGTCTTATTTTGAGAGGTGTCTGTTTATATCCTTTGCCCACTTTTTGATGGGTTTTTTTTTCCTTGTAAATTCGTTTAAGTTTTTGTAGATTCTGGATATTAGCCCTTTGTCAGATAGGTAGATTGCAAAAATTTTCTCCCATTCTGCAGGTTGCCTGTTCACTCTGACAGTAGTTTCTTTTGCCATGCAGAAGCTCTTTAGTTTAATTAGATCCCATTTGTCAATTTTGGCTTTTGTTGCCATTGCTTTTGGTGTTTTAGTCATGAAGTCCTTGC
>NW_012110141.1:4009089-4013717 GCF_000951045.1 Mandrillus leucophaeus | reverse complement strand
ATTACCTTGGGCAGTATGGCCAATTTCACGATATTGATTCTTCCTATCCATGAGCATGGAATATTCTTACATTTGTTTGTGTCCTCTTTTATTTTGTTGAGCAGTGGGTTGTAGTTCCCCTTGAAGAGGTCCTTCACATCCCTTGTAAGTTTGATTCCTAGGTATTTTGTTCTCTTTGTAGCAGTTGTGAATGGGAGTTCACTCATGATTTGGCTGTCTGTTAATGGTGTATAGCAATGCTTGTGATTGTGCACATTGATTTTGTATCCTGAGACTTTGCTAAAGTTGCTTATCAGCCTAAGGAGATTTTGAGCTGAGACAGTGGGGTTTTCTAAATATACACTCTTGTCATCTGCAAACAAGGACAATTTGACACCCTCATTTCCTAATTGAATACCTTTTATTTCTTTCTCTTGCCTGATTGCCCTGGCCAGAACTTGCAACGCTGTGTCGAATAGGAATGGCGAGAGAGGGCATCCTTGACTTGTGCTGGATTTCAAAGGGAATGCTTCCCGTTTTTGCCCATTCAGTATGATACTGGCTCTGGGTTTGTAATAAAAAGCTCTTACTTTTTTGAGGTATGTCGCATGAATACCCAGTTTATTGAGAGTTTTTAGCATGAAGGGGTGTTGAATTTTATCGCACACCTTTTCTACATGTATGGAGATAATCATGTGGTTTTTGTCATTGCTTCTGTTTATGTGATGGATTACGTTTATTGATTTGCATATGTTGGACCAGCCTTGCATCCCAGTGATGAAGCCGACTTGATCGTGGTAGATAAGCTTTTTGCTGTGCTGCTGGATTCGGTTTGCCAGTATTTTATTGAGGATTTTTGCATCAATGTTCATCAGGTATATTGGTCTAAAATTCTCTTTTTTTTGTTGTGTCTCTGCCAGGCTTTGGTATCAGGATGATATTGGCCTCATAAAATGAGTTAGGGAGGATTCCCTCTTTTTCTATTGTTTGGAATAGAAGTTCCAAATAGTTCAGAAGGAATGGTACCAGCTCCTCTTTGTACCTCTGGTAGAATTTGGCTGTGAATCTGTCTGGTCCTGGAGTTTTTTTGATTGGTAGGCTATTAATTATTGCCTCAATTTCAGAGCCTGTTATTGGTCTATTCAGAGATTCAACTTCTTCCTTGTTTAGTCTAGTCTTGGGAGGGCATATGTGTCCAGGAATTTACCTATTTCTTCTTAAGTTTCTAGTTTATTTGCACAGAGGTGTTTATAGTATTCTCTGATGGTAGTTTGCATTTCTATGGCATTGGTGGTGGTGTCCCCTTTATCATTTTTTATTGCATCTATTTGATTATTCTGTCTTTTCTTCTTTATCGGTCTTGCTAGAGGTCTATCAATTTTGTTGATCTTTTTAAAAAACCAGCTCCTGGATTCATTGATTTTTTTGAAGGGCTTTTTTGTCTGTCTCTTTCAGTTCTGCTCTGATCTTAGCTATTTCTTGCCTTCTGCTAGATTTTGAATTTGTTTGCTCTTGCTTCTGTAGTTCTTTTAATTGTGATGTTAGGGTGTCAATTTTAGATCTTTCCTTCTTTCTCTTGTGGGCATTTAGTGCTATAAATTTCCCTCTACACACTGCTTTAATTGTGTCCCAGAGATTCTGGTACATTGTGTCTTTGTTCTCATTGATTTTATTTCTGCCTTCATTTCGTTATTTACACAGTAGTCATTCAGGAGCAAGTTGTTCAGTTTCCATGTAGTTGTGCGGTTTTGAGTGAGTTTCTTAATCCTGAGTTCTAATTTGATTGCACTGTGGTCTGAGAGACAGTTTGTTGTCATTGTGGTTCTTTTACATTTGCTGAGGAGTGGTTTACTTCCAACTATGTGGTCAATTTTGGAATGAGTGCGATGTGGTGCTGAGAAGAATGTATATTCTGTTGATTTGGGGTGGAGAGTTCTTGGGGTGGAGAGTTATCTATTAGGTCTGCTTGTTGCAGAGCTGAGTTCAAGTCCTGGATATCCTTGTTAACTTTCTGTCTCATTGATCTATCTAATACTGACAATGGGATATTAAATTCTCCCATTACTATTGTGTGGGAGTCTAAGTCTCTTTGTAGGTCTCTAAGGAGTTGCTTTATGAATCTGGTTGTTCCTGTATTGGGTGCATATATACTTAGGATAGTTAGCTCTTCCTGATGAATTGATCCCTTTACCATTATGTAATGGCCTTCTTTGTTTCTTTTGATCTTTGTTGGTTTAAAGTCTGTTTTATCAGAGACTATGATTGCAACCCCTTGTTTTCTTTGCTTTCGATTTCCTTGGTAAATCTTCCTCCATCCCTTTATTTTGAGCCTATGTGTGTCTTTGCATGTGAGATGGGTCTCCTGAATACAGCACACTGATGTCTTGACTCTATCTAATTTTCTAGTCTGTGTCTTTTAATTGGGGCACTCAGCCCATTTACATTTAAGGTTAATATTGTTATGTGTGAATTTGATCCTGTCATTGTGATGTTTACTGGTTATTTTGTCTGTTAATTGATGCAGTTTCTTCCTAGCATCGATGGTCTTTACAATTTGGGTATCTTTTTCAGTCACTGGTACCAGTTGTTTCTTTCCGTGTTTAGTGCTTCCTTCAGGAGCTCTTGTAAGGCAGGCCTGGTGGTGACAAAATCTCTCAGCATTTGCTTGTCTATAAAGGATTTTATTTCTCCTTCACTTGTGAAGCTTAGTTTGCCTGGATATGAAATTCTGGGTTGAAAATTCTTTTCTTTAAGAATGTTGAATACTGGCCCCCACTCTCTTCTGGCTTGTAGGATTTCTGCCGAGAGATCTGCTGTTAGTTTGATGGGCTTCCCTTTGTGGGCAACTCAACTTTTCCCTCTGGCTGCCCTTAACACTTTTTCCTTCATTTCAACCTTGGAGAATCTGACAATTATGTATCTTGGGGTTGCTTTTCTCGAGGAGTATCTTTGTGGTGTTCTCTGTATTTTCTGAATTTGAATGTTAGCCTGTCTTGCTAGGTTGGGGAAGTTTTCCTGGATAATATCCTGCAGAGTGTTTTCCAACTTGGTTCCATTCTCCCCATCACTTTCAGGTACACCAATCAAATGTAGATTTGGCCCTTTCACAGAATCCCATATTTCTTGGAGGCTTTGTTCGTTTCTGTTTACTCTTTTTTTCTAACCTTGTCTTCTTGCTTTATTTCATTAATTTCATCTTCAATCACTGATACCCTTTCTTCCACTTGATCAAATCAGCTATTGAAACTTCTGCATGCATCACGAAGTTCTCGTGCCGTGGTTTTCAGCTCCATTGGGTCATTTAAGATCTTCTCTACACTGTTTATTCTAGTTAGCCATTCGTCTAATCTTTTTTTCAAGGTTTTTTAGCTTCTTTGTGATGGTTTTGAACATCCTCCTTTAGCTTCAAGAAGTTTGTTATTACCGACCTTCTGAAGCCTACTTCTGTCAGCTCCTCAAAGTCATTCTCCGTCCAGCTTTGTCCCGTTGCTAGTGAGAAGCTGCGATCCTTTGGAGGAGAAGAGGTACTCTGATTTTTTAGGATTTTCAGCTTTTCTGCTCTGGTTTCTCCCCATTGTTATGATTTTATCTACCTTTGGTCTTTTATGTTGGTGACCTATAGATGGGGTTTTGGTGTAGATGACCTTTTTGTTGGTGTAGATGACCTTTTTGTTGATGTTGATGCTGTTCCTTTCTGTTTGTTAGTTTTCTTCTAATAGTCAGGTCCCTCAGCTGCAGGTCTGTTGGAATTTGCTGGAGGTCCATTCCTGACTCTGTTTGCCTGGGTATCACCAGTGGAGGCTGCAGAGCAGCAAATACTGCAGCACAGCAAATACTGCTACCTGATTCTTCCTCTGGAAGCTTCGCCCCAGAGGGGCAGCCACCTGAATGAGCTGTCTGTTGGCCCCTACTGGGAGGTGTTTCCCAGTTAGGCTACACAGGGGTCAGGGACCCACTTGAGGAGGCCCTCTGTCTATTCTCAGAGCTCAAACACTGTGCTGAGAGAACCACTGTTCTCTTCAGAGCTGTCAGATAGGGATGTTTAAATCGCAGCAGTTGTCTGCTGACTTTTATTCACCTATGCCCTGCGCACAGAGGTAGAGTCTAGAGCAGTAGGCCTTGTTGTGCTGCAGTGGACTCCACCCAGTTCGAACTTCCCAGCTGCTTTGTATACCTACTCGAGCATCAGCAATGGCAGACGCCCCTCTCCCAGCCAGACTCCTCCCTTGCAGTTCGATTTCAGACTGCTGCACTAGCAGTGAGCAAGGCTCTCTGGGCATGGGACCTGCCAAGCCAGGCACAGGAGAGAATCTACTTGTCTGCCAGTTGCTAAGACCTTGGGGAAAGTGCAGTATTTGGGTAGGAGTGTCCCGTTTTTCCAGGTAGTCTGTCATGGCTTCCCTTGGCTAGGAAAGGGAAATCCCCCAGCCCCTTGTGATTCCTGGGTGAGGTGATGCCCTGCCCTGCTTCAACTCACCCTCCATGGGCTGCACCCACTGTCCAACTAGTCCCAATGAGATGAACCAGGTACCTCAGTTGGAAATGCAGAAATACCCATCTTCTGCATTGATCGTGCTGGGAGCTGCAGACTGGAGCTCTTCCTATTCAGCCATCTTGGAACGCCCTCCTCTTAATTTTTTTTTTTTTTT
>NW_012110141.1:3994576-4008334 GCF_000951045.1 Mandrillus leucophaeus | reverse complement strand
TATGTGCCACATTTTCTTTATCCACTCTATCATTGATGGGCATTTGGGTTGGTTCCAAGTCTTTGCTATTGTGAACAGTGCCACAATAAACATACGTGTGCATGCGTCTTTATAGTAGAATGATTTATAATCCTTTGGGTATATACCCAGTAATAGGATTGCTGGGTCAAATGGTATTTCTAGTTCTAGATCCTAGAGGAATTGCCACACTGTCTTCCACAATGGTTGAACTAATTTACACTCCCACCAACAGTGTAAAAGCATTTCTATTTCTCCACATCCTCTGCAGCATCTGTTGTTTCCTGACTTTTTAATGATTGCCCTTCTGACTGGCATGAGATGGTAGCTCATCGTGGTTTTGATTTGCATTTCTCTAATGACCACTTATGATGAGTTGTTTTTTTTTTTTCATATGTTCGTTGGCTGCATAAATGACTTCTTTTGGGAAGTGTCTGTTCATATCTTTCACCCACTTTCTGATGGAGTTTTTTTTTTCTTGTAAATTTGTTTAAGTTCTTTGTAGATTCTGTATATTAGCCCTTTGTCAGATGGATAGATTGCAAAAATTTTCTCCCATTCTGTAGGTTGCCAATTCATTCTGATGACAGTTTCTTTTGCTGTGCAGAAGTTCTTTAGTTTAATTAGATCCCATTTGTCAATTTTGGCTTTTACTGTGTTGCTTTTGGTGTTTTAGTAATGAAGTCTTTGCCCATGCATATGTCCTGAATGTTATCGCCTAAGTTTTCTTTTAGGGTTTTTATGGTTTTAGGTCTTACATTTAACTCTTTAATCCATCTTAAGTTAATTTTTGTGTAAGGAAGGGATCCAGTTTTGGCTTTCTGCATATAGCTAGCCAGTTTTCCCAACACATTAAATAGGGAATCCTTTCCCCATTGCTTGTTTTTGTCAGGTTTGTCAAAGATCAGATGATTGTAGATATGTGGCATTATTTCTGAGGCCTCTGTTCTGTTCCATTGGTCTATACATCTATTTTGGTACCAGTACCATGCTGTTTTTATTGCTGTAGCCTTGTACTAGAGTTTGAAGTCAGGTAGTGTGATACCTCCAGCTTTGTTCTTTTCATTTAGGATTGTCTTGGCTATGTGGGCTCTTTTTTCATTCCATATGAACTTTAAAGTAGTTTTTTCCAATTTTGTGAAGAAAGTTAATGGTAGCTTGATGGGGATAACATTGAATCCATAAATTACTTTTGAGCAGTATGGTCATTTTCACAGTATTGATTATTCCTATCCATGAGCATGCAATGTTTTTCCATTTGTTTGTGTCCTCTCTTATTTTCTTGAGCAGTGGTTTACAGTTCTCCTTGAAGAGGTCCTTCACATCCCTTGTAAGTTGTATTCCTAGGTACTTTATTCTCTTTGTAGCAATTGGGAGTTCACTCATGATTTGACTCTATCTGTTATTGGTGTATAGGAATCCTTGTGATTTTTGCACAGTGATTTTGTATCCTGAGACTTCGCTGAAGTTGTTTATCAGTTTAAGGAGATTTGGGGCTGAGACGATGGGGTTTTCTGAATATACAATCATGTCATCTGCAAACAGGGACAATTTGACTTCCTCTTTTCCTAATTGAATACTCTTTATTGAATAATTTCTCTTGCCTGATTTCCCTGGCCAGAACTTCCAAAACTATGTTGAATAGGAATGGTGAGGGAGGGCATCCTTGTCTTGTGCCGTTTTTCAAAGGGAGTGCTTCCAGTTTCTGCCCATTCAGTATGATGGCTTTGGGTTTGTAATAAATAGCTCTTATGATTTTGAGATATGTTCCATGAATGCCTAGTTTATTGAGAGTTTTAAGCATGAAGGGGTGTTGAATATTATTGAAGGCCTTTTCTGCATCTATTGAGATAATCATGTGGTTTTTGTCATTGGTTCTGTTTATGTGATGGATTACGTTTATTGATTTGCGTATGTTGAACCAGACTTGCATCCCAGGGATGGAGCCGAGTTGATTGCAGACTTGCATCCCAGGGATGGAGCCGAGTTGATTGTGGTGGATAAGCCTTTTGATGTGCTGCTGGATTCAGTTTGCCAGTATTTTATGGAGGATTTTAGCACTGATGTTCATCAGGGATTTTGACCTGAAATTTTCTTTTTTTGTTGTGTCTCTGCAAGGTTTTGGTATCAGGATGATGTTGGCCTCATAAAATGAGTTAGGGAGGATTCCCTCTTATTCCCTTGTTTGGAATAGTTTCAGAAGGAATGGTACCAGCTCCTCTTAGTACCTCTGGTAGAAATCGCCTGTAAATCCATCTGGTTCTGGGCTTGTTTTGGTTGGTAGGCTATTGATTGCTGCCTCAATTTCAGAATTTGTTATTGGTCTATTCAGGGATTCGACTTCTTCTTGGTTTAGTCTTTGGAGGGTGTATGTGTCCAGGAATTTACCCATTTCTTCTAGATTTTATAGTTTATTTGCATAGAGGTGTTTATAGTATTCTCTGATGACAATTTGTATTTCTGTGGGATTGGTGGTGATACCCCTTTATCATTTTTTATTACTTCTATTTGATTCTTCTGTCTTTTTTTCTTTATTTTTCTGGCTAGTGATCTATTTTGTTGATCTTTTAAAAAGTGGCCTATTTTGTTGATCTTTTTTTAAAAAAATCAGCTCCTGGATTCATTGATTTTTTTGAAGGGTTTTTGTATCTCTATCTCTTTCAGTTCTGCCCTAATACTAGTTATTTCTTGTCTTCTCGTAGCTTTTGAATTTGTTTGCTCTTGCTTCTCTAGTTCTTTTAATTGTGATGTTAGGGTGTCAATTTTAGATCTTTCCTTCTTTCTCTTGTGGGCATTCAGTGCTATAAATTTCCCTCTGCACACTGTTTTAAATGTGTCCCAGAGATTCTGGTATGTTGTGTCTTTGTTCTCATTGGTTTCAAAGAACATCTTTATGTCTGTCTTCATTTCATTATTTACCCATTAGTCATTCAGGAGCAAGTTGTTCAGTTTCCCTGTGGTTGTATGGTTTTGAGTGAGTTTCTTAATCCTGAGTTCTAATTTGATTGCATTGTGGTCTGAGAGACGGTTTGTTGTCATTTCTGTTCTTTCGTATTTGCTGAGGATTGTTTTACTTTCAATCATGTGGTCAGTCTCAGAATAAGTGCCATGTGTTGCTGAGAAGAATGTATATTCTGTTGATTTGGGTTGGAGAATTTTGTAGTTGTCTATTAGGTATGCTTGGTCCATAGCTGAGTTCAAGTCCTGGATATCCTTGTTAATTTTCTGACTCATTGATCTGTCTAATATTAACAGTGGTGTGTTAAAGTCTCCCACTATCATTAGGTGGGAGTCTAAGTCTCTTTGTAGGTCTTTAAGAACCTGTTTTATAAATCTGGGTGCTCCTCTATTGGGTGCATATATATTTAGGATAGTTAGCTCCTGTTGTTGAATTGATTCCTTTACCATATGTAATCCCCTTCTTCGTCTGTTTTGATCTTTGTTGGTTTAAGGTCTGTTTTATAAGAGATTCAGATTGCAGTCCTTGCTTTTTTTGTTTTGTTTTTTGTTTTTGTTTTTGTTTTGCTTTCCATTTGCTTGGTAAATCTCCATCCCTTCATTTTTAGCGTATGTATATCTTTGCACGTGAGATGGGTCTCCTGAATACAGCGCACTGATGGGTCTTGATTCTTTATCCAATTTGCCAGTCTGTGTGTTTTAACTGGGGTGTTTAGCCTGCTAACATTGTTACGTGTGAATTTGATTCTGTCATTATGATGCTAGCTGGTTATTTTGCTTATTAGTTGATGCAGTTTCTTCATAGCATTGATGGTCTTTACAATGTGGCATGGTTTGGCAGTGGCTGGTACCGGTTGTTTCTTTCCATGTTTCGTGCTTTCTTCAGGAGCTGTTGTAAGGCAGGCCTGGTGGTGACAAAATCACTCAGCATTTGCTTGTCTGTAAAGGATTTTAATTCTCCTTTGCTTATGAAGCTTGGTTTGGCTGGATATGAAATTCTGGGTTGAAAATTCTTTTCTTTAAGAATGTTGAATATTGGCCCCCACTCTTCTGGCTTGTAGGGTTTCTGCTGAGAGATCAACTGTTAGTCTGATGGACTTCCCATTGTGGGTAACCTGATCTTTCTCTCTGGCTGCCCTTAACATTTTTTCCTTCATTTCAACCTTGGAAAATGTGATGATTATGTGTCTTGGGGTTTCTCGTCTCGAGGAGTATCTTTGTGGTGTTCTCTGTATTTTCTGAATTTGAATGTTGGTCTGTCTTGCTAGGTTGGGGACGTTTTCCTGGGTAATATGCTGAAGAGTGTTTTCTATCTTGGTTCCATTTTCCTTGTCACTTTCAGGTACACCAATCAAACGTAGATTTGGTCTTTTCAGAGTCCCATATTTCTTGGGGCTTTGTTCGTTTCTTTTCAGTCTTTTTTCTCTAATCTTGTCTTCTCACTTTATTTCATTGAGTTGATCTTCAATCTCTGATATCCTTTCTTCCACTTGATCGATTGGGCTTCACAAAGTTCTCGTCCTGTGTTTTTCAGCTCCATCAGGTCATTTATGTTCTTCTCTAAACTGGTTATTCTGGTTAGCAGTTTGTCTAACCTTTTCTCAAGGTTCTTATCTTCCATGCATTGGGTTAGAATATCCTCCTTTAGCTCGGTGGAGTTTGTTATTACCCACCTTCTGAAACCTACTTCTGTCAACTCGTCAAACTCATTCTCCATCCAGTTTTGTTCCCTTGCTGGCGAGGAATTGTGATCCTTTGGAGGAGAAGAGGTGTTCTGGTTTTTGGAATTTTCAGCCTTTTTGTATTGGTTTCTCCCCATCTTCATAGATTTATCTACCTTTGATCTTTGAAGTTGGTGACCTTCAGATAGGGTCTCTGAGTGGACGTCCTTTTTGTTGATGTTGATACTATTCCTCTGTGTTTGTTAGTTTTCCTTTTAACAGCCAGTCCCCTCTGCTGCAGGTATGCTGGAGTTTGCTGGAGTTCTACTCAAAACCTGTTTGCTTGGGTATCACCAGCGGTGTCTGCAGAACAGCAAAGATTGCTGCCTGTTCTTTCCTCTGGAAGCTTCCTCCCAGAGGGGCACCTGCTGGATGCCAGCCAGAGCTTTCCTGTATGAGGTGTCTGTTGGCCCCTACTGGGAGGTGTCTCCCAGTCAGGATACACGGGGTTCATGGACCCACTTGAGAAGGCAGGCTGTCCCTTATCAGAGCTTGAACGCTATACTGGTAGATCTGCTGCTCTCTTCAGAGCTTGCAGGTAGGGACATTTTAGTCTGCTGAAGCTGCACTCACAACCACCCCTTCTCCAACGTGCTTTGTCCCAGGGAGGTGGGGGTTTTATCTATAAGTGGGGGGTTTTATCTATAAGTGGGGCTTTATCTATAAGACTGGGGCTGCTGCCTTTTTTTCAGAGATGCCCTACTCAGAGAGGAGGGAATCTAGAGAGGCAGTCTGGCTGCAGTGGCCTTGCTGAGCTGCAGTGGGCTCTGCCCAGTTCAGACTTCTGGGCGACTTTGTTTACACTGTGAAGGTAAAACTGCCTGCCTAAGCCTCAGCAATGGTGGATGCCCTTACCCCCAACAAGCTGGAGCATCCCAGGTCGAGCTCATACTGCTGTGCTGGCACAAGAATTTCAAGCTAGTGGATCTCAGCTTGCTGGGCTCCGTGAGGGTGGAACCTGCTGAGCCAGACCACTTGGCTCCCTGGCTTCAGCCCCCTTTCCAGGGGAGTGAACAGTTGTGTCTCGCTGGCATTCCAGGCACCACTGGGGGTATTAGAAAAAATCTCCTGTGGCTAGCTCGGTGTCTGCCCAAATGGCCACCAGTTTTGTGCTGTAAACTTAGGGCCCTGGTGGTATAGGGTGTAGGCACTGGAGGGAATCTCCTGGTCTGCAGGTTGTGAAGAACATGGGAAAAGCACAGTGTCTGGGCCTGAGTGCATGGTACAGTCCCTAATGGCTTTCCTTGGCTAGGAGAGGGAGTTCCCCAACCCCTTGCACTTTGCCGGTGAGGTGACACCCCACCCTGCTTCTGTTCCCCCAGCTTGGACTGCACCCACTGTCCAACCAGTCCCAGTGAAATGACTCAGGTACGTAAGTTGGAAATGCAGAAATTACCTACCTTCTGCATGGATCTCAGTGGGAGCTGCAGACCGGAGCTGTTCCTGTTCGGCCACCTTGCCAGCAAAAATACCATGATTTCTTTCTTATCTGAAAATGACATTATTTTGTCCTCATTCTGGTTGAAGATTATTTCCTCTCAACATTTTAAAGTTCTTATTTCCCTGTCTTCTCACTTGCTTCATTATTGATGGGTTAGATTTTGTTTGATTTTCATTCCTTTGAGGTTCATCTGTCTTTTCATTTTGGTTGCATTTTTCTCTTTGATTTTGGTATTCCATAATTTCGTAATGTGTTTAGGTATAGATTTATTTTTTATATTGCTCAGAATTTACTGAACTTCATGATTTTGAACATTTTTATCTATAATCAATTCTGCAACAGTCTCAAATATTCTCCCTTTGAGCATTACCTCTCCCCCACTCTTTTTCTGTCACTGATTTCAATACATTGACTCTCATTCCTATTCTTCATATTTTCCATTTCTTGACCTCTCTGTGCTGTAGTCTGCTTTATTACCTTGTATTCCAGTTCATCATTCTCTTTCTATTAGATATGCCTAATTGCTTGTTTGCCTTTCACACTGAATTTTTAATTTTATGACTATTATTTATTATATGTAGAAGTTCTATTCAGTTTTTAAAAAATCCACCTGCTGGGTAGATTTGCTGGGTGCAGTGGCATGTGCCTATAGTCCCAGCGACTTGAAAGGCTGAGGCAGGAGGATCATGTAAGCCCAGAGTTTCAGGCTATAGTGCACCATGATCGTGCCTGTGGATAGCCACTGTACTCCAGTCTGGGCAACATAGTAAGACTCTCTCTCAAAAAAAACATAAACGAAAACAAAAACTATCTGCATTTTCATAGAGTATTGCCTTTGTTATATATTTTTCTCTAATCATTTAAAAAATACTTATTTTAAAGTGTCTACTAACAATTTTCATCTTATGAAGTCTTGGGTATATAATTCTTCGTTTCTTGACAGCTCATTTTTGCTGTTAGTGGATTCTTTCACTAAATGTTCTGTAGTTTTGGACTGTGAGTCTTTCTTCAGTGCAGTTTTATATGTGTGAACTGTGCACAGCCTAGGTTGAGTGCACGGTCCCCTAAAGAATTTTATATTAATTTCAGCCAGGTGCCCCAAGAATATCACTAGCCAGGGACATATTCTCACGTTAAACTTTGAGCTTGTGGATTCCCAGATCATGAGGGCAGGGTAAGTTTGCACTCTAAATTTGTGTAATATAATTAGGAATTCTCAAGGAAGAACTCCTATACCCCACGCCACTGTCTAAATGGAGAAGAGTTGGCATCCTAACAATCTCCCTGTGCTGAAGGAAGATTTTTATTTTTATTTTATTGTCTGGATTTACCCTTTTAGTAAAAATGTAGCTCTTCAAGAATCTTGGGTTTATTTATGAAGTCTCTGTTCTATCCTCCCCACCCCTTGGCAGGCTCTTTCCTGATCCCTTTATGGTTTAAGAGCCTAAGCCCCCAGATTACCAAGACTGACAACCTCCCTCCAGGTAGCTATAGCGTCAGCTTGTGTACTTATATCTCTGCTTTTCAGTTCTCTTTTTCAAAGCAGATGAGGGGTTTCAGAGGGTAGCTGGACATTTCCCTTACTTTCTTACCAGCTTAGGTATTCATTGATAATAAAGGTCGTCAAATTTCACCAAGAATTTTTAAATGTTTTGTCTTGTGTATGTGTACACATGTGTATGGGGGAATGGGGCAGCGTTGAGATAATTCATTTTGCCACATAGAATACCTTCATGTTCTCAAGCATATATATCTTGCCATGTTTATTTTTTGAATAAGCAATATGTTTATATGATATCAGTAGGTATACATTGTGATATTTCACTCACCTGCCTTTACGTATCTGTTTTCCATTCCCCCCCCACCCTTTCTTGCCATATTTTTTTTATAGTCAATGGGGCTTTTGATTTGGGTTTGAATTCACCACGTATTTTTAAATATACACGGTGCAGCCAGGTTCATTTATGAAATGTTAGAGGCTTGGATTATCTGGGGAGAGTAATGTCCAGACAAATATATTAAAATGACCAATGAAATTGTAATGGATCAAAGAGCACCATTATATTCCTTGTGATTTTTGAAACCCACATGCATGTTTTTACTAAATGAAATGCTTTTACTAAGCATTTGTTTATTTAATCCAGAAATCTTTTGAGTATGCTAGGCAGTGGGGATACAAAACTGAGTAAGCAAGCATTCTTGAGGAGATAAACAAGAAGTTAGGTTTAGCAATGATACATTTTGCTAGGGGTAAGTGGGATTTTACTAGGGGCAAGTGGAGTGGGAAGAACACAGGGGAGAGCATTACCCAGCCACTAGTCAAAATGAGTTGTACTGTGAGTAATAAAGAAAAAGATGATAAAATGGCAAGATTATATGTTTGTTTTATCCTTAAGATGGCACTATAAACTCACAATTCCTTCACAGAAAAAGAATACATAAAAATCACCATGATTTATCTGAAATTTCACTGAAACCTTATAAACTAGAATGGCTTGTGTGTGTCTGAGACTGTTATAGGTGCTCATATTATTCTCATTTAATCTTTGCAGCAACCCTAAGAAGCAGGAATAAGTCTTTGCCCCATTTTGCAGACTAAGAAAAGGAGTGGGAGTGGGTGTAAGTGACTTGCCTTCAGTCACATAGCTTGTAAGTGGCAGACCCGAGATTTAAAAGGACAGTGTAAATCCAGAAGCAGTGTCCTTAATCACTGTGCTGTATTACCTCTCTGTAGTAATCCATATGTTGAAAATCCAGTGTCATTAAAATTATTAGTTACAGAAACTCAGTTTTTTTTGTGTTTTTTTTTTTTTTTTTTTTCCCCAGTTCTGGTTAAATCACACAAGGAAACATTGCCCTGGCATGAGACCAAGAAGTCACAGAGCCCAGGTCTTAGCCTTCAGAGTGTGAGAGAAGACATGAAGGCATCAGGGACACTGTGCAAGTGGGTGCTGTTGGTTTCCACTGCTCTCTCCAGACTGCAGCCAGGAGGCTGCCTCTGCCCTGCCAGGTCAGATGCCCCCCAGAGGCCCTCCCATAGCACCCTGGGCTTATGGCCATTTTGTATTTAGCACTCCAAACAGTGTTTACTGGTTTATCTCTCTCTCTTCCTCACTAATCTGTGGGCATTTTTGTAACCTCCATGCTCAGTACAATGCCTGGAGCATAGAGTTCTCTAGAAATCTTTGTTGAACCTTTTCTTCCTCCATATTAAACCAAACCCTGCATCATAGGCACTATTTTCTCAGTATTCAGTTCTTCACTCCCTTCTATACACAAATAATCTCCATCCTAGACAGGAAATTATAGAAGAGAAGGCAATCTGTGTGAGAAAGCAATTTCCATTTGAAGCACTTGTATGTGTAGGTGCTGCTGAGAATTGGAATAAAAGCCAACACTGGGCTTAAATTGTTAAGCAGTATCTATTAGCTAGCATTTCTTCTCCCTGGGCATTTCTAAATCTGAGAAACCTATACTGTGCTTACTATCCTTTCCATGTATTCATCCAGGTGAAATATAGTTAAAACGAAGGTGAAATATAGTTGAAATGAATGCCAAGGGCAACCTGGAAAGGGAAAAGAAGCATCAAACAATTGAATTTTGTCAAAGGAGCATAAATGAGGAAAGGTGAGTTAAGCAGCTCACTATCCACCTCCTTTTTTTCTCTTAGATTAACTTCAGGTTGTTTCTCAGCAACAACTGGTAATAATTACCTCCTTTTCTGCCCCAAGCCAATATCTGGTACCCCAACCCCCACCTCTTTTCCCCCAGTTTCCAAAGTTGGCATCTCTAGTAGGATTCCTGGTTTAGCAACCTTAGAAGCAATTTTGGTAGCCAATAAATCCTCTTGAAAGAGGGAAACTTAGAATCTTTGCCTAGAGTGTAAATTGACATTGAGGATGGAGCTGGTAGGAGAGCTATCACGTTCAGGAGGCGACCTTGTAAGGATAAGAACACAGATGTGGCAGCGAAACAGACTCTTTGAAAAATGTCTGAAAATAGTATTCAACACATGTTAGCTGTGATTATTACTATGGATTTATGTCACCAGCAAGGAGGCTGTTGAATGACTTTATTTACTCACTACATATTATAACCCCCTTACTAGGTAGCAGATACTGTGTGGAGTCTTGAAGATACAATCTTCACTCCTTAATTCAGCAAATGTAACTGTAGCTCTGGACAAAAATAATGCTTTGGAGGAATTATGCCTGGCCTAGTATGCAGCTGAGTAGGTCAACATCTTGAAATCTTCCTTCCCCGATGTTTCAGCTCTGTTTAGGAATTTCCTCCACTATAGGCAATTAATCATAAATAGAATTTGATTTGCAAAATTTTATTATAAAATTTTATTTTCTCCATAAACCTCAGGATATGTATCTTGTGTAGCTGAGAATTTTTTGTTTTCTTTGCATTCAGAAAGATAAAGCTCTTAACAGATTAATTTATGAGTTTGGACACTCTTGAGTGGGAAACCCTCCCAACTTCAGGGAAACAATGGACTTTTGGCTACACAAAGTAGTTAAGAGGTATGAGTCTTTGAATCAGACCAGACTCTTAAATTCCTCTGTTTAACAGATACAAAATCGTGAGTAATTTCTTCACTCTTTTGAGACTCTGTTTCCTTATCTGTGAAAGAGCTAAAATATTTCCATCTTACCGAAGCAGAAAAGACATTCATTCATTCAAGTATTTTTTTGTTGCACACTTACTATTCCAGACACTTTCTGGGTACTGAGAATACAAAAGTAAACAAAACAGCAAGAAATCTTGTACTCTGTTAGGATATGAGTTTACATTCTAATGAGATAAAAAATTGAGATTGTCTATGTGAAATAAAGCATGCTATAAAAATTATTGTATCCGTGGAGAAAAGGAAAATTAAGAGAAAAAAGTAATAATTATTGTATTAATGTATAGAGTGCTTATGTCACTAATAAAAGACTTAAGCATTTTGTTGTGGCAGAGTAGAGATTCAAATTAGAATCTGTAGTTATGTAGTGAAGATACTCTGATGAAGACAAATAATGTAGAAATGAGTTAATTGCTAGTGAAAAGATTTTCAAATTATTTTTATTAGGTAATTTTATAATTTCATAATAGCTGTTAGGATACACAAACATATATATACAATTTTCTAAATAAGTAAATAAAAAGCAGTTTAGTATATCTGCCTGAATGTGTAGTATTCAAAATCTTACCAAAACATTTATTATAAAAATCAGTAAAATTGTTTAACACATTTATAAAAATTGCTGGGTATGTATACATAAACATTTTAAGCTTGCTTTACAAAAAAGAGTTCAATTTCTATCCATGTGCGCATAGTGACTTCAAAGGTAGTTCAAAGGGGGAATAAAGAAGGTAGCATTGCCTTGTAATACATCATTAATTAATACTGACTTACCTTTGGACATTCATGAAAAATCCTTTGTTATCACATATGGTGAAAATATTAAAAAATAATACTCCATTTCTATGAATAAAACATAGAAAAGAAGACTTTATTTTTCCAGACTAACTCATTAGCATGAAAGACTGCATTCATTCTGCAGATATTACTGACACCCCATATTATTTACTTTAAAAATATTTACGATACTTAAAATTCAAAAGGAAACCCGCAAGACCTATTTTTCTCCCAATACATTCACTGAATGCAGATTTAAATGAGCGCATCTCATTTTGATTGTGCCCTTTGTGTACTTTAAAATGACTACAATATAGTACATTTGTATTTTTAACTGGTACCAAAATTAAGATGAATGATCTATGCAAAACCAGTAGCCTGTATTTCTAGTAACAGTTGTCATATGCAAAAAGAAAAAGCCCTGAGTCAGTATGTTTTTGCAAAAGTAATGAAGGAGGGTGCTCTAAAGTCATTTTATAACTTATAAAATTGTTAAGACTGTCCAGTATTCATTTGCTTTGTTTTCATTTTGATTGAAGAGGTATGATTTTCATCTAGTTAATCCAATTCAGATCATTTCTTAATACTCAATTTCATTTAAGTCCTCAGAATGTCCTGATGATTGTTGAGTTGTATCTTCCATTTCTGTCAGGAAAGACAAATATACAATAACAGTATTTATTATAGAAAAACATTTAATTTGTATTCTTGTAGTTTGAAACAGTATCACAAAGTCCATTTTCAGTCAAGCTTATATAATTGGGATAAATATTACCTCCACAGGGTCCTGCCTGAAATTTAACATCATCAATGGCGATATCACTTCTTATCGATACTCCTCGAATGGCTTCAAAAATAATCTGAAAGAATAATATGTTTGAATTTAGAAATAGAATCATCCTGATAATACAGTGCTGGTCAGGGCAAATCCAGGCTTTGTAGATATGAAAACTTAGATTGCTCTTGAGGATCCCTTTAAGGAAAAGGATACCAAATTACAAATTGAAATCTAGAGATTAAAGATAATATTTATTTGGAATTTAAAGAAACAATAAATTACTGAAGCCTTGAAGATTCAGGTCCCTGTCTTCTGAGATCTCTTTACCAATTTCCCAGAAATGCTTGCCTAGAAATGCTTCCTGGTGGTAACCTGGTTTCCTCTTCCCAGTTGGAACACTCGGCTCCCAGCATCCCCCAGCATTCACAAAGGGTCTGTGAAAGTGAGGTGCTCAGAAACTTAAATTTCCCATAGCACTCCATAAATCTACGTCTGATACTGCTACTAGGTGGAAACATTTAATATGACTGATGATACCCATGTGTGAACAGAAAAGTATAATAATGAAGTTTACCAAAGATAAGGGTTCACTTATGTTAAATACCACAACATCAAAGACACAGCTCAGGCAGAGGAGAGAATCCGTTTTATAACTTTAGATTCTGAGAAGAAAATAACTGATCAGATATTGTGGTTGTAGGAAAAATAGATAACCAGCTCTAAGGCTGTCCCAACAATGGTTAATAAATTACTGAATGGTCCACAGAGGCCCATGGGTAATGAAAGTTGTTCAGAAGACACATTTGCTCTATTCATTTTATAAGCAAATGAGTCTTCTTTGGAGTAGTGTATAATTTAAATTAAATTTTTAAAAGCCCATAAATTTTATTTAAACCCTCCCTAAAATTAAAACAAAGAACATAAATTAATTAATACGTTTATAAAGTTACTTGAAATTAATGTTTCAAAGAAGCTTTAATGACAGACTAGTGGCAAAATACTGTTAATAAAAATTCTTTTTTTTTTTCTTTTTATTATACTTTAAGTTCTAGGGTACATGTGCACAACGTGCAGGTTTGTTACATAGGCATACATATGCCATGTTGGTGTGCTGCACCCATTAACTCATCATTTACATTAGGTATATCTCCTAATGCTATCCCTCCCCCCGCCCCCACAATAGGACTCGGTGTGTGATGTTCCACTTCCTGTGTCCAAGTGATCTCATTGTTCAGTTCTCACCTATGAGTGAGAACATGCGGTATTTGGTTTTCTGTTCTTGCGATACTTTGCTGAGAATGATGGTTTCCAGCTACATCCATGTCCCTACAAAGGACACGAACTCATCCTTTTTTATGACTGCATAGTATTCCATGGTGTATATGTGCCACATTTTCTTAATCCAGTCTGTCACTGATGGACATTTGGGTTG
>NW_012110141.1:3973724-3989896 GCF_000951045.1 Mandrillus leucophaeus | reverse complement strand
GCTGCCCTTAACATTTTTTCCTTCATTTCAACTTTGTTGAATCTGACAATTATGTGTCTTGGAGTTGCTCTTCTTGAGGAGTATCTTTGTGGTGTACTCTGTATTTCCTGAATTTGAATGTTGTCCTGCCTTATTAGGTTGAGGAAGTTCTCCTGGATGATATCTTGCAGAGTGTTTTCCATCTTGGTTCCATTTTCCCGGTCACTTTCAGGCACACCAATCAGATGTAGATTTGGTCTTTTCACATAATCCCGTTTTTCTTGGAGGCTTTGTTCATTTCTTTTTACTCTCTTTTTCTCCACACTTCTCTTCTCGCTTCATTTCATTCATTTGATCTTCAGTCGCTGATAGTCTTTCTTTCAGATGATCGAGTTGGTTACTGAAGCTTGTGCGTTTGTCACGTAGTTCTTGCATTATGGTTTTCATCTCTATTGGTTCTTTTAAGGACTTCTCTACATTGATTATTCTAGTTAGCCATTCGTCAAATCTTTTTTCAAGGTTTTTAGTTCCTTTGCACTGGTTACGTAGTTCCTTCTTTAGCTCTGAGAAGTTTGATCGACTGAAGCCGCCTTCTCTCAGCTCATCAAAGTCATTCTCCGTCCAGCTTTGTTCCGTTGCTGGTGATGAGCTGCATTCCTTTGGAGGGGAATTGCGCTCTAATTTTTTGAATTTCCAGCTCTTCTGCACTGCTTTTTCCCCATCCTTGTGGTTTTATCTGCCTATGGTCTTTGATGATGGTGACGTACTGATGGAGTTTTGGTGTGGATGTCCTTTCTGTTTGTTAGTTTTCCTTCTAACAAGCAGGACCCTCTGCTGTAGGTCTGTTGGAGTTTGCTTGAGGTCCACTCTAGACCCTGTTTGCCTGGGTATCAGCAGCAGAGGCTGCGGAAGATAGAATATTGCTGAACAGCAAGTGTTGCTGTCTGATTCTTGTTCTGGAAGCTTCGTCTCAGGGGTGTACACTGTCGTGTGAGGTGTGAGGTGTCAGTCTGCACCTAGTAGGGGAATATCTCCCAGTTAGGCTACTCAGGGGTCAGGGACCCACTTGAGCAGGCAGTCTGTCCGTTTTCAGATCTCAACTTCCGTGCTGGGAGATCCACTGCTCTCTTCAAAGCTGTCAGACAGGGGCGTTTACCTCTGCCGAGGTTTCTGCTGCTTTTTGTTTACCTATGACCTGTCCCCAGAAGAGGAGTCTACAGAGGCTGGCCAGCCTCCTTGAGCCGTAGTGGGCTCCACCCAATTCAAGCTTCCTGGGAGCTTTGTTTACCTACTCAAGCCTCAGCAATGGCAGGTGCCCCTCCCCCAGCCTTGCTGCCACCTTGCAGTTAGATCTCAGACTGCTGTGCTAGCAATGAGGGGGGCTCCGTGGGCGTGGGACCCGCTAGGCCAGGTGTGGGATATAATCTCCTGATGTGCCGTTTGCTAAGACCCTTGGTAAAGCGCAGTATTAGGATGGGAGTTACCCGAATTTCCAGGTGTCGTGTGTCTCAATTTCCTTTGGCTAGCAAAAGGAATTCCCTTCCCCCTTGTGCTTCCCAGGTGAAGCAATGTCTCGCCCTCCTTCAGCTCTTGCTGGTCAGGCTGCACCTGCGGACCAGAGCCAACTGTCTGACACGACCCAGTGAGATGAACCCAGTACCTCAGTTGAAATTGCAGAAATCACCCGTCTTCTGTGTCGCCCCTGCTGGGAGCTGGAGGCTGGAGCTGTTCCTATTTGGCCATCTTGGACATGCCCCCCTGTTTATAAAAATTCTAAGGTCCAACTTCTGATGGTGTATTTTAGGTGTCAACTTGACTGGGTTAAGGGATACCCACATCGCTGGTAAAGTATTATTTCTCAGTATGTATGTGAGGGTGTTTCTGAAAGAGATTGGCGTTCGAATTGGTGGACTGAGAAAGAAAGATCTGTCTTCACCTAGTGTGAGTGGGGACTATCAGATTGCTTGAGGATGCAGATAGAACAAAAAGGCAGAGGAGAAGCAAGTTTTCTCTCTCTTCTGTAACTGGGACACCTGTCTGCTTCTGCCCTTGGACATCAGAACTCTAGGTTCCTCAGTCTTCAGACTTCTGAAACTTCAGACACTGGAATACCAGTGGCACCCTAGTTCTCAGGCCTTTGGTTGCAGACTAATAGTTATACCATCGGCTTCTCTAGTTCTCAGGCCTTGGGATTTGGACTGAGCTATGGTATCAGCTTTCCTGGTTCTCCAGCTTATATGTAGCATATTATGGGACATCTCAGCCTTCATAATTATATGAACCAATTTCCTTAATACATCCCCTTTCATATCTCTCTCTCTCTCTCTCTCACCTTCTCTGTCTGTCTCTCTGTTTCTCTCTCCTCTATTGGTTCGGTTTCTCTGGAGAATCCTGATTAATACACAACCCTAAATGAGAATCCAAATAAATGGCAAGAAGAGGGGAAAAAATATCCTAACACATCTAGATAGGAGTGCAGATAATTAGACTTTTGGTTCCCTGAACAACAATAAAATCTGTTTTTTTGGCCTTCAAGTCTAATGAAAAGAATAATAAACAAAATTACCTGAAGGAATTATATTCTGAATAGTCTATGATTTGGCCAAACACTTGATTTTATACAACTTTCTCCTCTGAATTTTCTTAGTACAGTAGTGATCACCATTTTATAGTACTATGATTTCCCCCTTGTATTATAAATATGTAGGAGTACCTCTTCTTTTTCTACATTGACAATAGGATTAAGCCAACTTGTCTTTGCACTTTAAGACTAACCAAATCTATCCAAATCAAATAGCTACTGAACAAATACTTGTTTATTTAGATAATAAACATAACAAAGGTAGGATTAAATAAGATAATATATGTCCTTGGTTCCCAAAGTGTGTGCTGAGGTACCCCAGGGTGCCCAAGTACATTCACGGGGTGCTGTAGATAGTTTGAAATTTTAAGGGAAACAAGGCAGTATTCAATACTTAGCAGACACCATTTGAACTGCTAGCTCAAGGTCAAAGTTTTAACATGGGATTGACCTATATTCCTTTTGATAACATGTCTTCATTGAGCTGAGTTTTTTGGTAGCTGCTGCAATTAAAAGCAAGCATTGTGTAGAAATCAATGTGGAACATAAAATAAGGGTAGTGTATCCAATCTGATTCCAAGTTGGGAAGTTTGTGCCCAACAGGTATATACATTCTATTAGTACATAATTTTGGTTAAGAATTAGATAAAATATTTTTAAGTATTTTTTTCAAATGGCTACTAAGTTGTTAGAACATAAATACTAAAGTTTTTTGAATCCAAATACTTAATATATGAAACTGTTAGGTGTTTCTTTTGGTCTTGGGGCACCAAGAAAAAATTACTATGGGCATCATAAACCAGAAATTGTGGAGACCTGAGCCTTTTTTTTTTTTTTTTTTTTTTTTGAGACAGAGTCTTGCTCTCAGACTGGAGTGCAGTGGTGGGATCTCAACTCACTGCAACGTCTGCCTCCTGGGCTCAAGTGATCCTCCTGCCTCAGGCGCCCAAGTAGCTGGGGCTATAGGCATGCACCACCACACCTGGCTAATTTTTGTATTTTTAGAGGACATAGGGTTTTGCCATGCTGCCCAGGCTGGTCTCAAACTCCTGGGCTCAAGAAATCCCCCCACTTCAGCCTCCCAAAGTGCTGGGATTATAGGTGTGAGCCACCACACCTGGCCAACTTGAGTCTTAGCTGAGTATGCAGTGCATAGAAATTCCTAGTAACTGTTAGGCAGTATAATTAATTATATGACAGATGTAAATATTTCAGTAAGCTGCGAATTTGTGTAACACTTTATTTCAATGGCATCAAAATCTAAGAAATCAAGGAGGAAAAGTCATGAAAGTGGGGGAGGAGCAGCAATCAAGGAATCCAAAGGAAATAGAATGATTTTGTGCTTTTGATCAATAGTGAGTCAGTTTCTGCTTAGCACTAATAAATCCCTTAGGAGGGAGCATGATTAAAAATTTGCCATTTGATGCATTTCTTTTTCCCATAGGGATAATCTAATGAGTGGAATGCCTTCAGGAGGCCACCCACATATTATCCCCAAAGGATCAATCTCAAATGGCAGCAGTACTACCACACTCTAAATAACATCTCTACCTGCCCACTCCCATTGATGCTGTACACATTTACTTCCCTAACTCTGTTCTCTTCCCTGAACTCATCTCATATCCTATTATTTACTTATACCCATTTGGATTTCTAATAGACATAAAAAACTTAACATTTCCCCCCAGGAGTCTATTAATTTTCTTCCTGTACACACTGTCCTTACTCCAGGTCTGCTCTGTCTCAAGTCTTCCTCATCTCAATAAATGATATCTGAATTCATTATAGCAATTGCTCAGGCCAAAAGCTTTGGAGTCATCTTGATATCTCCCTTTCCCTCAGACTCCACATTCTATACATAAGAAGTCTTGTGGGCTTCTGATGACATCTGCTCACTTCTGCTGCATAGCCTATGCCACCACTCCTTTTGCCAGGACTACTGCAGCAGCCCCCAAAGTCTCCTTGTCCCATTACAGTATACTTTTCACATAGTAGCTGGAGTGATCACTTCAAAATCAGATATCACTTTAAAGCTATATGATGACTTCTTACCGCTTTTGGGATAAATTTCAAACTCTACCACATCTTCTAAGGATTTTCATGATTATCACAATACTTCTTTGACCTCACCACCTGATCAACTTGACTTCTTCCTCTTATTTCCCCTCCTCTTCTTATTTTTGATAAATCACAATTTTATACCTTTATGGGGTACCATGTGATATTTATTATGTATATACATAAGCACACAAAATGTGGGATGATTAAATCAAGCTAATTAACATATCCATCACCTCACTTATTTATCACTTTTTGTGGTAAGATGTGAAGTCTAGTCTCTTATTTTGAAATATGCAATGCATTATTGACTACAGTCATCCTCTGTTCAACAGATCTCAAAAATATATTCCTCCTGTTTATCTGAAACTTGTAGCCTTTGACCAACAACTCCCCATTCCCTCCTCCTGCTTCCTCCAGCCTCTGGTAACCATCATTCTACTGTCTACTTCATGAGCTCAGTTTCAGCTTGACTTCTTCATAGCACTTATTACACACACTCTCTCTCTCTATATATATATACACATTCATATATATACATATACACATATACATATGTGTATATACATATAGATATACATATATTCATATATGCATATATACACACCCATGTATCTACATACACACACACACATATATATGTATTTATTTGTTTGTTTGGCTTGATTTTTTTTTAGAGACAAGGTCTCAATATGTTGCCAGGCTGATACCAAACTCCTGGCCTCAAGCAATCGTCCCACCTTGGCCTCCCAAAGTGCTGGAATTACAGATATGAGCCACTGTGCCCAGCCTTGGCTTGCATTTTCTACCTCCTCCCCACTAGAATGTAAACTCCAAACAAATAAGAACTTTATATATTATATTCATTGCAGTATCTTCAGCACCTAGAATAGCGAATGGACAATACATATTTATTGAGATGAGATATTTTGATCTCAAACAACAGGAGCTCAATCTGGATGCCTGATGTGGCTATTGAGAATACCAGTTCTGCCATGGTGATATGAATTAGTGACTAGGGAGACTTAGGTGAGAATATATTGTTAGAACAGTGATAATATCTTATTTTGATACTTTAAGGTTTATAAAACCCTTTCACATACATAATCTCCTTTGATTCTCACTCTAACTCTGGCAATGCCAGCACAGCTGACTAGGAATTATTACCCCATTTTGAGAATGTATAAACTTTCTCAGACAGTAAAAGATATCTCGAAAATCATGCAGTGCTTGTGACCATCAGGCCAATGAGGATTATTTTTGGAATTTCTATGGTGGGAGGCAGTGTTAGAACAGTGGTTTAGGGATACAAACTTTGGAAGCATGGAGATCTGGTTCTTATTCAGCCACTTACCAGCCAGACATTTACTTTTCCCCACCTGTAAAATGGGGCAATAGGATCAGTTGAAAGAACTTATGTACAGCTGTTAGCACTGTAAGTGCCTGGCATGTAGCAGTTGGCTGATCTATGTGCATATGGGTGTATCTGTTTTATTAGACACTAGGATGTTTTGGGGCAGCTAGTTCAGCCTGGTCTCCCTGCCATCATTTGGATTCCTGAGGGAATCACTAACCCAGAGGAGATTCTTATCTGTTCCATTCTAAGCCAAGGGGAGACCTCTCTTCAAAATACGAGAGGATTCTGGAGTCTTCTTCCCAAATTGTGAACTAGAAGTCTCCAGGGCTATTCTGCATCATTTGAAGAGCCCTAGATGCCATTTCAGATGCCACACTACTCTGTACTCAAAAAATATTTCAAATAACTACCTCCCCAGTAACTCTGTTATATGCAAGGCCATGTGTCTGATCCCCAAGGCCTAGATGCTGAGAAGTTACCTGTCCCCAGAACTCAAATCTTAGAGCACTTGTGCATCAGCATCGCTTGAAAGTTAAACAAAAAAATCAGTGCTCAGGTGTCATCCCCAAAGATTTAGATTCATTTAGTTTAGCATAGAGATTCTCTATCTTTAGCATACATCAGATTCCCCTGGAGGGCTTATTAAAACAGATTTCTGGGGCCTCCAAATCCTCAGTTTCTGATTCATTCATTTTAAAGTGGGGCCTGAGAATTTGCATATTAAGTTAATTTGCATTTCAGGTGTTGCTGATGCTGCTGGTACCTGGACCACACTTTGAGAACCATTTGAATAGAGAAGGAGTACCCTAATAGCCTAACAAAATTAATCCATCATCTCTGAATGATGATCAATTATATTAGTAAGTTCCTGAGCCATCCACTTTCTTCTTTTGAACAGACATTAAATCACTATAAAATTATTCCTGAAGCTACCTGTTATTCTTTGCCAAATGTCTAGACAGTTTATCCATGTTGGGATAATGGGCCTCTCCCAGATAATGGCTCATCTTCCCTGTCATTTGCTCTTTAACAATGTAGCACCTTTGATTGCACTGCAACTTAACCATCTGAGCTTCTGCAATTCCATCCCATTTATATCTGTAGAAAATTATTTTTGGTCATAGGTTAGTGCAAAATAAAACTCTTAATTTGGATCTCTCTTCCCAGGAAGATCTGGGTTTAGACTAGGCAGCCAGTGGTTAAAGACAAAGAGTGCTGATCCAGGAGGTTTATCAGTCAGAAGTAAGAATGAATAGGAAGGTGTGCCTTTAGTTGGAGGTCACACTTGAGAATTCTACAGAGCAATTTTAAGAACAATCAGAAATCTGAAGGTTATCTCCCACAGCTTTCTGGAGCTTTGGCCCATGGTAGACAGGTAAAATCTGTGGCTATCAGAAGGCAGGTGTGGTTCTCCAGGCTAGACTGGCTGTTCAACCCCTACCTACTAGAATTTAAAAGGATGTTTCCTATTGCTGCCCAGATTCCTTTATGATAGAGAACATCTAGGATGGACGTCTTCTATAGCACATGAGAGGACCTGGGGGAGACCGAGGACTGAGGATCAAGTCTCTCTGTTTCTTTTGCATCAATGCAGTGATGGAGGCAGAGGCATTAAAAAACAAACAAACAAACAAACAAACAAAAAACAACTTTGGACCATACTAACTGTTAAATAGAGGCTTAAGGCAAAAGCTCTTACATGTGTGTGGGTAATGAGTAAAAGATGCAGCTGCAACTAATTAGGTAATACCATATTTAGAAGAAAAGAAGACTTGGTTTTGGAGATTTGTATGATACATAGAAATATACTTGACACCCATAATGTATCAAGACAAAAATAGATATACTTTTATCATAGAACTGCAAAAAAATCACTTTATGCATAAATTCTCAAAACTTTCTCTCCCTGTCACTGCTTAGATTTAATCAATGTATAAACTAATTATGTTTACTTCTTCTTAATCCTGCCTTTATCTACGACTCTGAAAAAGAACAAAATATTATCTTTGGTAGCAAGAATAAGAAAGAACATCAGAAGCTCCTACATGTTTTCCATTGCTTAGTTCTTATCTCTCTTGGCTTACCCGGTGTTGCCTCTCACAGCTGTATTCAATCAGTGCTCGTAGCCAGGAAATGCTCTGTTCACCTCTTCTCCTCCATAAGAGAGACTCGTCACTGTCTTCTTCCTTTTTCAGATAAACACTCAGCAGGCCAGTTCCCCCTCCATACATGTGGTAGAAAAAGGTCAAGCAGTGTTTTCCAGAGACTCCTCGCAGAGGCCTGGACAAGAGGCGTGCTTTTTGTCCATACACCATGTGGGAGGCCTCAATGTACATGTAGTAGCCTTGAGGTGAATGCAAAAGCAGGTATTGTTAAAAAGGACACAAATTACATTTTCTCCTTCCATAGTGTTCTTTCAGAGTGTCAAGTCAAGATGACCTGACAAAGTACTGATAAAGGGTTTTATAATTTTGAAGAATACATATTATCTAAGGAAAATAAGTTACAAAAATGAGACCAGCAAAATGATTTCTTAAATGATTTATAATTCAGTTTAATTTGTATCTTGTATAAAGGTAATTAATATACCAGTATTATGCCACTGATACAGTGGTTAACACATCAGAATTTATATTACTCATTCATGGACAATATTCTAAAGCTTCCAGATGTTGGTTTGGGGAGAGAGAGAGAATGGGTTTTGTAGCCAGGTAAATCTGGGTTCAAGTCTTGACTCTAATATTTGTTGTCTATGTGATTCTGGTCTAATGAATAATCTCTGAACTTACATTCATCTTTTTAAGATAAGGGTTAATACCTGTGCTACAGAATTGTATTAAGTAACATAATGACATACACTCACATGTCATGCATATTCCATTATTTGTTTCCTGTCCTGCTCAGTTTCTAAAATGGTTCGTGTCACCTTTTTTTTAGTCTTGAAAACATATTCTGTAATATTCTAAAATTGCCTTTCCAATTTCCTTTTCTAATTTTATTTTATTGCTATTTTAAAATTTATTGGTTTCAGGCAGAAACAGGATTAGTCGGCATGAAGATAGGGCAGTGGTGTGCTGCAGCCAACTTCCATGGGCTTCCAATAGCCCATTGTATGCATCCTCTTTCAGCTCCAAGTGACTTCACATTGGTAGCCGGAAATGGACCATGATGGGACTATTTATACCACAGAAACTGGACATGTATACAAGTCAGCACATCCTTCCCAAAGAGAGCCAGTTGGTGTTAAACAATCACTATCATGTCACTGAAGTAAAACTATATATGAATAGTAATGCAAGAGATCTTTTCTAGAGTAGTTCACTGGTAATATAATTCTGTGCATCTGAGGCCCATTTTAAAAAAGGCCCTGAATTCTACATCAGTAGTTGTTAACCTTTGATCACTTGATGAAAAGTTTAGACCTCCGCTACTTGAAAAATATACAAAGAAAGTTTGCATACAACTTTGTTGCTTTGTTTGGTGTTACATATGTGTTTGGAATGAATGTATATGTCTCCCCAAATTCATATGTTGAAGCCCTAACCCTAGTGTGATAGTAATTGGAGATGGGGCACTGGGGAGCTAATTAGGGCTAAACGAGGTCATGAGGTTGAAGCTCTCCTGATGACAGTAGTGCCCTTATAAAAAGAGACACCAGGGAGCTTGTTCTCTCTCTCTCTCTCCAGGTGCACACACCAAGAAAGGCCATGTGAGCACACAGCAAGATGTTGCCTGTCTGCAAGCTAGGAAAAGAGCCCTTACCAGGAACTAAAACAGCTGGCACGTTGATGTTGGACTTTACAGCCTCCACAACTGTGATAGGTAAATTTCTGTTGTTTAAACCACCTAGTCTATGATATTTTGTTATGGCAGCCCAAGCAAACACCAACGTTTTGCTAATTTTGATTTGTTTTTTACATATATGATGTAAAAAGTAATCTTTACAAAGTATCGTATGTCTCATTATTTCATGCAGAAATTGGTGACCAAATCAACAGGAAAAATAAAGAGATCCCAAATAATACATGCAAATGAAATGGTTTCTTTATAGTTCGAAGTTTAATTGATGAATTCTAATCATTTCCAAAAATATGGCAATTGAGATATCCCAACAAGAATTGGTTGGAAGTCCCCTCTGTGTGCCTGAGAGGTCTTTCTCCATTCTCTTTTTCTTATTTCTACAAACACAAATCTGAGTTCTGTAGGCTTATTAAAACAGTGGGAGAAAGCATCATTGGTCTTAATAAATTGTGTGCACTGTGCAACCCCTTCCCCCAGTGTTTTACTCTATAAAGTTTTCACCCTGCAAAACTGGGCTGACTCACAGGATGTGGCCTGCATCAACCAGTCACATCTAAGGAATGATGTTGCCCCAAAGAAGCAGAATCAGAGCAGAGTTCTGTATCTGTCACTTCAGGTTGCCTGTTATCAAGGCATGCTGCCACCAAAGGCTCCACTAGCTGGGGATTCCTGAATGCAGTGAACAAGTAGAAATCAAAACCTCCTTTAGGATACTCTAAAGACTACATGTATTTCAGCCCAGTTCAAAAGTAAATTTTAATTAGAAGGCTAATTGATTTAAATAAGAAATCAAAATTATGGGAGTATCTTTGATCTGGTATGTTACATTTGACATCCAGTCAACTTCAACTTTTCATCTCATTGGCAGTAGTTTCATCCAGATGCAGGCTTAAGGGAAATGGCATAGCTGCCAACTTTCCCATGATCTGCTTAAAAATAATAGCAAAAATCCTGTCAGTGTTCTGGAGTGCTCACCAATGACATCCTCATTACGAAATCCAGTGGTCAGTTTTCAGTCTTTGTCATTTCTGTACCATCAGTAACATTGGACATAGTGGTTTACCACTTCAGAAAGTAGAATTACATTCTTACCTTGGCTTGCAAGACACTGTATTCTCCTGCCTTTTCTCCTCCCTCACTGGTCACTTTTTGCCAGTTCCACTCTCTCTTTTCTGACCTCTTGACCCTGGAGTACCGCAAGGTCCAGTTTTTACTTCACTATTCTTACTACTTTGATGATCTCATCTTGTTTCAGGGCTTTAAATACCAAATATGTTGTTATATCTCAGATTTAAATTTTCAGCCTTTTTGCTGAAATCTAGACTCATTCAAACTGTCAAATCAGGTAGACATCTCACACTGAACATATTCGAAACTCAACTTCCTAACAGCCTGAAGTAGACTGAATGTTCAGTTGTTCACACCCGAAACCTGTGAGTTGCACACCACTACTCTCTTTCTCTGCTTCTCCACATCAGGGTTATCAGGAATTCCCATTGGCTCTACCTTTAAAATATATCCAGAATCCAGTCACTTCTCTTCTTATTGCCTCCACTACTATCATCCTGGTCCAGGCTGCTATCATTTCTCGCTTGGATTAATGCAACAGCTTCCCAACTACTCTGTCTGCTTCTACTCTGGTCCCCTGCAATCTCATCTCAAAACTGTATTCATAGTGCTCCTTCTAAAGCAAAAGCAAAATTGTAACCACTCATTTAAATCCTTCCTTTGGCTCAGCATTTCAGAGTAAAAGCTGAAGTCCTTACAATTAGCTTTATATAGCTATATATATAATCTATATATATATAAAAAATCTATCTATATATATATAATTATATAGCTATAGCTATATAATCTCCCACCTATTCTCTTACCTCTCTCATTCCTACTGGCTTTCTCCTCACTCACTGTGTTGCTTGGCCACACTGGCCTTTGTATTATTCCTGGAATATGGCAGGTATGCTGCTGCCTCAAGGCCTTTGTGTGTGCTAACCCTGGGTCTTCCTCTAGATATTCTCAGGTCTCACTCTCTTACCTCCTTTAAGTCTTTGCTCAGATGTTACCTTTTCTATTAGACCTGTTTTGACTATACTATTCCAAATTGCAATCCCTTTTCCCTGGCACTCCTCATTCCCTATACCCTAATTTAATATGTTTTCCATAGTTAACTGCCTCTTAATATACTGTATAATTTTCTTATTTTTATGTTTGCCTGTCTCTTTCCTTTAGAATTCACAAGGGCAGAGATTTTTTTCTTGTTTAGTTCACTGCCACGTTCCCAGGTCCTATAACAGTGCTTGGAACATAGCAGACGCTCATTAATATCTGTTGAATGGATGAATGAATGCATTTTTTTTCCCCACAGCTCTAAGCACAAACCAATTTGACCATTTCTAGGGCACATGGCTCCACCACAGTCACTCCAAATGTGGGAAGTTCTTGGCAATGAGATATTCACTTGACTATGATGCTTCAAGACAAACTAGAGCAAATCCAAGTTGTGGTAAAATTAAAGTCTTATCAAAGCAAATCATCTCGAACAAGTTCTACACTATCAGAAGTATTTTTAAAATGAACACATAAGATAATTCTTTGAGTTCATTACCTTCATTCTTTCACTGGTAAGCAAATTGGTCCACAAGAAGCACGGGTTTTTGCACATTCAGTGATGAAAGGAACCTTCTTCTTTTGTACATATTTTCTTTAACATTTTCTAACTTAAGTTAGGTCAATGTAAACAATAATACAGATATACATAATCCTAACAGAAGGGTGTGTCTAATTTAATTCCATGGAGAGAGAGATCAAGGCATGAAAATGACCATGGTATATCACTTAGCTATGTACAAAGGAATCCCATGCTATCCTACACATAAGTTAGTAGCATGGTAGATGGAAACAATACCCTAATACATTTAACTTAAAAAACATTTCCTCCCAAAGTGATTTTTAAGACAAGAAAAAAATTTTCACACCTGGCTTTGGAGCTCTGAAAAGGCCCACTTGAATCCCAGGTAAAGGACCTTAGCTATAGATGAACTTCTCAATAGCGGGGAAAAGCTCCTCTGAAGATGCTGTCACTGGGGAACTGGAAAGTAGAGACTAAGGGCCCTGAAACATGAAGTCTTTTCAAAATGGAAGGGAAGCAATGAATTAAACATGAGAGAGATGACCTAAGAATTGTCTTTTGTTTAGGGATGATGGTTGTGCATTCCTACTGGTAACAGTACAAGTCTTGACCAAGATTACTCTGAGATTCTGGAAGAGAGGAAAACTCTTAATTATCCCCAGGATCATTTGATTGACTTCTTTCTTTCATGGGCACAATGGACTAATTCATTTACTTTGTGAAGGTTAAGCACTAGTCTGGTTGCCCAGTTCTTCCCAACAGGTTGGGACTCTAACTAAATCAGGGATGGCCTGCATAGCCTCCTCTAACCATCTGTTCTTTGGAGCACACATACCTCTACAGATGTGACTCCTGAAGTCTACTATGCTTTCAGTTTATGCACCTCTGGGCCGCAGGTATCAGGCTGAAACTATTTACTAAGGTTTCCAGTTCCAGAAACCTTTGTATTTACTACCATAAAATATGAGGAGGAGGTTCCAAGATGGCCAAACAGTTCCAGTCTACAGCTCCCAGCGTGAGCGACACGGAAGACGGGAGACTTCTGCATTTCCAACTAAGGTACCGGGTTCATCTCACTGGGGCTTGTTGGACAGTGGGTACAGCCCATGGAGTGTGAGCCGAAGTAGGATGGGGCATCATCTCACCTGGGAAGTGCAAGGGGTTAGAGAATTCCCTTTCCTAGCCTAGGGAAGCCGTAACAGATGGTACCTGGAAAATCAGGACACTCCCACCCTAATACTGTGGTTTTCCAACAGTCTTAGCAAACGGCACACTAGGAGATTATATCCCGCCCCTGGCTTGGAGGGTCCCACAGCCACAGAGCCTCCCTCACTGCTAACACAGCAGTCTGAGATTGAACCACTAGGCAGCAGCGGGGCTGGAGGAGGGGCGTCCACCGTTGCTGAGGCTTGAGTAGGTAAACAAAGCAGCCAGGAAGCTCGAACTGGGTAGAGTCCACTGCAGCTCAAGGAGGGCTGCCTGCCTGCCTCTGTAGACTCCACCTCTGGGGGCAGGGCATAGCTGAACAAAGGCAGCAGAAACTTCTGCAGACTTAAACGTCCCTGACAGCTTTGAAGAGATAGTGGTTCTCCCAGCATGGAGTTTGAGATCTGCGAATGGACAGACTGCCTCCTCAAGTGGGTCCCTGACCCCTGAGTAGCGTAACTGGGAGATACCTCCCAGTAGGGGCCGACTGACACCTCATACAGCTGGGTGCCCCTCTGAGACAAAGCTTCCAGAGGAAGACTCAGGCAGCAACATCTGTCGTTCTCCAGTTTTGCTGTTCTGCAGCCTCTGCTGGTGATACCCAGGCAAACAGTCTGGAGTGGACCTCCAGCAAACTCCAACAGACCTGCAGCTGAGGGTTCTGACTGTTAGAAGGAAAACTAGCAAACAGAAAGGACATCCACACCAAAACCCCATCTGTACATCACCAGCAAAGACCAAAGGTAGATAAAACCACAAAGATGAGGAGAAAACAGAGCAGAAAAACTGAAAATTCTAAAAATCAGAGCACCTCTTCTCCTCCAAAGGAATGCAGCTGCTCACCAGCAACGGCACAAAGCTGGACGGAGAATGACTTTGACGAGTTAAGAGAAGAGAGCTTCAGATGATCGGTAGTAACAAACTTCTCCAAGCTAAAGGAGAATGTTCAAACCCATCGCAAAGAAGCTAAAAACCTTGAAAAAGGATAAGACGAATGGCTAACTATAATAAACAGCATAGAGAAGACCTTAAGCGACCTGATGGAGCTGAAAACCATGGCACAATAACTACGTGATGCATGCACAAGCTTCAGTAGCCGATTCGATCAAGTGGAAGAAAGGGTATCAGGGTATCAGTGATTGAAGATCAAATGAATGAAATGAAGCGAGAAGAGAACTTTAGAGAAAAAAGAGTAAAAAGAAACAAAGCTTCCAAGAATTATAGAACTATGTGAAAAGACCAAATCTACGTTTGATTGGTGTACCTGAGAGTGACGGGGAGAATGGAACCAAGTTGGAAAACACTCTTCAGGATATTATCCAGGAGAACTTCCCCAACCTAGCAAGGCAGGCCAACATTCAAATTCAGGAAATGCAGACACGAAAGACCCTTCAAAACATCAGTGAATCCAGGAGCTGATTTTTTTAAAAGATCAACAAAATTGATAGACTTCTAGCAAGACTAATAAAGAAAAAAAGACAAAAGATTCAAATAGACACAATAAAAAATGATAGAGGAGGTATCACCACCGATCCCACAGAAATACAAACTACCATCAGAGAATACTATAAACACCTCTATGCAAATGAACTAGAAAATATAGAAGAAACGGATAAATTCCTGGAAACATATGCCTTCCTAAGACTAAACCAGGAAGAAGTTGAATCCCTGAATAGACCAATAGCAGGCTCTGAAATTGAGGCAATAATTAATAGCGTACCAACCAAAAAAAATCCAGGACCAGATGGATTCACAGCCGAATTCTACCAGAGGTACAAAGAGGAGCTGGTACCATTCCTTCTGAAACTATTCCAATCAATAGAAAAGGAGGGAAACCTCCTTAACTCATTTTATGAGGCCAGCATCATCCTGATACCAAAGCCTGACAGAGACACAACAAAAAAAAGAGCATTTTAGACCAATATCCCTGATGAACATCGATGCAAAAATCCTCAATAAAATACTGGCAAACCAAATCCAGCAGCACATGAAAAAGCTTATCTACCATGATCAAGTTGGCTTCATCCCTGGGATACAAGGCTGGTTCAACATACACAAATCAATAAACATAATCCAGCATATAAACAGAACCAAAGACAAAAACCACATGATTATCTCAATAGATGCAGAAAAGGTCTTTGACAAAATTCAACAGCCCTTCATGCTAAAAACTCTTAATAAACTAGGTATTGATGGGACATATCTCAAAACAGTAAAAGCTATTTATGACAAACCCACAGCCAATATCATACTGAATGGGCAAAAACTGGAAAAAATCTCTTTGAAAACAGGCACAAGACAGGGATGCCCTCTCTCACCACTCCTATTCAACATACTGTTGGAAGTTCTGGCCAGGGTAATCAGGCAAGAGAAAGAAAGAAAGGTATTCAGTTAGGAAAAGAGGAAGTCAAATTGTCCCTGTTTGCAGATGACATGATTGTATACTTAGAAAACCCCATCGTATCAGCCCAAAATCTCCTTAAGCTGATAAACAACTTCAGCAAAGTCTCAGGATACAAAATCAATGTGCAAAAATCACAAGCATTCCTATACACCAATAA
>NW_012110141.1:3953599-3973492 GCF_000951045.1 Mandrillus leucophaeus | reverse complement strand
CACACAAATGGAAGAACATTCCATGCTCATGGATAGGAAGAATGAATACCGGGAAAATGGCCATACTGCCCAAGGTATTTGATAGATTCAGTGCCATCCCCATCAAGCTGCCAATGACTTTCTTCACAGAATTGGAAAAAACTACTTTAAAGTTCATATGGAACCAAAAAAAAAAAGCCCGCATTACCAAGACAGTCCTAAGCCAAAAGAACAAAGCTGGAGGCATCATGCTACCTGACTTCAAACTATACAAGGCTATAATAACAAAAACAGCATGGTAGTGGTACCAAAACAGAGATATAGACCAATGGAACAGAACAGAGGCCTCAGAAGTAATACCACACATCTACAACCATCTGATCTTTGACAAACCTGACAAAAACAAGAAATGGGGAAAGGATTCCCTATTCAAGAAATAGTGCTGGGAAAACTGGCTAGCCATATGTAGAAAGCTGAAACTGGATCCCTTCCCTACACCTTATACAAAAATTAATTCAAGATGGATTAAAGACTTAAGTGTTAGACCTAAAACCATAAAAGCCCTAGAAGAAAACCTAGGCAATTTATTCAGGACATAGGCATGGGCAAGGACTTCATGACTAAAACACCAAAAGCAATGGCAACAAAAGCCAAAATTGACAAATGGGATCTCATTAAACGAGCTTCTGCATGACAAAAGAAAATACCATCAAAGTGAACAGGCAACCTACAGAATGGGAGAAAATTTTTACAATTTTCCCATCTGATATTATATCCACAATCTACAAAGAACTTAAACAAATTTACAAGAAAAAATCAAACAACCCCATCAAAAAGTGGATGAAGGATATGAACAGACACTTCTCAAAAGGAGACATTTATGCAGCCAACAGACACGTTGAAAAATATCATCACTGGCCATCAGAGAAATGCAAATCAAAACCACAATGAGATATCATCTCATATCAGTTAGAATGGTGATCATCAAAAAGTCAGGAAACAACAGGTGGTACTGGAGAGGATGTGGAGAAATAGGAATACTTTTACACTGTTGGTGGGAGTGTAAATTAGTTCAACCATTGTGGAGGACAGTGTGGCAATTCCTTAAGGATCTAGAACTAGAAATACCATTTGACCCAGCCATCCCATTACTGGGTATATACCCAAAGGATTATAAATCATGGTGCTATAAAGACACATGCACATGTATGTTTATTGCGGCACTATTCACAATAGCAAAGACTTGGAACCAACCTAGATGTACATCAATGATAGACTGGATTAAGAAAATGTGGCACATACACACCATGGAATACTATGCAGCCATAAAAAAGAATGAGTTCATGCCCTCTGTAGGGACATGGATGAAGCTGGAAACCATTATTCTGAGTAAACTATCACAAGGACAGAAAACCAAACACCGCATGTTCTTACTCATAGGTGGGAATTGAACAATGAGAACACTTGACACAGGGTGGGGAACATCACACACCGGGGCCTGTCGTGGGGTGGGGAGATGGGGGAGGGATAGCATTAGGAGTTATACCTAATGTAAATGACGAGTTAATGGGTGCAGCACACCAACATGGCATATGTATACATATGTAACAAACCCGCACGTTGTGGACATGTACCCTGGAACTTAAAGTATAATAATAAAAAAGATACATCCCCCCAAAAATGAAAGGAAGTCTCGTATGTTGCTTGTTGTATAATTATGCTGTATAGACTACGTTTGTTCCTATACACATATGCCTGTGATAAATTTTGTTATAAATTAGATGCTGTTAGAGATTAACAACAATAACTTACAATAAAATAGAACAATTATAACAATACTCTGGTGCACAATTTAAAACTTATGAATTGGCCAGTTCTGGAATTTCCCATTTAATATTTTCAGATTGCCATTGACTGAGAGTAACTGAAACTCTGAGTTGGGAAGTGAACCTGTGGATAAGGAGGACTACTTTATGTCTATTTCATAAAGCAGTACCTATGTAGAGCAATCTAGACAAACATCTTACCTAAACATAATTTTAAGAAATTTATCAATGAATCGGAGTATGCCCTCTGATGCATAAACCAGTTGTTCCTTTTGATGACAAATATTTTTTCTTCTTGACTTGCATATGACACTCACTTCCCCCAGAAAAGATCAGAACTTCACGGAGAGCCACTCTGCCTCACATGTGTTTGGAAAGCAGAGAAAAGCACTGTTTGTTGACAAGTTTTACCACATTACATCTTCAAGCGCTGTCTGTCTCAGCAAACAAAAGTTCTGGATGGGAGCCAGGAAGCCCCAGTGTTGAAGCTTCATACCAACTCACATGTTCTTGCACATGAAGGATTCCAGTCTGTGGAAGGGATTATTAACTGGAGCAAATAAATTACATTCTCTCTATGGGTTATTGTTTAACATTCAAAATGTGGGTTCCAATGGATCTATTGGGAGATCAGGGTGCCATCTGTTCTTTGCACAGCAACTGTGATGTGTTGAGACACACAGACACACACCACATCCATAATTCTTGATTACGAAGCAGCTGTTCCTCCAGTCTCGTGGCTCTTTTGCAGGGTAGGGAAGGAGCCTGAGTGGCCTGCGTGGAGAGGCTGTGTGGAATGAACAGCTAGCTGCATTCATTAGCTGAAAAAGAATTCTTTAAAATCAGGGAAAAATATACCAATGTTTTGTGAAGAACAACTGCAGAAGTTGTCGCTCTAAAATTTCTCTTTACGCATTATACTTTTAAGTGATTTTAAAAGGCTGTCATAAATGAGGAGTTATTGTTTAATGGGTATGGAATTTCAGTTTGGGAAATGAAGAAAAAACTCTGGAGATGGATGGTGGTGATGGTTGCACAATGATGTGAATAGACTCAATGCCACTGAATTAGACACTTAAAAATGGTTAAAGTATGTTATGTGTATTTTACCACCAAATTTTTAAAAAGCTTGTCACAGAAGCCTTCTCTGTATAAGTAGAATCTGGCAATGTCAGAAACTAACATAATGAAAAATAAGCTGTGGAAAGATTGAAGGATATAGGAGACTTTAATAATCCGGAGCTAATTCCTCAGATAGTTACAGACTCACTGGATAGCATTCCTACATGTCCGAATATCAACTATCAAAATTCTTAAAAGACAGGGACTTGAAATAAACTGGAACTAACACATTAAAACAGAGTTGTGATATTCTTTTGTCTCAAAGCAAACTTATAAATTTCATTATTTAATATTTTAACGTATTATTAATATTTCAATCACACAAGAAGTTCTTGTGTTCTTGGACATGAAGACGACTTCTACCTTTAGCTGCATATTGGAAGAGAATTTATTTGCCAGAAATATGGAAGTTTTATTGGAATATTTAACTGTACTACAAAAGAAAGTGCTGGTGTTTCTTTCTCTGTAAATTGTTAAATGATGCAGGGTTGCTTTTCTGGAATAGTAGGATCAGGGAGGGAGGACTGAATGACTTCTATTCACTGTGGGAGTCAATGGATAGGAAATAGTTGAAGACATTTTCTCACTAACCTGGATAGTTACTCTTGGCTTATATATTCTAGTATCATTTGGCTACAAAATCCCCGTAAACTCCAGGTCAACTAAAACTAATGTTTGCAAGGAATTCTGACAGCATAGTATCATATAAATGTTAATAAAATTATAATGGCTAGTACCACCGTGGGAATTTCGTTAAGACTTGTATTTATTGTCTCATAAATACTGTAGTCTCAAGTTCCACAACCCCCACTGGTTGCCTGAAATTGTGGATAGTACCAAACCATATATATACATACTATGCTTTTTTCTATACTATATACTGATAATAAAGTTTAATTTGCAAGTTAGGAACAGTAAGAGATAGACAACAATAATAATAAAATAGAACAATTATAACAATATGAGTTATGTGCATGTGATCTTTCTCTCCCTCTCTCTCTCCAAATCTTACTGTACAGTACTCACCATTCTTGTGCCGATGCAAGATGATACAATGCATTCGTGATGAGATAAAGTGGGATGAATGACCCAGGCATTGTAAAGTAGCGTTAGGCTACTATTGACTTTCTAAGGATACATCAGGAGGAGCATCTGATTTGAGTGATCCTGGATGAATGAGCCATGACGACATTGATGGTTGGATGTCAGGAAAAGATGATGTCAGTGTTTGGAGATCCTCAATAGTTGAAGGTTTTTGTTTTGTTTTGTTTTTGCCAAAACTTTTGGAAGAGCATTGTAATAGAATGTTATTGTCTCTTTCTTTTTAACTCATTAAAGTGTTGCCACAAATGTTGTAATCCTTTGATCATACTGGTGACTTTAATGCTGCGTTCCATCCTAGGATCATGTTCCATAATTTTGTCCTTTGATGTCTGTGCAATTTGAAACACTTTGGCAAATTTCAGTAATACCCACACAGCTGGTTTTGCTTTGGTTTCTTCATCTTTCTCTTCCTCTGTAGATAACATGTTCTTCCAATTCCTCATTTGGTAATACTTGAAAACCTTCAATATGTTCTTCCATTTCTTCATCAAGTATGTTGGCAAATCCTCCACCAACTTGTCTTGCCATGTGAATGATTTTCCTAACTTCTTCATCAATCCCCAGAAAGCCTTTAAAATCATTCACAACTTTACTCCATAAGTTCTTCCAGCAGACATTTGCAGTTTCTGTTTTTAATTTGTCCGTTGCAGCTTTGATGAATGTTATTGCATCTGTAATAGTGAATGATTTCCAGAACAGATTATATCCAGATTAGGGTCTACATCAATTGCTGATCAAATGTGATCAAATACAAGGCAGGTGTATGTAGCCTTGACAAACTGAATGATGGTAAAAAGCTAAAGCAATGAGGTTGTATTCAGAGGCAAAAACACAACCTGAACATTTTCATTTTGTGTTTTATAGCTGACAGATTTAGGATGACTAGGAGCATTGTCTCTTATTAACAGGACTTTAAATTCCAACTCTTTGTCTTCCAAGTATTTTTTTTCCATTTCTGGGATAATACATTGGTGGAACCATTTCATAATCAAGATGGCTGTCACCCATGCTTTCTATGTTGCCAGAACATGGGCAGTTAATTTTTGTTTTCCAGAGTACTGGGTTCTTTGCTTTGTACACTATCTTGGCTTTATCATATGCCCTGAAGCATTGCCATGTGGTTCCAGAGTTCATCTGTCCTTCCATGTTTTATGCCTTGGTGCCTCCTTTGCACTTTTATGAATGCAGGTTTTATCTTCTTCCGGAAGACTTGAAGATTTGCTTTAGATGGCATCCTTTCTTTTTAATTATTTCTTTAACTCTTTTGGAAAGGTAGCAGAACCTTCTTCATCAGCAGATGCAACCTCTTCAGTATTTTTTATATTTGTCAGTCCAAACTTATTTTTGAATCTATGTAACCATCCCTTACTTGCAGTAAATGGCTTGGTGTCACTTGTTTCAGGGAATCCCTTGCTGAAGTCTTCATATAGTCTCAATGCTTTCTGTTGCAACATTTTGTCATCAATTGAAACATGTTTTCTTTTCATGTCTTCCACCCACAAATTTAATGCCTTTTTCATGTTCACTAAATACTTATCATTTATTGTGGCCATAACTTTTGCAGTTTGACATGCAACAGCACAACTAGCACAAATTTCTTTTTCCCTGTTCACAATGTCACAGATAGAAGGTGATATGGTTTGGCTGTGTCCCCAACCAAATCTCACCTTGAATTCTAATAATCCCCACGTGTCAAGGGTGGGGCCAGGTGGAGAGAATTGAATCATGGGGGCCGTTCCCCGCCATACTGTTATCATGGTAGTGAATAAGTCTCACGAGATCTGCTCATTTAATAAATGGGAGTTCCCATGCACAAGCTCTCTTGCCTTGCCACCACGTAAGAAATGCTTTTGTACTTCGTTCATCTTCTGCCATGGTTACAAGGCTTCCCCAGCCTTGTAGAACTGTGAGTCCATTAAACCTCCTTTCCTTTATAAATTATCCAGTCTCAAGTATGTCTTTATTAGCAGAGTGAGAACAGACCAATACAGAAAGTTTCATTGTTAATGTAGTCCTTAGCAAACTTAGCATACAATTGTTTTTTCTTTCCTTATCAAATCAAGAACTTTCACCTTTTCACTTAAAGGAAGCACTTCATGGTTTCTCTTTGGCATATCTGAATTGCCAGGAACACTACACTTGTGCTTTGGGCCACTAGGAAGTAAAATGAAGGTAACAAACACTAGCACTGTGGTACCAGAACATCTGATAATGGAGACGGCTACTAAGTGACTCATGGTCAGGGAGCATAGACAGCGTGGATGATGCTAGTGAAATGGGTGATTCATGTGCTGGGTAGGATGGAGAAGGATAGGGCCGGACAGTGTGAGATTTCATAACACTACTCAGAACTGCACTCAATTTAACTTTTGAATTATTTATTTCTGGAATTTTCCATTTAATATTTCAGACCATGGTTTATTGCCCTCAGAGAGCAAGATCACAGATAAGAGGGGACTACTGTAAGTACCATCTATGTCAGGAAACTTTGTTTCTGCCAGGATAGAGCTACTCAAGTAAACGGCGGCAGGAAATAGTTTGTCAAATCCTACAGAGTCCATCCCACTTCGATGCAAGTCACTATCCATCTGTTACAGATACCATTATTATGTTATTAAATAGGAGCCAGGTGGTGCGGCTGGATTTGGTTGGTTGGTTGGTTTTTTGGTCTTTATTGTTGTTCTACTAGAATGACTTCTTCTACAAATGTTTCCCAAACTTTAGTCATACAAATATCACCTTTGTGATATTTTTTTGCCTATCCGTATTTGTACTATTATTCATTTAATGCTTTTCTTTAAATAGATTCCATTTTTTAGTACATTTATTCAAACAGGAAACTTCATATTAGCATGAAAATAGACAGCTAGCTGTAAACCTGTGAAACAATGGTTTTGATGTACTGGTTATATATTTTTCTTGTACATGAATATTACTAACAAATTAGAAAAATATTCATGTACTTACCACTTGAATTACCTGGTGGTAAATGTAATGTAATCTGGGTAATATTGGCCTAAGGTTCCAACAGAATTTCTGGTTTCTACTAACTCATTTTACTTGTACTCATATGTCATAATTTTCTATTTTATAAAAGCACAAATGACAAAACAATGAGTCCAGGCAAATACTCCAGAGGTAAACATCAGAATTTGTAAAAGACTCACTAATTGTAAAAATAATAATACCATTCAATTCAGTGGAGCTTATAATAATATCATTCAGTTCAGTGGAGCTTACATATTATTCTTTTCACAAACAGAATCTCAGTTAATCATCAGAGCCACACTATGAGATTAGCAGATGTCAGTCTGTGCTACTACAGCAAAATACCTAAGATTAGGTAATTTATAAAGAACAGCAGTTTATTTCTCACAGTTTTGGAGGCTGGTAAGTCCATGATCAATGTGCCGACAAGTTTGCTTGTCTAACAAGGACTGCATCTTCCACAGGGGTGGAATGCTATGTCTTCACATGGTGGAAGGCATGAAGGCAAGCCAGTCGAATGCTGCATGAAACCTCTTTTACAAAGGCCTCAATCCCATTCGCAAGGGAGGAGCCCTCATTGCCTAATCATCACCTCTTAAGGGTCCTGTCTGTTAATTCTGTTACATTGGCCATTAAGTTTCAACACCTGAAATTTGGAGGCGACACATTCAAATCATAGCAGCAGGTCATTGATTGTTATCTTTATTTTACATATGAGGAAACTGAAGCTCAGAGAAGTCATGTAATTATTCCCCAGGTTATGCAGGCAGCAAATGGCAGAGGCAGCTCATTGTTTGATCTTTCCACGCCATACTGTACTCTAGAATTTGGAAAGGTTTATTGCATCACCAGTTAGTAAGTCAGGAACTATAGCTCCCTTGGAATTGCTACATATGATGATGTATTGATTCTGATAGACACAAAGTAAACTGAAATATTTATAGTGTGGCTTTTCTGAGCTTCTGTTTTTATTTAATGGATCCATACTGACTGACCAGCTAATGTACCTGTCTGTAAAACAGCTTTGTAGGCCTCTCCCCTTTCTTTTTCCTCCCTGTCTGTTTGTTTCAAGTATAGATGACAGGCTTTAAGAATGGGAAGTGAAAAGGCAGAATTCAATCGACAAATGCAGGTATATCTTCATAAAGTCCCAGAGTGCACCGCATTCATTCAAAAAGAATCTTGTTACCACCAATACCAAACAAATACCCTGTGGTCATCAAGGAGAAAAATACTGTGCTCCTAGCCAAGTCTTTGAGTTTATTACTTTCCTAATGTATAGAATAGAAAGTTCAGCCATTTTGGTATCCTGCCATTACTTTATTGCCTATATATGGAAAGGAGACATAGAAAAGGTTGTTAAGACTAAATGCAATAAATGAGCAATACAGGCTATAGGAGGTCTTCTTTTTCAAATGTAATATAATAATTGCTTAAATTGAACATCTAATTACAGGCAAGCTTCTTGTTGCTATCTCAGGATCCAAGCAGACAATAGTTAATTCTGCCTTGAATGGGTTTTATTCAGTGTTTTAATATTTTAAATTCATATGATGCCTTAGCTGACCTAGAAGATCCGATCTACCTCCAGATCTATTAACTTGTTGAGTAATTAAAATTTTCTTATTTTAGAATATATCCTCCACGGAAAAGAAATTTCAGTGACATCAATCTAAGTAATACTACATTTATAATATAGATTACTTTCCAAAAAACCTTTAGGTGATTATCAAAGTGGTTTCTCTGATAACTGAACAAAAAAGACAAGTAAATTACTTTGTTCCTATGATGGTTGACAAAGCGTCTTTGCTTGACTGAACTTCAGTCAGGCTCCTAAGCCTTCTCCTGGCCTGTCTTTGTACTTACTTGTAAAATCCAGTTTTAGCAGGAACCCTAATAAGTTAGTTTAGCAAGAACCCTCAATATCAATCACCCTCAATATAAGGTTCCTCATCCTTCATCATCCTCCAGGTGATGTCCAATCACCATGCCTGTCCTCAGCAAGAATCCTGTTAGGTTGGTTTAGCCAGAGCCTCCCTTACCCTTGATGTTACCTCCTAGTCATTTTTCATTCACTGACCCTCAACCAACCATTTGACTATAAATTCCCACTTGCCCACACTTTTTTCAAAGTTGAGCCCGATCTCTCTTCCCTATTGCAAAATCCCATTGCAGTGGTCCCTATAACTATCAGAATGATACTGAATCAAGCCTGCCGTACTGTGCTTTAACAAGTATCATTGCATAATTTTTTCTTTAACATAGTTGGATGTCACCAATATTTATTACTCAAGATGAGGACTTATAAAGGGAAAGAAATAGAAAATTCCATGGTCTCTTAGGCAGTTTAAAGCCAAAGGCCATATAAATATAAATTACATATTCTTCCCCTCCTACCCCTTGTCAAAGAACAGCACACCATGGGATAAGGTAATCTTAGATACAGCAAGGCCTTGGGCAGAACAGTCAGAACATATCAACAGAAGAATATGTCGTAGGAGGGCAGAGACACAAATGTCTCATTCAAAGCACTATGACTGGTTGACTTGTAGTACAGAAAAGAGTATATTTTTAGTGTAATAATCATGTTCTTAAATAGTGCTGAAAAATAAAATGCCAAAGACATCCCCTCTGTCTCTGTTAAGTAACTTGTAGCAGAGCTATACTCTGCTGAGAAAAATTAGAAAAAAAGATAATTTTTTTAAGAAAACACCTGTTTTGAAGTTATCAGAGAGATTTCCAAACAGCAAAGACATGAGGGTCCAAGATCTAAGAAAAAATGAAAGGTCAGTGAAATGAGCTCAGTATTCTTCAAAATGCTTTCCACTTGGGGGACCTGCCTGTTCAGTTTAGATGCCATTCAGAGAACAACGACCAAGTGGCAAGAGAAACCAACAGATCTCACTGGGTTGGGAGGGCAGTAACTGAATTTCAGGGCTACCAAAGCAGACAAGACATTCAGGGACAAGTTTTCTGAGAAAAGGGAGGTATGAAAAAGTGATCCCATCACTTGTTAATCTTCTAAGGCATTTGTGAAATTCCTAAATTGCGGAGAGCAAGAGGACAAGAAGCCAAATGCAAAACAAAGTAGGATTTTCAGGAATCTTATCAGCTGAAGAGACACAAACTGAAGTTTAGTACATACTAAGGAGGAGAGTTCCTAGTTAAATCCGAGAGTATATTTTTGGAGGGTATATCCTAGGTTTAGGGTAGAAGCAGAAGTAGGCCAGCATAATAGAACTATAACACTACCTCAGGTTAGCTTAGTTCTGATTGGACTGAGGTGACTTGCTCTATTCTAGTTGTCTACTGGAGAATAGGTTGAATTCTCTCTAGAGGGAAATACTGTCACTCCAGGATTCTATAATTTTTCATTGACAAGTCCATTATTCAATCAAATCCACCAGACATTATCAAGAAACAGGACCAGAGGGGATGGGGGTGGGGGTAACAGATGATAGAAGCAGAACCACAAGTGGCCCACATATGGAGTTATCACACAAGTATTGTAAATAATTATGATTAATACTTCAATAATATGAGCATTTATGTGTTTAAGAAAATAGATAAGACAGAGAATTTCACCAACGAACTCAAATCTATTCAAAAGCAAAAAAAAAATCAGGAGGAGGAATATGGAGCCTTCAAAATGGCGGAGTAAGGACCCCTGAAAATCTGTTCTTCCATAAAAGCAATGAGAACACTTGCAAAAAAACTGTCACAATCAACTTTTTCAGAATTCTGGAAATTAACTAAAGGCTTTTGACAATCCAAGAGTACTTTTCCCAAGAAAAATGACTGAATTTTGCTAAGAACAGTGACCTTTTTTCTTGCCGTAATTCCATCTCCATCTCTTCTACTCTACAAAAGATGTGAAAGCCAAGAGCTTTATAACTATGTGTTTTAAATAGCAGTAACTTAGCAGCCACTGGAAGATACAGAACAGATTTGGAGCTCCCTAAAAGCCCCATCTCTAGAGAATTGGCTTTATTTAACCTGTTTAGCAGCTTCTGAAAAACTTCATTCTCAGGGCTTGCCTTTATTTAACCTGATTGAAGGAAATCATACTCTGTGTGAACAACTGTATCTGCATGGCATTTATCAGAAACAATCAGTTAAACAACTGTTTAACATTGCAGCTGCCTGAGGTGGCATTAACAGTTGAAGCTAACAAAAGGCTGACCAAAAAGAAGAGAAAAAATTTGGGGAAATGGGATATCTGTAGGGAGCTTTACAAAGTTCTAGCATATTAACATATTTCTGGAAATCTGAAAGGCCATGCAAATATAAAGAGCTGTACACAGCCCCAGAAAAAAAAAAAAGAAACTGAGGAAGTCCTACTCTGTCACCTCTGGCTGACCTTTAGGCTCTTCATGAGCAAGAAATGGAGGCTAAGGCAAAGTTGTAAACTTCCCACTAGAGCAACAAAGACATGCCCCAACACAAACACAGAACCTGCTATATTCTGGGGGATCTGTTGGTTTAAGGCATTTAAGGAAAATCTCTGTTCAATAATTAGTTGACTGTTAATCTAGCAGAGCAGAGCCATATACAACAAAGAATATAGACTCTATGGAATTAGTCCAGGAAAGTCACTAAGCAATCATACAGCAACAATGACAACAAAAACAACAAACAGCACTACCAAAAAAGAAAACTGGGGAGAAGAAGAATCTGTAAAACTGTATTATTCAAAATGTCCAGTTTTCAACAAAAAGTATGAGACACACAAAGATATAGGAAATTATTGCCCATACACAGGATAAAAAGCAGTCAATAGAAGTTATCCCTGAGGAAGTCAAGACATTGGACTTACTATGCGAAGACTTTAAGTCAATTATTACAAATATGTTTAAAGAATTAATGAAAGCCATTTCTAAATAAAGTATGAGAATGATGTCTCAATGCATAGAGAGTATCACTAAAAATACTACAAATTATAAATAAGAACCAAGTAGGAATTATGGATTTGAAAAGTATAATGAAATAAAATATTCATGAGAGGGGCTCAGCAGCAGATTGGAACTGGCAGAAGAAAGAATCACTAAACTTGAAGGCAGGTCAATTAGATTATCCAATCTGAAGAACATAAAGAAAAAAAGATAGAAAAAATGAACAGAGACTCAGAGACCTGTAGGACACCATCAAGTGTACCAACATATGCATAGTGGAAGTCCCAGAAGGGAAGAAAGAGAAAGGGGAAGAAAGAACATCTGAAAAATTAACAGCCAAAACCTTTTCAAACCTGATTTTAAAAAATATAAATCTGTACATTCAAGAAAGTCAAAGAACTTCAACTAGGAAAATTCAAGGAGTCACTCCTAGAAAAATTACATCTAACTATTACAAGCCAAAGACAATGAGCGAATCTTTTTAATTAATAAAATTTTTTCTTTGCTAATCAGCTGACTTTAAGGTGAGAATCTTGAAAGCAAAAGTGACTCATTAAATACAAGAGAACCTCAATAATATTAACAGCTAACTCCTCATCAGAAACTATAAAGGCCAGAAGATAGTGAGATGACATATATAAAAGTGTTGAAAGAAAACTAAGAATTCTATATGCAGGAAATCTACCCTTCAGAAGCAAAGGGGAACTTATGACACTCTCAAATAAATAAAACTAAATTCATCACCAGCTACTAAAGGAAGTCCTTCAGGCTAAAAGCAAAGGGTACTAGATAGTAACTCAAATTTGTATGAAGAAATAAAAAGTACCAGTAAAGATAACTGTGTGGGTAAATATAAAGAACAGAATAAGTATATTTTTATTTATCTTCTATCTGATTTAAAAGACAACCAACTGCATAAAGCAATAATTACAAAACTGTGTCAATGGGCTTATAACACAAAAAGGTGCCATATTCATGATAGAATAATAGAAGGAGGAAATGAAGCATAGTTTTTGTGTGCTGTGAAATTAAGTTAATATTAATATGAACTAGATTATCTTAAGTTGTTAATTGAGGGCCAGAAGTGGTGGCTCATGCCTGAATCCCAGCACTTTGGGAGGGCAAGGCGAGAAAATGGCTTGAGCCCAGGAGTTTGAGACTAGCCTGGACAACATGTGAGACCCCACTTCTTTCTTTTTAAAAAAAACAAAAAAAACAAAAAAAAACAATTGTTTTGATCACCGCTCAGTGTTTTGGCTAAGATCAAGTGTAGTATCTGTTCTTATAAGCTTAATATCTGATATGTCCTCTATCTGAGGATACTATATTAAATGGGTTTTTGGAGCAGGGAGATGGGATAGGAGCTTACTCTGTCCACTCCAGGCATTGACCTGGTATTTTAGTACCTCCAGAAGTGGTGCACCCCCTTTGGGAGATAACATTTTTAAAAATTACTTGTAAAAATATTTTTTAACGGTGTTAATTGAAATCCCTAGGGCAACCACTAAGAAAATAACTTAGAAATATATAGTAAAATAAAACAAGAGAATTAAAATGGTATATTAGAAAATACCTATTTAACATAAAAAACAGTAATAGAAGAATAAAGGAACAAAAAGAAGATGTAGCACATACAGAAAACAAATGCTGAAATGCAAACACAAATTCTACTTTATTAATAATTATGTTAATTGTAAATGGGTTTAACACTCTGATCAAATGGTAGAGATTGGTAGAATGGATTGAAAAAATGATCCAATGATATGTTGTCTCCAAGAGACACACTTTAGATTCAAATATACAAATAAGTTGAAACTGAAAGATTGGAAAATGATACCATTCATGCAGTTCCCAAAAGAGAACTGGATATAATAATATCAGACAAAATGGACGTGAGTTGCCATCTCCCACTTGGGATGACTATAATAAAAAAGAGAAAGTTAGAAATGTTGACAAGGATATGGAGAAACTGAAACCCTAATACACTGCTAGTTGGAATGTAAAATGGTGCAGCCACTTTGAAAAAGTCTGGCAATTATTAAATAGTTAAGTATAGAGTTACCATACGATGCAACAATTCCACTCCCTGGTTTATACCTTAAAGAAAATGAAAACATATGTCCACAGAAAAACTTGTTCACAAATAAAATAGCATCATTATTATAATAGCTAAAAAATGAAAACAATCCAAATGTTCATCTATCGATAAATGTATAAACCTTGAAAACTTTGTCTTAGTGAAAGAAGCCAGATACAGAAGACCGCATATTGTATGATCTGATTTATATGAAAGGTCTAGATGGGCAAATCTATATAGATAGAAAGTAGATTAGTAGTTGTCTGGGGATGGGGTAAAGAGGGAAGAGATGGGGAAAGGGAATGGGAGTGACTGCTAATGGATATGGAGTTTCTTTTGAGGTGATAAAAATATGTTCTAGAATTAGATAGTGGCATCTATCTAGAATTAGATAGGGGCATCACACAACTTCATGAGTATATTTAAAACCATTGAATTATATACTTTAAAAAATGAATTATTTGGAATGCAAATTCCATCTCAATAAATCTACTATTTAAAAATGAACAAATGGGAATTCTAGAATTGAAAAATAGAATTCCAGAAATTAAAAATCAATTAATGGGTTTAATAACATACTGAACATTGCTGAGAAAGATTCAAAAAATTTTTTAAATTGGCCAATAGAAAATATCCAAAGAAGTGAGAACAAAAAGAAAGAAAATATTTGTAAGAGAGCATGAAGTATATATAATACATAGTAAGAACTTTTAATGTACCTATAATTGGAGTCTCAGAAAGATAGGAGAGAGAATTAGGCCGGGGCAATATTTGACAAGAAAAAGATCAAGAAATTTTGAAAACTAGTGAAAGATCTCGGCTCAAAGATTAAAGAAATTTAATGAAACCCAAGCAGAATAACTACAAAGAAGACTACACACATGCATGTTGATATGGTTTGGATATTTGTCCTCTGAAATCTCATGTTGAAATGTGATCCCCAATGTTGGAGGTGTGACTAGTGGGAGCTGTTTGGGTCGTGGGAGTCGATCCCTCATGAATGACTTGGTGCCATCCCCTTCATGATTAGTGAGTTTTTGCTCTATTAGTTCATGTAAGAACTGGTTGTTTAAAGAGCCTAGCACCTCCCTCCCCACCTCCCTCTTGTTCTGTCTCACCATGTTGACATGCCTGCTCTGCCTTTGCCTTCTGCTATGAGTAAAATCTTCCTGAGACTTCACCAGAAGATGAGCTCATGTTGGTGCCATGCTGTTAGAGCCTACAGAAGCATGAGCCAAATAAAACACTTTTCTTTATAAATTACCCCATCTCAGATATTCCTTTATAACAATGCAAAATGGACAAATACATATCATACTAAAATGCTGAAAATCAAACATGAGGAGTAAATATTAAAAGCACCCAGAGGAAAATAGTACACTTTCAAAAAAAAAAAAAAAAAACAATTTTAGGACTGACATCTGACTTCTCAACAGATATGATGGAAACCAGAATTCAGTTGAATTATATCTTTACATAAATGGCTGATAAGAAAATAATTGTTCACCTAGAATTCTATTCTCAGAAAAACTATCCTTCAAATGTAAAGGAAAAAAACATTCCCAAACAAAAACTGAAAGAAATCAGCAGCAGACATGCACCAAAAACAAAATGAAACAAAACAAAAATAAAAAGCTAGATACAGAAGAAAATTCTTCTAGAAAAAGAAAAACACTTCCCACCAAAGAAAATAATTCAAGAGATAAACATAGAAATGTAGAAAGGAATGAAGATGAATGGGGAAATATGTGACTAAATATAGAATACTTTTTAGGATTTAAAAAAATGTAAATAAAATATAAAGCAAATACTAGGGTAGTTATGAAAATAATACAACTATCATAATGTTAGTTGTGGGCTAAAGAAAAAGAAACACAACTAGTAAAGGAATACAAACAGTAAGAACTCAACAACAATGAAAAGCGTATATTGAGATCTGGCAAGATGGCCAAATAGGAACAGCTCTGGTCTGCAGCTTCCAGCAAGACCAATGCAGAAGGCGGGTGATTTTTGCATTTCCAACTGAGTGGTACCTGGAACCCCAGCAGGACAGAACCGTTCACTTTCCTAGAAAGGGGACTGAAACCAGGGAGCCAAGTGGTCTCACTCAGTGGGTCCCACTTCCACGGAACCCAGCAAGCTAAGAAACACTGACTTGAAATTCTCAATGCCAGCACAGTAGTCTGAAGTTGACCTGGGATGATGGAGTTTGATGTGAGGGGGCATCCACCATTACTGAGGCTTGTGTAGGCAGTTTTTCCCTGACAGTGCTAAGGAAACCAGGAAGTTCAGACTGGGCAGAACTCACCACAGTGTGGCAAAGCAGCTCTGGCCAGACTTCCTCTCTATATTACTCCTCGTTGGGCAGGATCTCTGAAAGAAAGGTAGCAGCTTATAGATAAAACTCCCATCTCCCTGGGACAGAGCCCCTGGGGGAAGGGGTGGCTGTGGGTGCAACTTCAGCAGACTTAAATATCCCTCCCTGCCAGCTCTGAAGAAAGCAGTGTATCCTGACAGGGAGGATTCTCCCAGCACAGTGCTCAAGCTCTGCTAAGGGACAGACTACCTTCTCAAGTGGGTCCCTAACCCTCATGCCTCCTAATTGGGAGAGACCTCTCAGCAGGGGCCAACAGACACCTCTTATAGGAGAGCTCTGGCTGGCATCTGGCAGGTGCCCCTCTGGGACAAAGCTTCTAGAGAAAGGAGCAGGCAGCAATCTTTGCTGTTCTGCTGCCTCCAGTGGTGATACCCAGGCAAACAGGGTCTGGAGTGGACCTCCAGCAAACTGCAGCAGACCTGCAGAAGAGGGGCCTGACTGTTAGAAGAAAAACTAACAGACTGAAAACAATAATATCAACATCAACACAAAGGACCCCCACACAAAAACCCCATCCAAAGGTCCTCAGCCTCAAAGATCAAAGGTAGAGAAACCCATGAAGATGAGGAAAAACCAGCACAAAAATGCTGAAAATTCAAAAAATCACAATGCTGCTGCTTCTCTAAATCATCACAACTCTTCTCCAGCAAGGGCACAAAACTGGATGGAGAATGAGTTTGACAAATTGGCAGAAGTAGGCTTCAGAAGGTAGGCAATAACAAACTCCTCTGAGGTAAAGGAGCATGTTCTAACCCAATGCAAGGAAGCTGAGAACCTTGATAAAAGGTTACAGAAACTGCTAACTACAATAACCAGTTTAAAGAAGAACATAAAAGACCTGATGGAGCTGAAAAACACAGCACAAGAACTTTGTGAAGCATATACAAGGATCAATAGCCAAATCAAGCAGAAGAAAGAATATCAGAAATTGAAGATCAACTTACTGAAATATGGCATGAAGACAAGATTACAGAAAAAAAAATTAAAAAAAGGAATGAACAAAGTCTCCAAGACGTATGGGACTATGTGAAAAGACCAAACGTATGACTGATTGGTGTACCTGAAAGTGAGGGGAAGAATGGAACCAAGTTGGAAAACACACTTCATGATATTATCCCGGAGAACTTCCCCAACCTAGCAAGACAGGCCAACATTCAAATTCAGGAAATACAGAAAACACCACTAAGATACTCCACGAGCAGAGCAACATGAAGACACATAATCATCAGATTCTTCAAGGTTGAAATGAAAGAAAAATTGTTAAGGGCAGCCACAGAGAAAGGTCAGGTTTCTTAGAAAGGGAAGCCTATCAGACTAACAGTGGATCTCTCGGCAGAAACCCTACAAGCCAGAAGAGAGTGGGGGCCAGTATTCAACATTCTTAAAGAAAAGAATTTGCAATCAAGAATTTCATATCCAGCCAAACCAACCTTCATAAGTGAAGGAGAAATAGAATCCTTTACAGACAAGCAAATGCTGAGGGATTTTGTTACCACCAGGCCTACCCTACCAGAGATCCTGAAGGAAGCACTAAATATGGAAAGGAAAAACCAGTACCAGCCACTGCAAATACATACCAAATTATAAAGACCATTGACATTATGAAGAAACTACATCAACTAATGGGCAAAATAACCAGCTACCATCATAATGACAGAATCAAATTCACACATAACAATATTAATCTTAAATGTAAATGGGCTAAATGCCCCAATTAAAAGATACAGACTGGCAAATTGGATAGAGTCAAGACTCATCAGTGTGCTGTATTCAGGAGACCCATCTCACATGCAAAGACACACATAGGCTCAAAATAAAAGGATGGAGGAATATTTACCAAGCAAATGCAAAGAAAAAAAAAAGCAAGGGTTTGCAATCCTAGTCTCTGATAAAGCAGAATTTAAACCAACAATGATCAAAACAGACAAAGAAGGGCAGAAGGGCATTATATAATGGTAAAGGGATCAATTCAACAAGAAGAGCTAACTATCCTAAATATATATGTACTCAATACAGGAGTACCCAGATTCATAAAGCAAGTTCTTAGAGATGTACAAAGAGACTTAGACTCACACACAATAATAGTGGAAGACTTTAACACCCCATTGTCAATATTAGACAGATCAATGAGACAGAAAATTAACAGGGATATACAGGACTTGAACTCAGCTCTGGACCAAGTGGACCTAATAGTTACCTACAGAACTCTCCACCCAAAATCAACAGAATATACATTCTTCTCAGCAACACATCACACTTATTCTAAAATTGACCACATAATTGGAAGTAAAACACTCCTCAGTAAATGCAAAAGAACGGAAATCATAACAGTTTCTCAGACCACAGGGCAATCAAATTAGGACTCAGGATTGGGAAACCCACTCAAAACTGCACAACTACATGGAAACTGAACAACCTGCTCCTGAATGACTACTGGGAAAATAACAAAATGAAGGCAGAAATAAAGATGTTGTTTGAAACCAATGAGAACAAAGACACAGTGTACCAGAATCTCTGGGACACAACCAAAGCAGTGTTAGAGGGAAATTTATAGCACTAAATGCCCACAGGAGAAAGCGGAAAAGATCTAAAATCCACACCCTAACATCACAATTAAAAGAACTAGAGAAGCAAGAGGAAACAAATTCAAAAGCTAGAAGACAGGAAATAACTAAGATCACAGCAGAACTGAAGGAGATAAGAGACATGAAAGACCCTTCAAGAAATCAATGAATCCAGGAGCTGGTTTTTAAAAAATATCAACAAAATAGATAGACCACTAGCCAGACGAATAAAGAAGAAAAGAGAGAAGAATAAAATAGATGCAATAAAAAATGATAAAGGGGATATCACAACTGATCCTACAGAAATACAAACTACCATCAGAGAATACTATAAACACCTCTACGCAAATAAACTAGAAAATCTAGAAGAAATGGATAAATTCCTGGACACATGCACCCTCCCAAGACTAAATCAGGAAGAAGTAGAATCCCTGAGTAGACCAATAACAGGTTCTAAAATTGAGGCAGTAATTAATAGCCTATCAACCAAAAAAAGCCCAGGACCAGATGGATTCACAGCTGATTTCTACTAGAGGTACAAAGAGGAGCTGGTACCATTCCTTCTGAAACTATTCCAAACAATAGAAAGAAACTCCTCCCTAACTCATTTTATGAGGCCAGCATCATTCTGACACCAAAACCTGGCAGACAAACAACAAAAAAGAAAATTCAATCCATGGTTGCTGGTCAAATGTGCCATCATAGTCAAATCCACTATCATAGTCAAATTTACCATCATATTTCACCTGGGTTATGTGCAGTAGCCTCCAACAGGGCTCTCTGATTTCACCCTTGCTTCGTTTCCACCCCCAGTCTTTCCTCAACATAGTAGCCGAGCAATCCTTATAAAACTAAATCAGATCACTTCTCTCCTAAGTTCAACACTCTCCAATGACTTTCCATTTGAGGTAAAGTAAAATCCAAAGTCCTGGCTGGGCACGGTGGCTCATGCCTGCAATCCCAG
>NW_012110141.1:3947724-3953186 GCF_000951045.1 Mandrillus leucophaeus | reverse complement strand
AAAAAAAAAAAAAAAAAAAAAAATTCCGAAGTCCTTCTAATTAATTATAAGGTCGTCCATGAACTGGCCTACCATTATTTCTCTGGTACATTTCCTAGCACTCTCTCCCTAGCTCACTACACTATAGCTAAAGCAGCCGCCTTGCTGTTCTTAGGACACACTGAGCATGCTTTCACTTATGGGGCTTTGGACTGGCTGTCTCCTCTACCTGAACATTGCTTTCCAGATATGCTCTTAGTGAGCTACCTCAACTCTTTACAAGGTTACCTTCTCAATGGGCTTCGTTGTGACTCTTCTATTTACATTAGTTAACTCTACCCACATTCTCCTCTCGATTCCCTAACTCCTTCACCTGCGCCATTTTTATTTCTGTAGCAATTATTGCCTTTTAAAATACTGCATAATTATAATTAAGCTTAATATTTCTCGTCTGTCTCCTCTACTAGAAGTTCCATGAGGGTGAATGCTTGTCTGTTTTGTTCATCTGTGTTTCACAAGTTTCTAAAACAGTACCTGGCACATAGTAGACACTCAATAGATACTTGCTGAATGAAGGAATAAATGAACAATAGAGCAATAATTAATTGTCATATGCCAGGTCTTACTGTAAGTATGTTTTATATCTTGTTTCATTTAAACCTCACCACAATCTGTGAGGTAGGTATTAATTATTCTTAATGCAAAGATAAAGAAAATAGGCTTAGAAAAGTTAAAGGTAGAACTGAGATTTGAACCAGGCAGTCTAATCCCAAAGCCTCTCAGTTTTTAAATTCAACCACCCTATGAAGTTAGGAAAATAGGTAAGTGGTTATGATTATTCTCATTTTCTAGATGACAGAACTGAGACTTAGAGATTTTAAGTAACTTTCTCAAGGTGAATGGGAACCTTAGGTTGTCCTGATGCCCTAAGTTCATGGGTTTGTTATAACCTGGCCTGGTGTCTCTCCTTGCCCTTTTCAGGGACTCCTTCCCTTCAATGCTCACTATTTTTCTATGTCTTCTCTTCTATGTCTAAGGCACTCCACAGTCTTTGTTAACCACAGAATTCTCTGTAGTAGTTTACCACAACCTAGTTCTCTTTGGTTGTACCTCTTCTTAGATCTCTTACTGCTATCCCTGACAAAAGGAAGAAAAACTGTCAACCTTCTCTCAAGAAAAATACACATACACATAACATCTAGACCACAATAGGCTTTAGCTAAAACTGATTAATTCTTGTCTTCAATCCTCTTGCAATAAAAAGATACCTTTCTACCATCCCATTTTCTGAGGTCTCACTAATTAATTGGTTAGTTATTATTAAATGTGTCAGTGAAGGCTTATAGATTATTTGTTTTTGCATTCATTCATTCATTCGCTCCATAGGCATTTTTGAGCACCTATTGTGTATAAGGCAGAATACTAAATTTTGTGGGGAATCAAAAATGACCTTTTTAGTACTATGCCCTCAAGACATTTCCAATCAGAGCCGGTGAGATTCAATTTGGGTATTTTTGTCTGAGTTTTCACTTTCCACTAGATTAATTTTTGAAAGGCCATGAGACTGCAGTTGCTACAGCCACTGTGTTGCCATGACAGGAGATCCTGTCTAGATTAGAGCAAACCCAGAAAAACCAGCTCAAGGAGGTAGAAAGAGAGACAGAGAGAGAAACTGGCTCCTGAGGACACAGTTTTAATCCCTGCATCAAGCTGTGCCTGAAGCTAACCCCACAGTAGTCTCTTTCCGTAACAAAGTCCAAAAAAGGATTTTCTTTTCACTTAAGTCAGTTTGAGTTGTGTTTTCTGTTATAAGCTTTTAGAATAGTCCTAATACATATAGGCCTTTCTAGTTATATTTTTAACATCCTGATATCTTTCCAGAGATAGCTTCACACACAAGGAGCCACCTTATCATCCTTCACTCAGTGCTGAAAGTGAGCATCTGGTCTGCCTTTGGGCCAATGCTAAATCTCTTCAACAGCATCCTTTACTGAAGCAACATTGTCCCAGAATCTGCTGAAGCAGCAAGAAAAAAGGTCAGCAGTAGGACCAAGCTGCCTATCTTCTTAGTTAGGCAGGAGTGCATTGCTATTGAGGCCAAATGGACTTACTAGAGCAAGGTGGCTGGAAACAACTGTTCTAGGAAGAACCCAAGGAAAAATCTCCAGGAACAGAAAATGTATGTGGGTTATATTCTGTAGTGCAAGTACTAAGGGAAGGGGGTGGTCTCAGAGGGTTAGCCAGTAGTACATTGCCAGAAATGGTAAGATGCAGAGGCTCCTGAAAGAGCCAGCATTTAGACATCTGTCATAACAAAGGACATTCAGTAGCTAAGAGATCATTTTAAATAGCACCAAATATTTTTTAAAGTTCCTATCTCTTAATCCCTCTTCCACCTTCCCTGATTAAAACATCATAAAGATGAGGGGCAGGAGAGGAGATGAAACAAAGAAAATGAAAGAATAGACAGTTTCTTCCTTTATTCTTCCCAATTATGAGTCAGGCCCAAGCTGAGGGAAAAAGAGAAGATTCAGTTGAATGAAAAATGGAATTTTTGATTTCAACTGGACTTTTGACATACCTGAATATCTAATTGTTCTAATATCTCAACAGGACTGGGAAGCTAAGGGATTTGCCAAGGCATGGGAAAAAGAGAATCTTTATGTTTGAAGAGTGATAGAAAAAATAAAGCTGTTCATTATTACATTCTACCATGTTTAGCCAATTAAACAAACAGGTTTTACTGGAGGTGGTTCTGTGGTATTCTAGAGGCTTATCTTGAGTTAGACCAAGCTTGTCCAAACTGCAGCCCACACATGTGACCCAGAACAGCTTTGAATATGGCCTAACACAAATTTGTAAGCTTTCTTAAAACATGAGAATATTTTTGCAATTTTTTATTTTTTATTTTTTAGCTCATCAGCTATCATTAGTATTAGTGTATTTTATGTGTGGCCCAAGACAATTCTTCCAATGTGGCCCAGAGAAGCCAAAAGATTGAATACCCCAAGTTAGACCATAAGAAATAGCACAATGCAAATTACCCTCATATTTACTATCATAATGGTTTCTCTAGAAGAATTCATGAGGAAATATCTCTATGAGCTTAGTATCGGGGTAGTTCTGCTTCTCTGGACCAAGTGTTGTGCTTTTATTCAGTTGGTATACCACATGAAACGGGGGTGTGAGTGAGAAAGATCCATTCTATGGAAGGTACTTTATTTATTATTCGTTATTTTTTGAGACAGGGCCTTGCCCTGTCACCCACGCTGGGTGCAATGGCATGAACATGGCTCACTGTAGCCCTGACTCCTGGGCTCAAGCAATCCTCCTGCCTCAGCCTTCCAAGTAGCTGTGACCACAGGTGCATGCCACCACAACTGGCTAAATTAAAAAAAAAAAAATTTGTTGAGATAGAGTCTCACTATGTTGTCTAGGCTGGTCTTGAACTCCTGAACTCAAGTAATCCTCTCACCTTGGCCTCCCAAAGTGCTGGGATTATAGGAGTGAGCCACCACACATGGCCTACAGGACATATTTTGTCACTGACAATGTTTACAATTGCTGATACATGTTGGTAATATGAAGCAGATCAACTCTTACTTTGTTTTATTGCAATTTGTATGTTTTCTACAGAAAATGCACCCCATCATTGCCTACAACCCACCCACGTAGACTGCTCATTCTGTGAATCATGTTTTACAGATGAACTTTGGCTACTGAAAGCTTAGAGTCAAACCTGTATGCCTCTTCCCTTGTCTACCAATACATTTTGTATATTAGGCCTCGGCCCTGGCTCCAATTTAGATTACCATTTTTCCCCTACTTTGTCCCTCTCTTTGACCTTTTAACTTCTATTCTTTGTGTGCATAACTTTGTAAGCCCAGTTAGATCCTTGTTGCAGCAATGTAATAAACAGAAAGGATGATATTCAATGCACATATCGAATCATCCTGTGTGTGTAGAATCACAAGTGCATTTCATTCTAGACACAAGACATAATTTTATACATTTCAAAATGCAGTAAATGATTCCTAGAATGCTATTTTAGAAACTTTCCTTAGGAAACAGCACCACGTGGCGTAACTCACCTACCCCAGTAGTGTGATCTCCCTTTGGTCCTGTGTAGGAAGTGGGAGTTTCTCCCCTCCTCCTGTGCCAGCTGCTCCGGTTTCTTTTCTCCTGAGTAAATGTACATTCATCTTGCTCGAAAGTACACTCTCCAGGTGGTGGTGGAAGTTTCTCTGCAAGAAAATAGCAGGTGTTGGAATTGGTGAGACTCTTTCAGTGACTCCGTGTTGCTAGCAGCCCACTCTGCATGTATGAATGTTGTCTGGCCATATGCCATGCGATGGAGAGGCAGCCCCCACTGGCAGCCCACCTACACGGAGCCATTGCTTCCGGCTAGAGCCTGCTAGAGCCTGCACTCCACTGCAGGTCCTACCATAGACGTAGAGAACCATCAGATATACAGATCTAAAATACTGGGCTACTTTGAGAAAAAACTTTCTCTGACTTGTGAATTTGTGTGAATTTCTTTTCATAAAGCTCTGGAAATTAGAGGTATATTGCCTTCATGAAAATATGGAAAATAATAAAATGGCATAATGCAGGCACTTTCTTCAGAAATCCTGGATGAGTGAAGGGTATCCTCATAACAACTCCACGGTTGCTTTGGAGGTGGGGGAGAATGTGAGAGTACTAAATGGACTCCTGGAGGCATAGCTGTGTGGAACAAATGACTTCATTTCTCTGTGCCTTAGAGTTCTTATCTGTAATGTGGGAATATTGATGGTAGTCACTTCATGGGTCTGTGAGGATTAAATGAGATGGTATGTGTAAAGCGATAATTTTGAATGTGATGTTCTCAATAATCAAATTTTAGAACTTATTTTGCCACTCAGAGGTTTATTTTCCTTTTCCCAAATCCAATGTTTATGTCTTTGAATGCTATCTCCAATACGTTCATAATTATTAGAATGGTACTTCCTCCCAATTTATTGGGGACTTCTCTGACTAAACTTGGTTGTACCTCCCTACATCCAGATTCTTAGCAAATTTTTCTAATAAATGGCTTGTTTCATATGTCTCTTTTGTGATCATTGTTTTACTTGATTTTATTTTACATACAGTACTAGTTAATGAAACCTCATTCTTCTATGCCTTGAGTGGAACGATTTTTACCTGGGTTGTCCTTGCAGTGCCTGGCAAATCAAGGGACTAAGAACAAATTGTCTTTTAATTAAATAAACATGGAGATTATTCTCCAGTGCCAGACTGATACCACGATTTGCCTGTGTGTCAAATAAATGGATGTCCTATGACGTAGGATGCAATGGTAATTAGCAGATATAGATCAATGATTGGGATTGAGTTATGCATCATTTTCTCATTAGACATAATGTATGGCACATGGCTAGCTACATGACTTTATTTTGCTACTATCATCATTGCTTGATCTATTGTTCCACTGTCATTTAATT
>NW_012110141.1:3873455-3947674 GCF_000951045.1 Mandrillus leucophaeus | reverse complement strand
AACACTATTGATTTTTTGGAAACGACTTTCTGGCAACATGCTTCATTCACATTGTGAACAAAGTCCTGGTGATTTGCCATCTGGAGGCTTATGTTAGACATACTGAATGGCACATGTCTAGCTACATGACTTTATTTTGCTACTATCATCATTGCTTGATCTATTGTTCCACTGTCATTTAATTCACTTAGAAAATGTTTATTAAAATTTTTAAAGTATATGCTTAGCAAATATCTGTGAAATAAGAATTTCATCAATATTGCTTGAAAATCTGCATTCATGTAAGATAACAAAAACAACAGTAATAGTAATAATTATAGTAGAAGATATTTGCTTTTAAAGCACTGTTTTATGCCAGGTCTTATGCTAGGAAAATGTATATGTATTATTCCCAATATTCAGGTAGATATCACTAGCTCCCTTCCAAATGAGGATAAAGGGGTTAAGTCACATGTACAAAGACACGTATTACATTGGAATCATCATTTCTAAATTTCAAAGCCTGCTACATAACTCTGCAGGAGACACTTTGTCAACAAAAGCAAAGGATGGACTAGCACAGATGAAATGTATGTGGTTCTCAGTGATACAGGAAATGTATGTATAGGCCAGAGAGACAGCTGAAATGATTGCTGTCTTACCTGAAGATGAGCAGCTTCCCAATTGTACTGTAATGTCATCCAGGGCTACAAGCCCACAGTCCCAGAAACTCTTGCATAGGCTCATGAAAACCACCTGAAATTCATAAAAATAAAGCCATGAATTCTGTTAACTGAAAACTGGAAACTCTTAACAACCTGGGATTCACTTAGCACAGCAGACGAGAATAAGCAAACTACAAACAGCTCTTCATCATCTGTATGAACAACAGAACACAGTGGCAAGAAGAATGGTTACCATCTGCATAAAACCCTAGAATTACTTTTATTATTATTATTAATTTTGAGATGGAGTCTCGCTCTGTCGCCAAGGCTGGAGTGCAGTGGGGTGATCTCGGCTCACTGCAACCTCTGCCTACTGGGTTCAAGTGATTCTTCTGCCTGAGCCTCCTGAGGAGCTGGGATTACAGACACCCGCCACCACGCCCAGCTAATTTTTGTATTTTTAGTAGAGACGGGGTTTCACCATGTTGGCCAGGCTGGTCTCAAACTCCTGACCTCAGGTGATCTGCCCACGTTGGCCTCCCAAAGTGCTGGAATTACAGGTGTGAGCCACCACACCCAGTCTAGAATTACTTATATATTTGAGCAGAGTATAATGATACATTGTGCATACTAATACTGAAATCAGAGGCATTTCATAAAGAATTGACAGGAAGAATGAGGAAAGCAAGAAGTCAACTGCGTGACAGAGAAAAACCTGTCAGGTTTTAAACATTTTCCCCAGATAATCCACAAAGTGCATATAGACTTGATGGTTTTCTGAGCATTTTTCAAACATTTCCAGTACAAACACTATTGATTTTTTGGAAATGACTTTCTGGCAACATGCTTCATTCACATTGTGAACAAAGTCCTGGTGATTTGCCATCTGGAGGCTTATGTTCCATTTCCAAAGACAAAGATCTATGTTCCCAGTTGGTGTCACTAATAAAAGCCCTAAATGCAGTTATTTTATCAGTCCAAACATTTTTATTGTTGTGCGTGAAGGAAAAACAAATCCATACCATAAATTATTAAATCTACTGTTCCAGAGAAAGACAGAAAAGTCTTAGATTTCTTTCCATTAGGCAAATTTTAAAGGCTGCTTTTTATATATAGGATGAGCTAAGAGACCTTTTAAAAACATTTGTATTAGCTTTTCACTGTACTTGTGGTTTACAAAGCTGCTTTGAATATGTCACAACGTTTAAGTAGCACAAGCTCATTTAGTCCATGTTCAATCAATCCCTCAATTACAAATCTAATTCAAACAAAGAATGATATAACAGAAGTTAAAACCCAACTTACAAATAATGAGAACACTTGATTTTTTTAGGCTCTAGTTTAACATGTTATGTCTTAAATGTATTATTTTATCAGTAGGGTTCTTTTGCTTTTTGATGATCAGATTCATTAGAATGTAGAATTTATTTTAAAAGAAATCTAAAGATCGTGTGACAGCTTACCAGTATGCAAAATATAAAATGTCTTAATCCAAGACCTTCTGGATAATTACTAATTGTAAGATGTGTGAAGGTTTATCTGCACTGTATTCATATTGCTTTCAATTATAAAAAGGATAGTTTGGACTTGTCACAGTGTATAACTATGTGTATATACAATGTATAACTATGTATATATACAAAGAACAAAACAAAACAGGTGAAATTTTTTTCTCATTTACTTCTGTTAATTTTCTCATGTTTATAGATTCTAGAGATGATCTGAACATGTGAAATATTTTACTTGCAGAGTTTACTACTGGGAACCTATTCCCTGTTTGTAAAGCAAAGGTCTGTGTCATCAGCCCTGAATACAGTTATATTTTAGCAGCAACTTTTATTGTTATATGGGAAGGAATATTAATCCATCTCATAATTTACTGAATTAATTGTGGTGCAGAGAGAAAAGTCTTGGCTTTTTTTTTAATGGGATGTCGGGGGGTGGCTTTAAAGTCTATTTTTCACAAGTATAGTAAAAATGTACCTTTTCAAAATGAGTATGTGGTAATGAAATGGTTCACCATCTAAATCATTACCTGCATAAAACTCAAACATTTGGCATGGTAACAGATTCTAAAGAAGAGAAATATTAACATGCTTTTGTATGTTTACTATAGCATTATTTTATAGTGACCATAAAACCATACAAGCAAGCAAGCAAGCAAACACCCAAAATTTTTAAAATAGAGGAAATAAATGAACTATGGCACAATTATCTAAGAAACTGGCCACTGTCAGATCTGATAACTTGGGCATATTATTTCGTAGTACAGAAATATATTCCTCTCATAATGTTAAGTGAAAAAACTGAATAAGACAAACGAATATCTAGTTCATCTAAAAATACATAGAAAAAGCCTGGAAATTTTACCAAATTTACGACAATTATGTTAGACTCATAAAATTATAGGCATTAAACAGAATTTCCCCCTTCTTTCTATATTTATATGTGTGTGTATATGTGTGTGTATATATATATGTGTGTGTATATATATACGTGTGTGTGTGTGTGTGTGTGTGTATTTTTTTGAGGGGAATGGAGTTTTGCTCTTGTTGCCCAGGCTGGAGTGCAGTGATGCGATCTCAGCTCACCGCATCCTCCACCTCCTGGATTCAAGCAATTCTCCTGCCTCAGCCTCCCGAGTAACTGGGATTACAGGCATGTGCCACCACACCCGGCTAATTTTTGTATTTTTAGTAGAGATGGAGTTTTGCCATGTTGGCCAGGCTGGTCTCAAACACCTGACCTCAGGTGATCCGCCCACTCAGCCTCCCAAAGTGTTCGGATTATAGTCGTGAGCCACCACACCCAGCCTCTATATTTATATTTGACACAAAGAAAAAGGAATCAGGATATTTACAATTAAGATGTGGAATAATCAGTTAGTCATTATTATTTCCTAGATGATCTTGTCTATTATGATAGCCACTAGGTACATGTGTCTATTAAATTAAATTAAAAATTCATGTATTCAGTCACACAAACCACAATTGAAAATGCTCAATAGCCACATGCAGCTCATGGTTAACTGAATTGGACACAGCAGGCATGCAGCATTTCCTTATTACAGAAAGTTTTGTTGGATAGACTTCCCTGGCTCCTTTTGGATATTCCAAATACTTTGTGAATTGCCACAGTGGGTTGAAAGAAATGTTAAACATGTTTTGGACAATAGCAGGCGTCTAGGTTGTCCTACCTTAGCGCTTTTTCCACACTTAGAACATTAGCCAGACCATGTGTTGTTCTGTCTGATAAAAGATCCCCAAGTCAGCTACTGACTAGGTTCAAACGATGGCCTCAAGCCCCAAATTTGGTTGGCAGTTGTCTGTCAGTATTCCAACACACAAAAGAAACACAACCAGATCAGCCTGTTTGATCTAACACACTAGATTTTCCGCCTGGCTGTTAGTAATGCTGCTCATGTCAGCTCTTTACTGACATGAAGTTTGGGGCCGCCGTTTTACATTTTGTATGCTCCTTGAGGTGGAGAGGTTATTTTAGAGTAAGTAGTTGGTAACTAGACAAGCGGATGAGTGGGCCTGGTTGAGGCAGGACAAAGAATAAGTCAAACATCTTGTCCTGTTCTTAAGGAGTTACCCTCTGGGTCCAGTTAAGAACGTGACAAGAAGGGAATCAGTCATAGTCTAAATTATTGAAGGGATTAACCTCTTGTTTATTTATAGATCTTTCTTTAAAAACAGTGTTTATTTCATTTTAGGCAGTATTTCAAAGCAAGTGGAACATCTCTAAGACTGGAAAAAATCTTAGACAGCTTAAATGTATATTAATATATAAGAGGGTACCATACCCTCTTAAATATTAAATATATTAAATATTAAATTAAATATTAATATTAAATATAGGCATGAGCCAGCATGGCTCATGCATATAATCCCAGCACTTTGGGAGGGTGAGACAGTAGGATCACTTGAGGCCAGGAGCTCAAGATCAACCTGGGCAGCATAGAGAGGCTCCATCTCTACAAAAGAATTTTAAAAATTAGCTATGTGCACTTGTAGTCCAGCTACTTAAAAGACTGAGGCGGGAAGCTCTCTTGAACCCAGGAGTTGGAGGCTGCAGTGAACCATGATCATGCCACTGTACTCCAGCCTAGATGACAGAGTGAGACCCTGTCTCTAAAAAACAATTAATTTAAAAAAAGAGGGGGGAAGAAGATGAGGGACCAAGTAAAGTGATATCTCTTAGAAAGGTATTCCTGATTTTATGCAAATCTCTTAGAAGTTAGAGACAAATTAAATTTATGTAAATCAATGTCTCCATCTACTGAAGATCCCAGTCCTTCGGTACTGATAATGCTTTAAAATGTTTGTCTTGACAGAGAATATTCATAGCTGAAGAAATCTGCCTAGACTGACTGGAAACACAAACAGGCAGTGAATGGAGAGCTGTAAAAACATATTTGCAAAGAAATAATTTTAAGTACAGTCAAGGAAGGATCAACAATATTACTCAACTTACTCTCTACTGTACTAAAAATACATAGTATACATGCTTTTAAAAATCCACAACAGAGTATTGCTACCTCAGCACTACTGACGTTTTGGGCCAGATAATTCTGTTATGGAGGACTGCCCTATGCATTGTAGGATGTTTAGCAGCAACTGTAACCTCTGCTCATTAAATGCCAGCATCACTGCCAAGTTGTGACAATCAAAAACTTCTTCAGACATTGCCAGATGTCCACTGGGGGAAAAAATCTCCCTGAGAACCACTGGTCAAGAATAGTAGAAAACTGTTGTGTGGATTATAAAACCTCACTTACTAAATTCCTGTCATGTGCAGTCCTTGTGCTAGGCACTTTCAGAGCTGGATTTTGTTGTTGTTGTTGTTGTTTTTCAGACAGACTCTCACTCTGTGCCCAGGCTGGAGTGCAGTGGTGTGATCCTAGCTCACTGCAACCCCAACCTCCTGGGCTCAAGTGATCCCCCTGCTTCAACCTCCCAAATAGTTGGGACTACAGGCATGCACCACCATACCCAGTTCATTTTTGTATTTTTGTAGAGACAGGGTTTCACCTTGTTGCCCAGGCTGGTCTTGAACTCCTGGGCTCAAGCGATCTGCCTGTCTTGGCCTCTCAGAGTGCTGGGATTACAGGATAAGTCATTGTGACCAGATCTGTTACCTAATTTTTGGATTCACTGTCAATTTCAACCTATTTATTCTCTCCACTCAGACCAAGACTGTTCTAAAAATGGACTAGATTTTGTTTTCTCTTCCTCTACACATCACCAGGTGGTTGTTCTAACAAGCAATGAAATATGGGCCAGGTGCAGGGGCTCACGCCTATAGTCCCAGCACTTTGGGAGGCCAAGGCAGGCAGATCACTTGAGGTCAGGGGTTTGAAACCAGCCTGACCAACATGGTGAAACCCTGTCTCTGCATAAATACAAAAATTAGCTGGGCATGGTGGCTCATGCCTGTAGTCCCAGCTACTCAGGAGGCTGAGGCAGGAGAGTCGCTTGAACCCAGGAGGCAGAGGTTGCAGTGAGCCAGGATGGTTGAGCAAGACACTGTCTCAAAAAAAAAAAAAGAAAGAAAAAGAAAAAATGAAAGAAATATCCTCAAGCCCTGGAAACAAAAGGTAAAGGAGCAGAAACGCAAGGCAGATGGACTAATACCCAAACTGAATAATCATCCCCTGGATTATCAAGGATTTATTGTTCCAATTTCCTGCTTTAGAAAACTGTAATTATTAAAGGACAATAGAATCTCCTCTTTATTTTCATCTTTCTCCCTTTCAAAAAAACAATGATCTGCTCTCTAGAAACAACATAATGACAGGCAGCAGAACCTAAAAGGTCACTGAGCAAATGCTCCTCATAGTATATAATTTTAAGTCTCTTCCAAAGTTTGTTTTTTTTTGAGAAGGTGGTTGATTAGGTTTGCTGTGTGCAAACCCAGCTACTAGGTTATTAGTCAAAGGGCCCAGACTGCCCCTAGGCCTGTCAAAGTCCGTAAAAGTTTCTGATTAAAGTACCCACGAGTTCAGGTGCCGTGGCTCATGCCTGTAATCCCAACACTTTGGGAGGCCGAGGCAGGCAGATTGCTGCCAGTTCGAGGCCAGCCTGAGCATCATGGCAAAACCCCCTCTCTACTAAAAGTACAAAAAATTAGTTGGGCAGGTGGCACACACCTGTAGTTCCAGTGACTCAGGAGGCTGAGGTGGCAGGATCACCTCGGCCCGGGAGGTTGAAGCTGCAGTGAGTTGTGATCACACCACTGCACTCCAGCCTGGGTGACAGATTGAAATCCTATCTTATAAAAAAAAAAAAAAGTACCTGGGAAAGAAAAAGTAGAGAATCAGATATGTCAGGAATTCATGTTCTCAAACCAAATCAAGATAGGTTTTAAAATAATCAAGGTTATTGCTTTTCACTTTGTGAGATGTTATAGTTTAAAAACTACCAAATATAATGAATAGAATTTTGCCAGGAGGAGGAAATAAATTTTGTTGGGTGCTATGAAATCAAATCAAATCAAATCTTTGTTTTGTAGTTCAAAAGGATTGTTTGTGTTAAAGAACTAAACCCTGGCTGTATTAAATGTTTTTTCACTGCCTTTTAGAGTGGATTCCATGGCCTGCTTGATAGACATGGTAGGCCAGGTTGTTGGGTTCATCCACCATCTACTTTACCAATTGAATGGCCCCATTTAGGCCTATAATTAGCATGTAAATGATAGCTTCCAGAAATTGCCTTCTATATTTGGATAGAAACATTTCAGTCCTGTGCCAACAATATCATAACTTACCCGTGTTCACAAAATGAACCTAGTTAAGTTCTTGTTGTAAGTGGTAGACCTCAACAATTTCCCAGATGGTTTGATTTTGAGTTAAATTTAACTTTTCTTCTGATGAGGTTAAAATCTTTTGAAATCGTTTGCACAGATAAATTTGGTTATGACAGCTACAGAGTTGGTGGCATAATTATTCACAAAATTACTATAATCCAGTCAGTGAAATTCCAGAGCCCTTCATTAAGATGCTATTGACACATCTGTAAGATATACTATACGATGTAATTGCATTCATTTAACTGTTTGACAATAAGTCGTAATAGAGTTTTTAAAAAATTTCAATATTGAGATACTTGGCAAAATGGATGAAATTATTACAAATCCCTCAAGACAGGCTAAGTGAAGCTTTGTCTAGAAAAGTAAGTGTGAGGTTTTAGCATTCTTAGAACCCAGCACTGTTTTGAGAAATAGTTGCTAAATTGCAAAAGCATGCCTGCTGCAGATACTATATTTGGTCTTCATCTCCCACAAAAGGCAGAGTGGCCATGTGTTTTTAAATAAGTTTTTAGCTGACCAATACTTTTTTTCTTAAAGGACCCATCTGGTTAGTTTTTTCTTTTTTAAAAGACCCATCTGATTTAATTCAACTTCTGGCTTTCACAAGCAGCAGAGATCAAGCAGCTTCCAGCTTTTCCCAGTGTGAAAGTCTTTCTGCTCCCAGGAGCCTTCAGGGCAGGGCTGGGGACCACCCTGTGATAGCATACAGGCCTGCAGCTGAACTTTTTCATTGCTATCTGGATGGTAAACATCCAAATCTCTCGACTCAAAGATTTCTGAAATCTGCTTTATTTTCTGATCTTTAGGCCACTGTAAGGGGAGGGGAGGTTCCAAAAGGGACCACAGAATCAGCCATTTTTAAGAATGAAGAACAGGCCCAGAGAGCCTGTGATAGCAGCTCACACAACAGCCAGTTGCAGACTCAGGTATGAAACATTACGCCCCTTCCAGATCCCTGATAGAATGTATTTCATTATACAGCCCCCTTATTTTCCCTATTTTGCTTGAGGTATCTTAAAATATGATTCTGAGAGACATGATGCCACTCCCTAATTAATAGCATGGGACCAAACATTTCTTTGACCTGTGTTTACAACCAGCTTTCTGTCATTTTGCCTTACATTTGTTGATAGAGTATTTTGGTAACTCAGCACGGGAGCCTGACTCTTATATAGATTGGGGCTGATTTTCAGAACTAGCTAATGTCGAACCAGCCATAGTATCTCCTTCTCTCCACAGCAGCTCTTCCTTCACCTCAGACATCACTGCCCTGCTCTGTACTGAAAATGTAGGCCCCCAAAAAAGAATGCTCACAGCTTCCCTGACATCCACATCTACACCCTCATCTTCACTTGTACCCATTTTCACTTCCCTCCCTTGTTTTGAGAGCAAAGTCTGTCTGATTACAAAGTTCATGTTCTTTTCATGGTGGGACAGAGAAGACTATTCCTACACAATTAATGTCGAAGATGCAAGTGGAAAGTAAATGAGAAAAGCCTCTGAAAAAAATGAATATTAGACAAAGCTAAGAGACATTTTTAATGTTTTAGTCTCTAATTCCACACCCTAATAATGAAGACATTATTATATTTCATTACCCCATAAAGCTTTCATTATCACTGAAGGAAAATAGGTGCAAATGCCTTCCTGATTTTTACATGTACTCCTCAAGAGGGCAGGTGACCGTCTGGTGACCTGGTTTTTTTTTTTTTTTTTGAGACAGAGTCTCACTCTATTGCCTGGGCTAGAGTGCAGTGGCACAATCACAGCTCATTGCAACCTGCCCCTGCTGGATTCAAGGGATTCTCATGTCTCAGCCTCCTGAGTAGCTGGGATTACAGGCATGCACCACCACGCCTGGCTAATTTTTTTACTTTTAGTAGGGACAGGGTCCCACCATGTTGGCCAGCCTGGTCTTGAACTCCTGGCCTCAAGTGATCTGTCTGCCTCACCTTCCCAAAGTGCTGGGATTACAGGTGTGAGTCACTGTACCTGGCCAGTCTGGTGATTTCTAATAGGTCTCCAGGCTGCCTGTGATTTTGTGTAAAAAAAATCAGTGCTGGGGTAAACATACAATGTGATTTCTCTCTGGCCCACCTCCCATAGGGAGTTCCCCTGGTCAAACACTTCCCTGACCAATGTAATGTAATAAAATGTAAAGACCAATTTAATTGTCATGTCCAAGGATAGACATTATAATTGGAGTCATTGTTGTGGCTTACTTGGATGGAGTTACAAAAAGGTCAGTCCTACCAGAAGATAGATTTATAGAATGCAATTCACAAACAGCAGAAAAGGAAGAATCTAGGTCTTCCTCTTGCCTCTCAAGGGCTCACTCTGCTCTAGATGAACCCCTCCTGAGCCTGAAGAAGACAGCAGGCACTTTTAGCAATCCTCTGCTAATAAGAATGCTGACTTTGCCCTACCCACCTCTGAGACAGAGAGACAATTAGCCTGATTTTCATTGATTCCCAAGCCAAAGTGTAGATCCATGAGGTGAAGAAGAGCTGCAGTTTAAAGCTTACATAACTCTTACCCATTTTTAACCTGTGCCACACTTATTTAACCAACTCCTAATAACAGACAATATGGTAGTTTCCACTTCCTCAGTATTACAAATATTACTGGAATAAATGATGATAGCTAAATCTTTGTGCATAACCATGATTATTTCCTTATGATAAATCCCTAGATGTAGAATTGTTATGTCATAAAGTATGCATGTTTGAGTGCTTTCTTTTTGATTCATGTAATTAAATTTTTATTAAAACATTGTGCCAATTTACCCTCATGTAAGAGCACATGATAATCCTTATTTCCTTGCATCCTCACCTTTCCAGGGTAATGTTATGTGTGTGTGCGTGCATTATGCATGCACACATACATGTTTATATATATACATTTAGTCATACACTGCATAATGACATTTCAGTCAATGATGGACTGCATGTACAATGGTAGTTCCATAAGACTATACTGCCATATTTTTACTGTACTTTTCTCTCTTTAGATATGTTTAGGTACACAAATACTTACTATTGTGTTGTAACTCTTGACAGTATTTAATACAATAACATGCTGTATGAGTTTACAACCCAGGAGCAATAGGCTATACCATACAGTCTAGGTGTGTAGTAGGCTATACCATCTAGGTTTGTATAAATATTATATGATGGCCTCTGAAGGACAAAATTGCCTAACAAACACATTTCTTGGAATGTATCCCTGTCATTAAGTGATACATGACTGTATATACATGTATATGTACATTTGAATGTATTTATTCAATTATCAATTAAAAAATTTGTCACTTTAGACTAGAAAACATTAGTATGTATATATACATATATATTACATATATTGAAAAATAAATCTTTCACTTAGACCAGAAAACATTTATATGTACATATGTACATATTATATATATTTAAAAGTAAATCTTTCACTTTAGACCCAAATATATATATGTATATATAAAAATGGGTATATATATTTATACATGCATCTAAAGTGAAAGATTTATTTTTTAATTAATAAATTGAACAATACAAACAGTATACAGTATAAATACAGCAATTAATATAAACATCACACTCCAGGGTATTATGTTTTTGAAATATTTTGATAGACAAATGTATTCTTTCATTACTTTTAAGATTTCTTTTGCTGGGTGTGGTGGCTGATGCTTGTAAAGCACTTTGGGAGGCCATACATGAGTGGATCACTTGAGCCCAGGGGTTTGAGACAAGCTGGGTAATAGTGAGACCCCATTTCTACAAAAAATGCAAAAATTAGCTGTACATGATGGTGCACACCTGTAGTTCCAGCTACTTGGGAGGCTGAGGTGGAGGATCACCTGACCTTGCGGAGGTCAAGGTTGCAGTGAACTATATGATCACACCACTGCACTCCAGCTGGGGTGACAGAGTAAGACCCTGTCTAAAAACATAATGTCTTTTATTATAATGAGGTTGGATATATTTGTGCATTTATTTTCTGGTTATATTTCTTTTTTTCTGATTTGCCTGTATATATCCTATCCATTTTCCTATTGCTTAGTTTACCTTTTGCTTATGAATTTATTAGATTTATATATTTATTTTAAATGTATTAAGACTTTGTTGCATATGTTGCAACCTTTTTTTTCCCCCTCTGGCTTGACATTTGCCTTTCAGATTTGTTTATGTGGCATTCCTCATTTGAAGAATAAAGCAGAACCAAATGTATTGGTTTGAAGATTGAGATGAAATGGGAGGGCCACAAAAAAGTGATTTCTCTTTGAGCATTGTATAGATACACATGTAACCTGATACTACACAAAAAGTAAAAGCTCATGGACTGTCAGTGATGTGGTGGGATATGCCAGAGGGAAGTGATTTGTGGACTCACTGAAGAGAGACTTCTACTAGAAGTAAGTGCTAAACAGATAGTGCAGAAAATATCCAGAGAAAGATATGAAAGAGAAGGAGGGAAAGGTAGGGGTATCTATGCAAAAGGAAATAAGGTATGTTTCCTCTGGTGAAATTAGAGAGTCTTTATTAATGTATGAATTGTCAATTTCTAATTGCGTGAGTTAAGCTTGTAGCTCTAGAGGCCAGCAAATACTTATTTGTTCTGTGAGCTCAGAAAACCAGAGGATCCCCAGAACTCAGTGTGAGCATCAAAAAATAATGTGGCATCACCCAGAATTTAGGAAAATATTTCTTTAAAATGCAGTGATTGTAAGTCTGTGAAATATTCACAAGATAGAAGTTTGGAAGTGGAGAAGGGAAGTGGTATTTTCAGGTTCATAAACAAACTTTGGAATAAATGTTTGCCTAATTAAGCTTATTAGTAAAACTATAGGGAAAGAATGCCTGGTCTGTCTTTTCAGATGTCTCCATATTGCTGTGAGAACAAATTGCTGATCCAACAATGTTCCATGAAATTACTCAGAAAAGTCATGAAAGAATGGACTGACATAAACACTATGTTCGTGTAAACTATGTGTCAGCAACTACCAGTTGTGCTAATCTATCTTGCCAGTAATTTTTTCATAAGTTGGCATGAAACACAGAAGGTCTCAACAAATAACTGAAAGAAAATGAAACAGAAGGAAAACGAGAATATCTCAGCCTGCCTTACTCATATTTAAAGCAATGTAGAATTCTTGTACTCATAAATGATGCTGAGTTTAGCTTGAAAAACTCAAGAGTAGGTTCCTTTTCCATACTTAGCTCCTTTATTCTTTGACATGAAAACTTATTCCACTTGACAGTATAATTTTCCTTGTTCTGGTACAAAGCCATCTTTTTGTGCTCTATAATGTGTTGATTATCTTGTCAGCAATTAATGGCCTTTCTATTTCTACTTTGCTCTCAGCTGCTCTGCTTTAATAATGCTGGGACATTAATATCCTGAAGCAGTTCTCTTCCAGTGTTCCCAGACATCATGAAATGTGATAGGAAATTCACCTTCTCTCGTGAATCTTGTCTACACATTGGTTTTCTGCTTCCTTAATCTCTTTATAGCAGGGTGTCTTGCTGTTAAATAGCCAACTATTTATAAATCTCTACAGAAACTTTCTAGACTTGCTCTTCTATTTGAGTGAACTTCTAGGGCTGCCTTTAAAACTTCAGAACCCTAGGTATTTTACATGTAGTCATATTTTCATTCTGTAAGGGCACAGTTAAAAAGATTTTAAAAGTGGAAATTTGAATCAAAGACTTAAATTTCAACTTTTTTTTCCTAAAAGGGAAAAATTTTTGTAAGAGAAAATGAAGGAATAGAGAAAATTACCAGCAAGGACTGTGTTGCACAATATTAAAACACAGTTTCTGCTATTAAGATGCCAAAAATATAACAGGAAGTAGAAGAGACCTAGAGGTCATTTTGAAACATGTCGTCGTTTCATATAAAGGTGACATGACATTCTGATTTACATAGTAAATGCTAGAGTCAGGCCAACTCTTTATATTCCTGAACTAGAGCTCCTTCATTACACAAATACCATTCAAACAAGTAAAACCCAAGTCAATGACTTATAAAAGATTCAAAGAGGAAGAAGCATTTGAGGTGGTCATTGAGAGAAGCATAGGACTTCCTTGGGTATGTATAATGATTTCTGCAACAAGATCAATGAGATATACTTTGCGGTTGATAAATGCTGAGGGAGCATTGGAGGAGGAAGGCAGAGGGCAGAAGACAAGGATTTGAGGAATGAGAAGCCACACTGGAGTGAAGACAATAATTGAAGATACATCTTTCCAGAAGTTTGGAGGCCGAGGAATGGTAGGGATTGGCAGCTTAAATGGGTACTGAGATGAAAGGAAGGTTTATTGTTCATTTGTGTCAAATGCAGGAGACTAACATATATTGGCAGTATGCAAAGGACTAATGGAGATTGAAGATTTACGAGAGAGGGAATAATTTATGAAATAAGTTCCCAGAGGAGGCAGGAAGGTGAGATCAAATTCCTAGATGGGCAGGTTGGTTTTGATGAAGAGCAAGGATAATACTTTCTTTGTCAGATTGATCAGGAGATGAAGAGAGGCAGGTGAAGATTCAGAGAGGAACAGAACCGAAGGAGCTTGTGTTGGATGCCTTTATCCTTTGGGAGATGAACCCATGAGATCACATGCTAAGAATGAGGCAGGGAGGGTCAAGTTGGAAATTTGTGAGTGAAAATAGATCTGAACATCTGGGATGGGGGATGAGGAAAAGTCAACGAGAGATGAGATGCATAAAAGGCTTTCCCAGCAGAATGGAGGGGACAGTGGAGATTAGTCTTATTTTCTCCAGCTGTGCTGAGAAGACTGGGGTAAAGATGAAAGCTACCCTGGGTTTCCAGGCATTAGGAAGACCAAGGTGGAGAAGCCAGGAAGACCTGCAGGTGGGGAGGGTATGACATGGAAGCAACTGCATCATTGACCATAATCACAGAATGGAGGCTGGATAAGCTGTGTTGTGGGGCAGGGAAAGGATCAGGGGATTTGCATGGGGGCTGGTAAAACTTGATTTAAGTTCTTGGAAATAGGTAAAGGCACAATGTAAGAATGGGAAGCTGTTTCAAAGGGAAAAGTCACAGCTCTTGGTTTTAGTAAATATCATCATAAAAAGCTCCAAAAGAGGCCAAGCATGGTGGCTCGTGCCTGTAATCCCAGCACTTTGGGAGGCTGAGGTGGGAGGACAGCTTGAGGTCAGGAGTTTGAGACCAGCCTGAGCTACTTAGTGAGATCCTGTCTCTGCAAAAAATGAAAAATAAATTAGCTGGGTCTGTACCTAAGCTACTTGGGAAGCTAAGGTGGGAGGACTGCTTGAGCCCAGGAGGTGGAGGCTGCAGTGAACCATGATCGTGCCACTGCACTCCAATCTGAGCAACAGACATGCTCCAACCTGAGCAACAGAGACCCTGTCTGGAAAAAAAAAAAAAATATATATACACACACACACACACACACACACACACACACACACACACTCCAAATCAGACTCAGCATATACATGTCCATAAATGTGCTAATACTCACTCTAGCCAGGTAGTCCTGGTTTTAAGTATTCACACTAAAATCCCTTGTAGGCCAAATTGCTCAGGTGCTATGCTATAATAGATTACAGTTTATCTTATCCAAAGGCAGAAACATTTAATCTTCCTTTTTCCTTTGATGGAATTATGTTCTTCCTTACCATCAACACCTATTCATTCATAGTACAGTTTTCTGTCTTAACTATTATTGGGTTACTAACAGGAGAACCCACTCTGTTCCAGAAATTGCATTGACATTAGGAATTAAGAAAAAAAAAAACATGGAGCCGTATTCTCCAGAAGCTTACATCTAAGGAGATAGGTAAGTAGACAATTTCAACATAATGCATTAAGTGCTATGAGAGTAGTATGATGGTGATAGGTGCTATACAAGACAAAGGTTCTAGGTTAATTGCTTTGATAAAACTGCCACCCTTTAACAAGGTTAAACTGGATTCTTTAATGTAGACCTTATTGAGAGTTTCTAATATGTTACTGTGCTTTGTGAATCTTCGTGTGTGGAGTAGAGATCCAGTCTGCCAAGTTCTGCAAACTCATCTGACAACAGAACTCTTTTTCAATGAAATATCTCAAGGGATTTGTGCTCCATGGGACAGAAGATGAGAAGGGCTGACACAAGATTCTCACCTAGTGAAAAAAAAGTATGTATTTATATTTTTAAAAACTGGTTGGATGGGGGCTTTCTCTCAAATACGTAAATGACTTTTGAAGTTTTTTTTTTTTAGTCCTATGGCAGAGTAAAGATACAGACTTAAAAGGATTTACCATGAAGATTTTAATGACTGCTGGGCTGATTATTAAGCCTGATCCCAGTGAAATGGAATACCTTTAGTCATTTTCATTTTTGGACTGTTTAACAATTTTTCTCCAAAAGAAATGTTTAATGAATACAATATCACGTTCCTCTCAGTGCTTCTAATTAACAGACCACTGAAAGATCTTTGTTAAAGGAAAGGCTAGCTTCAGGCCAGAAGGCATTGCAGGATCTAATATGTATGCTACCATGGGTGACCAAGTGTAAAGATAAACTAAGGATTTGAATATATAAGGGCTAATGTTTGCGTCCATTGTTATGGAATTTCTGATGATCACTCTCTAGTCTTTCCTAATATTTGGCCTTTAGGAAAAGTGTTTTGGACTGAATTGTTCTCTCTCCTCATTATCCTCCTTAATGTGTGAAAGTCTCACCTGCTCTCTATTTCATAAAGAGGAAAAACAGATCCAGAGGACCATTTCATGATTCATCCTTTTTCAAAATGTTTCTTAAAACATTAAATAAAGTTTTGTTATTGTAAGCTGTTTATAATTGTATAAAAGCAGCCATTTCTTTAAGAAAGTCTCATCTTGTTAAAATAAAGGTTTAACTCTGACCTGATTTTTAGTTTAAAGAAGTTCACAGCAAAAATCAGGGTATAGAATTATCCATGTATTAAAGAGATGTTGTCTATAAAACCTTATGAGGATCAGGACTAAGAAAAAAGCATTCATTAGTCTTTCTCTCTCTGCTCAGCTAGATTTAATAAATGATATGTGTGGGTACTATGCTAAAAACTTTATATGATGCATTGTCTTTGGTCTTTACCATATAGTATGGATATATGGGTATACTCCTGGTATACCCATTTTACACATGAAAGAAAAGTAAGGCTCAGAAAGGTTACATAACTAGCTCAAACTGTAATGCCGTAAGTGCCAGTGAACCCACAGCCAAGTGTCTTATGCATTATGCTACATTTTCCTCTAACCCACAGCTTTCCTTTGTCTATGTTAAAGCACCTTGAATTTTGACCCCTCCTAGGAGCCAAAGTTATTTCTAAACTAAAACACCAGGAGGTTAAAAATAAAGTCTAAATTTTTTTCAGGAATCCTGAGAGTTAGGGCTGGACTTCCCTTCTCACCTGATCCTATACTTTTGATGTTAGCCAGGCAAGGGCTAGGAGGCTTTTTACACTAGGCTTAGTGTAAAAAGCATCAATTCTAGAGTCAAAAAGACTTGGATCTGCTTCTCAGTTTAGCCACTTAATAGCTGTGTAATGTTGAACAATGTCCTTAATTTTCTGCCTGAGCGTTCCTCATCTGTTAAATGGTGCTGGACTGCTTTCCTTCCTAGAGAGCTGTGGCATCAAATGAAGTGCTGGAGAGTGCTCAACAACAGCCTGTTGTTGGCAGCTGTGATGATATTACACAGAATCTGTCTAAAAGGCTACTTTGCTAGAATGGTCTAAGGGAAACTCTTAGCATTGCTTCATCCCTATAGTTTGTGCCAAAGATTAAACTACCCAGGGAAGATAGCAAGGGGTTATTAATAATCAGCCCATTGTCCTTAAAACAGGTTGGGTAAATGCAAATAGGAGAAAGCAAGGTAAAGCAACATCCAGAGTGGGAGGCCATCAGAAAGGCACAGGGGAGGCAGAAGGCAGCCATCAAGAGTGAGGGAAATAAGGGGAGAAAAGCTGAATGGCTGGACTTCTTTACAGTTCTGCATGGGCTGCTGCTCACTCACCTCTGCTCTGGTCCCGTGTGACAACTCACTGAGAGGTGGAAATAATGTTCATGAAAATAGGTCCTGTCTTTGAGTTGGGCCCTGAAGAATCACACCTGACGTGCTTTAGAAATGGGTTCAGAGGTCACAAAGCATAGGCAGGCGACACATGTGTGCCAGGCTCTTAGTTTAGGCATTCGTTTCTACTAGATCATCTGGGAGACCTTGAGCTAGACTGCATTCTAAAATGTCAAGGACATTGAAAAGAAATACTTTACTTCCCTCACAGGAGTATTGTGAGAATTAAATAACAAAAGGTACCTACACCCCAAGGCAGGCTTGAGGAACCTCATTTTCTCCAGGTGCACAAGAACAGGCCTTCCCCAAGATTGGAGAGAGATCTTGGCCACCCAAAGATACCCCGCACTAAAAGGCAGGCTTCAGAGTTGACTAGACCATGATTCAGACCCCAGCTCTGCCACTTCCCAACCTTAGAAAGTCTACTCATTCATTCTTTTATTCATTCATTGACCACATAGGTACCAAATAAAATGTATTGAACAGAATTTTACTCATGACCTACTTTGCACCAGGGCACAGTGCTAGATGCTGTGGATACAGAGATGAACAAGACCGACAAGGTCCCTGTCCTCATGAATGCTATATCTTCACAGGAAAAGAGATGAACAATGAACAAGTAACAAACAAATGAGATAATTTCAGGTTGGGATAAATGTTATACACAAAATAAACTGGGCAAACTAATGAGGAGTAATCTGAGTATGAAGAAAGTGGTTATAAACTGCGCGGCGGTCAGGAATGTTCCTTTCTGAGAGGAAGCACTTGACCTGGGATAGAAGCGTGGGAGCCAGCTTGATATGGGAATGGCTGGGGAAGGAGGCACCCCCTGTGCAGAGCACTGGCCCTGGGCCAGGAAAGGCCTTGGGACTCAAGGAACAGAGAGAAGGCCCACGTGATTATGTGGACTCTGGGACTCTGATTGTGGCAGAATGAAAGCAGATGAAGCCAGCAAAGTGGGGAGTGATCCAACTGTGCAGGACCTCAAAAACCACAGTGTGGGATGAAGTTTTACTCGGAAGGCCATAGAACAGTTACACACAGGGGAGGGCCAAGATTTGATTTCCATTTCAAAGAAATGATTCTGGCTGCTGCATCTCTCTCTCTGGAGTATAGAGAGAGTAAGGTGGAAGAGAAGATCCAGCTACAAAGATATTGAAGTCGTTTAAGAAATGATGGCAGCTTAGACTAGGGTGGTGGCTGGAGAGAGAGAAGTGGACATGTTTGAGATGAATTTTAGGGGTGTCACTGAAGGGTTTCATCTGGAATTTGGGGAAGAGTGGCAATGAAACAGGAGGAATCAAACTATTTAAATTTCCTGAAACTTCAGTTTCTTCCCCTAAATTTGATGTTATTGTAGCGTATTAAGGACTAAACAAGAGAGCATGTGCTGCCCAGCACAAAGTAGGTACTTGATAAACGGCCAGCTTGTCCCTTGTTCTGACCCAGGTTGAACTCTGAACCTTCTAGAAGTTCCAGCAAGTTCATTTCAGGACTCAGTCATTAGAAATTCCAACTATTAAAAAATGTATGCTAAGCTCAATAGGTTCAGAAAAATCTCTTAAACTGTCATCAGTTTGGAAGTAAAGTCGATACTGAGTTATTAAACCATCCAGAACAGCCAATATGAAGCTTCCAGACAGACTGTAACAGCTGGCAAGTGTTGGCCGTATGCTTATTTGGATGCTCTGTGACTTAAAACTCCTTTCTCAATGGCAAGAATTTTTGGAGAAACATGTACTCTCTGTGGACAGAAACCACATGTGGAAAACAATAGCTTAGGTTTGGGTGTCATAACTCTGGAAAACTCTTGATCTCTGAAGCTTTGACAGGGGTGAGTCACTCACAGTGAAAAAGCTACCTAGGGGCAGGAAGACCATTCATCTAACTCTGTTCCTACCCAGCTGTATGGTCACAGGAACATCTCCCAGCACTTCAGGGAGGGGGACCTGGGCAGGGACACTACACAGACATATCCTTGCACAGGCATTGGCTACCACAGAATCTGCTGGGCTACCATGCCTGGTTTCAGTGCAACTCAGCTGCATATGAGCCTGAAACGCACGGTCTTTCTTATTGCTCTCTTCTTTTCTGCTTTTATTGTAGTTATTCAGAGCAATTGTTCTCTATGTTGGATGTTACAATACCCTGGTGCACTTTATAAAATACTGATTCCCAGGCCCCACACCAAAAGATTCTGACCTAATCAGTATAGTAGATGCACCACCCAACTGATCCTTCAGGAATGAAGGGCTTATTTTCCCAGTTGCTGAAAGTGTAGCCAGTGGACAGCACTCGACTTGTTAGTCATCTGTGGAAAGTTGCCGGGCATTTCAAGGCAATACCCTCTCCTGAGGTAGCCAGCATCCAATGACCAATCAATATGGGACTGTAAAGACAACATTGCTCAACCCAGGACAACTCTGAAAGGCCATACCAGTTTCAGAGCTCCCTGTAGGTCAGCTGAAGCCTTCCTTGAGAACGCACTGCAACCTGACAGCTTCTCCTGCCTGATCGCCTGATCCTGCTTCCTTTCCTTCCCTTCCTTCAGTGGTGATCCCAAGAGCAAACCTCATAAACTTCCTGCAAATAAGTCTCCATCTCAGGGTCTACTTTCCTTGGTTTGGGGTAATACTTGGACATCAGCATTATAAAGCTCCAGAGGTGATTTTTTTTTTTTTTTTTTGAGATGGAGTCTCGCTCTGTCACCCAGGCAGGAGTACAAATCTTGGCTCACTGAAACCTCTGTCCACCTCCTGGGCTCAAGCAATTCTCCTGCCTCCGCCTCCCAAGTAGCTGGGACTACAGGCATGCACCACCATGCCCGGTTAATTTTTAAAATATTTTTAAGTAGAGATGGGGTTTTATCATGTTGGCTACGCTGGTGTCCAACTCCTGACCTCAGGTAATCCACCTGTCTCTGCCTCCGAAAAGTGCTGGGATTACAGGTGTGAGCCACCATACCTGGCCCTCCCCAGGTGATTTTAATGCAGGTGAATAATCCCTGCTCAAAAGTCAGAATGTGACAATCAGTCAACAGACAATTAGTGAGCACCAACTGAGTGCCAAGTACATTGCTAGGTTTTTGGTCCCAGATGGAAAATTGAGAGAAATTAAGAAAACTGACTCTGATTGCAAAGCTAGCAAGTGGCAGACTTGGGGTTTAAAACTAGAGAGATTGCTGTGTCTATTCTCCTAATCACTATGTTACGCTGTCTCCACGATGATGGAAGGGAAGCATAGGATGCCAGGGAACCCTAACCTCGCCATGCTGTATAGGCGCGGAGAGTGGGGTAAAAGAAGGATTCTTTGAGGAAGTGAGGTTTAAGCTGAGATCTAAATAAGAAGAATGTAGGCAGAGGCAACAGGGAATGCAATAATATAAGGTAGTAGAGAGCAGAGTGTGTCCCAGGAACTGATTGCTCAGTGTGATTACAATGGAAAATGCAAGACGTAAACCTGGGGAGGTGGCTGATGCTAGAGCATGCCTTTTCTCTAAGAGCAAAAGGAAGCCAAAGGGTCCCTGCAGGGGAGGGTTGCAGCTTGATAACTCTACTGCTGGACAGAGACAGATTGCAGGGGAGCAAGAATGAATGGCAGGTGGGGATGGTTTTTAATTTCAATTGTCAGATTCAATTTAAAGACCAATGGTTCTCATCCAAGGATAGGATGACACCTCTAGGACCATTTGGAAATGTGTGGAAATAATTTCGGTTTTTGCAGTAATCACAGATGCTAAACATTCAGGAAGGTGAGAAATGTTCTCACCACAAAGGCACAACTGTCCTCTTCAAAATGCCAAGGGGGCCCTCATAGGGAAATTATGCCATAAGCAAAGCACAGAAGGCTTAACTGTAGAAATATAAATGTTCTAAGCCATAACAATGTGAAAGTTCAGTAACTGTATATCTGGGAGAATTTGGGAAGTCAAGGGGGTAAGAGAGGTGAAGGGAAATGCGGGGTCGGGGAGATTTATTCATTTTAACATGGTGGGGTGTCAAGAGACACTGTCTAAAGGTTATGGATCCAAAAATAGATGGTTTAGTGTATTAAAGTTGTAAAGGGAACCAAGAAAAAATGTTCAAAATAAAAACAAAACTAAAAATTTTGAGGAAGAGAGAGAAAAGCACAAGGAATAGAAGGAATAGTGTAAGTTCCTTCTCTTTCATAGTAGGGAGTCAGCCAACACAGTTAAGGTTAATGAATCAACAAATGGAGGTGGAAATATATTTAGAGTTATAGAGGAAGCCATCAGTGAATCAGGAAGAAAAACCATCAGAAAAACAAGAGGTGGAAGTGAATTTTAAATATTTATTTATTTATTTATTTATTTTGAGATGGAATCTTGCTTTGTTACCCAGGCTGGAGCATAGTGGCACTATCTTGGCTCACTGCAACCTTCACCTCCAGGATTCAATCGATTCTTGTGCCTCAGCCTACTGAGAAGCTGGGACTGCAAGTGTGTACCACCCAACCTGGCTAATTTTTGTATTTTTAGTGGAGATGGGGTTTCACCATGTTGGCCAGGCTTGTCTCGAACTCCTGACCACAGGTGATATGCCTGCCTTGGCCTTCTGAAGTGCTGTGATTACAGGTGTGAGCCACCACACCCAGCCAAATGAAGCAGTTAGTCTTACTGTTTATTTTGAGATGGAGTCTTGCTCTGTTGCCCAGGCTGGAGTGCAGTGGCATGATCTTGGCTCACTGCAACCTCCGCCTCCTGGGTTCAAGCAATTCGCCTGTCTCAGCCTAATGAGTAGCTGGGATTACAGGCACATGCCACCATGCCTGGCTAATTTTTGTAATTTTTTTAGTAGAGATGGGGTTTCGCCGTGTTGGCCAGGCTGGTCTCGAACTCCTGACCTCAGGTGATCCACTCGCCTCAGCCTCCCAGAGTGTTGTGTGAGCCACTACACCTGGCTGGAAGTAGAATTTTGAGTTCAGCAGTAGGGACTAGTGAGGGAAACTCTGACTTCTCATTTTATCCCTTGTCTTAAATATATTTTTGTATGTTTATTTCAACCTATATATGTTATATAAGTAAGTGAACTTCAGTTTCCTGCCTTACTCAATGCATGCTTCTATGGTGGATATCAAATGGTTCTTTTACTCTCTGAGAAGCTATTTCTGTGTAACAGGGACCTGCCAAGAACTAAGGGCCACTTTGAGACAGGTAGCCAGAGTTTTCTAGTGTTGAACTGTACTGTCTCCTCATCTGCACTGGGGCTGAATCCATAACTCGTTCTTTCTGAGTGCTGTAAGAACTTCTCTGCCCCTACTGGGTCTAGATCCATTTTTCCCTAAGTGGTTGTGGGGAACTGTGCAGTTGCTGGGCGGCTTGGTAGCTGGCCTCCAGAAAAGAAAAGGGCAAATTCCCAGGGGCACCGTTATCTGCTAGGAGGTGTGCACCAATTCAGGTATAAGCAGAGACTCACTATAAAGGAATGGGCAGATTCCTAAACAACCCATGTTTGTTAATAGAGGATAAAGTGGGGTGGGGTGAGATGGGTGGAGTGATGAGCAGGAGTTAGAATCCAGCATGGCCTGAATTTTAACCATCTAAACAGTGGCTCAGCTGGGTCTCTATTTGCCATTATTTTTTACAGCAACTGGTAAAACTACTCCTCTGTCTTTTTATGTAGCCCTTCCATGGGCTTTACATGACATTGCATGGTAGTTAGTTGCTTATGTATCTTAATCTTCTACCATCTGTGATCTCTTCTTCCTCAAGGGTAGGATCTGAGCCTCATTTTTATATTCCTTGTACTGAGCATGTACCTAATAAACACTGGGTGAGTAAAGAAAATGAATGAGTATATAAATAAATACATAAAGCCAAATGAATAAATAAAATGCTTATTATATCCTCCTTTAAAAAAAATCAGCATAATAGGACATGGAGTGTAACAAAGATTCCATTACTTTTGGTGCACCCCTGATTGTGGGACTCTGGTATTTGCTTGTGTGTGTGTACGTGTGTGTGTACATGCGTGTGTGTGTGTATTACTATACTTGCAAGAGTTAAATAATTGGTAATGGGAACTCAAGTTAGGCCTTTGGGATCCCTAAGAGGTGCAGAGAAACTTGGATTTCTCCAGGACTAATAAATCGAAGAGGAAAGTTCAATAATGCTGCTGCAAGAGTCCATCTATAAGATGACATTTATAGGAAGAAAGGCTCATTCAAAAATTATTTGATATTGTCTAGGCAATGAGCTTAAAGAGCAAGAGTCTAAGCTAAGGGTAGAAACATGGTACTAGAAACACCTGTTTGCTTCCTCTCTCATCCAGGGAGCTGAGCATTATATCTCAATTTAGTTAGGTGATCAAAGACTGATAGAATTATGCAAGGAACACTTACAACACTATCTACTTAATTTGCATACAAATAAAAAGAAGCCGTTTCTGTAAGATTGTGGTGAAACGCAGATGCTTCTACTCTGCTAGAGGTATTAGAAATTAGTTTAACTCTTTTAGAAATCAGTAAGTCAAGGAGACTGCCGTGCCATTCCTGCCTAGCAATGGAAAATAGTTTTTCTTCTTTCCTAGCAATGGAAACAAAAGACTTTCAGAGGTCTTTGATTAACCATGGTAAAGATTTAATGATGTCCTGGTGGGTTTTGTAATGGACTAAAAGTAACCAGGCAACATTGTGATAGGAGTGGTGTACTAGATTTCTTTAGCAGGAAGTTATAGATGGACACAGCTATGATTCTATCCAGATGGTTGTAACTAAGAGAAGTTCAGGCTATGAATGTCTGTGCAAGTTCTACTGTTTCCCCAAGTTTGCAGCTCCCCCAGGGGAGCCTGCGCTTTGGGTAACTCCTGAATTTGAATATGATAGTCTGATTCATTCATTCATTCATTCCTTCCTTCCTTCCTTCCTTCATTCAACAATGTTTATTGAGCTACCACTCTGTGAGTTATCTGTTTGAAGGACAGCACTTTCTTATTTTTCTTTGGGACCCTTTCTTACACAGACAGGATACTCAAGAGATATTTGCCGACTGACTGACACAGGTTGAAACAAAATGGATTTTTCCCACACTGGTTTCATTCTGAGTTGCAGTTGACAGAATTTATTGCATCTGTAAAACTTCTTTAAGTTTATGAGTTGCTAAGCTTGAGAGATTACAGCTTTCTTTTCCATTCCCCTTGCAATAAAGATCTCTTTTTATATTCTCATTTCTATCAAAATCAGATGCTGACAGTTACCTTATGTAAATTCTCTCTGGCTAGGGCGGTGTTGGTTCTATATTTTTTAATGAGCTTTCTCATCCTGTGTTCAGCTAGAGCCTTAGGTTGTTAACCTTAAAGCCTCAATGCAGAACCAGGCTCACTGATTTCACCTTTTCAAAATACTAGCATTCCCACTAGTGTGTGTATGTGCATTTGAGAGAGGGAGGGAAAGAGAAAGAGAGAGACAGAATTATGACTAAAGTTTCAAACTAAAGTTCAGCTGTTGAACTTGGACTATTCATGTACTCCCAGTCTTTGGATTAGTCTCAGGGAATTTAAGAGATAAACAAAAAGCAAACTCTAGGTGGCTGTAATTCAGAGACCCAGAAAACAGAAAATAACTGAAGGATTAATCTGTATATGGCTGGGAGTAGGGTGTGAGGGTGAGGCCGTAGGCCTGAACAAAAGGAAAATAATATCTCACCAGTTGACAGTAGCTAGATGGATATTCACAAACTAGTCCAGCAACTGAACATGGACACAGGACAAATTGGCTCTACTGTACCTTGGTAGGCATGGGCTTCTTAAAGGTGATTTCAGCTTGCATCCAAACACCCCTTGGGGACTCCAACACAGACCAGATCTTCTCTTGAACCACATGGTTCTCTTCAAAGATGTAAACGGCTAGGGTGTCACTCATTTTTAAAAATCCATAGATGGCATAATGAAAACGCAGACAATACTGCAGGTTTCCTGGTAGGGAGGGCCCATAGAGCCTTCCAATGTAGCCAGGCTGAGATGTGAACTTCGTGTTGGCTAGCAGGTAATACCCTGCAAACAAGATAAAGCATATCAGCAATGCAAAATAATCCAATCTAGATTAGCAAGTGGTAAAATGTGATTAAAGTAGTAGAACTAGACAGCAAAGACTACCAGCTATGCTTTAAATGATAGAAAGCGTTTTCTAATGTCTGTGGCTTAAGTGACAGAAAACATCCATGCGCCTCATTGAAATGAAACCTCATTTAATTCTAAGTAAACCTTATAAACCAGTACAGATTTTCTATAGCACATGCCCAGATTTCAGTCATTAATTAGGATTTACACTTTTCACAAAACAAAAAGGATGAAATCATCTTGGAGATACCAGCTGCTTGGGTCAACCATCTGACTTAGATTGTATATTCCGAGGACTGAACCATAGTGAATAGAAGGCCCAGAGCAGATTTTTTTCTTATTATCTCTTTAGTGACCTATAGAGATGGCAGGATTTCAGGCTGGCCTGGCAGTCTTTGTGGAAGTTTGTGTCTGGGCAGAGCCTACTCCTCTCTTGGTCAAATGTTAAACCTGCCCTTGAAGAGCAGGTTTTTCATCAGATGGATCCTCCCATGTGCTGAAGATCTGTGTTCTTCCTTTATTCCTTCTAAATAACAAAGAAAAATAAAATCAGGAACCTCCCCCTCCCACCATCCCCATGGTCAATTTAAAATGAGTTCCTGTATCCTGGAAAGCCTGGGCGGAAAAGAAAACAAAAACAAAACCCACCTTCTTTTTCTCTTTCTTTTTTCTGCTCCTCCTCCTGTCAGTTTTCTTTTGGGTGCCTCAGTCTTTGTATACCGTTTAGTTTTACCCAGTTATTTAACTCAAAAGAAGAGAAAGACATGCCAGAACTCTCTCTCCCTCCCTACACCAAGAGGCCGTTTGAGGACACATGATAAGGTGTCCATCTGCAAGCTAGGAAGAGACCCCTCACCAGAAACCACCCTGATGGCACCTTGATTTTGAACTCACAGCCTCCAGAACTGTGAGGAAATAATGTCTGTCATTTAAGCCACCCAATCTGTGGTATTTTGTTATGGCTGCCTGAGCAGACTATTATGGGTGGCCGTACAACAGCCAGAACAACCTTTTTGAAACCTAAGTTTCATCTGTGTTTCTTCTGCTTAAAAACTCTCCGTGGCTTCTCATGTCCTCTATAATAAAATTCCAAATGCTTCCTGTGGCCTGCCACACCCAGGATCTAGCTCCCTCTCTGACATCATTTTCCTCCATTCTCCTCCTCACCATTCCTCCCCATGGTGCAGCCATACAGACCTTCCTATTCTGTGGTGTGACCAGCTCTTTCCAAATTCGAGGCCTTCACAGATGTTGTTCCCTCTGCCCGGGTCACGCCCACTATCCCAGCTAACGGCAGCTTTCCTCAGAGAAACTTTCCCTGAATGCTGAACCAAAATTAGATTCTTCCCTCTATTCTCTCTCAGAGCTCTCTCTTCATTTCTTTCTACTGTGAAAGAAGGGGATCAGAACATGCCACCCCAGACTATGTCACTTTGGCATTTTGATTATTTTGAGGTAAAGTCACTTGAGAAACAGCAGAGGCAGGAAGGACCCTTTGACCTCCCCTTTTCTATTATACTTAAAAGCAGGTCATAAAATTTCCTACGAACAAGGTGCTCTCCCTGTCCCAGAAAGGGAAGAACATTCTGTCACTAAAGACTGGGAGTTGACACCAAAATGGATCTGTACAGACAAACTTACTAACATAACCCTCATCTTCCATTAGTTTCCTTCATATATTTCCTAGTCACTTTCCCACAATTTACTGCCCCTGGAAACTTAAGCCCTCTAACCCCCCTTTCTTTTTTGTCCTGCTACTTCTCCACAATTTTATTATCCTTTGTTTAAAATGGTATTGAAGCTGTCAGGCCTATCTGCTTCTTTGGGTCTTCATTGTTTTTATGAAGGCTTCCAAGTACAATTAAAAATATTAAATAAAATTTGTGGTTTTTTTCTTGCTAATCTGTCTTACATCGCTTTAATTCTGAGGTCCAAACATGGAACTTAAGAGGGTAGAGGAAAAGTTTTTCCTCCCTGACAGCAGCACTTGCCACAACCTGTGATTATAAGTTTGTTTGTGTATATATTTGTCTAATGTTTCTCTTGCCCACTGAAAAGATTGTCTGCCAGTGAAGGTGGGATTCACTTCAGACTTGTTCACTATTGTATTCCCCAGGAGTTAGTCCACTTGAATGTTTTATTACTTTGAAAATTGACAAACTGAGAGTATGGTGAGTCTTTTTGTCCCAAACAGGTCCCTGTTTCATCAGTTCACTGCTCCCAGAACTCAAATGGTTCTCTAGAGATGATTTTCCAGTTAATCAGCCCAAGGTCAGAATAGAGTCGGTAGGGCCTTTATTTCTACAGGTTGGGCAACCTCTAAGAAAAGAATACAAAATTACAAGCACGAAATTGTGAGGGCTCTTTCAAGGCCTTTCTCAGGGCTGGTACAAGGCAGGGGCCCTGGAACCTAAGCTTCACCAGCTCCATGGTAAACTCACCTCAGTCTCCAGTATATAAATATGTGTTGAATAAGTGAATGAGACACTGAACTCCTTGAGATCAAGCTCTTCGCACTTGTCTACACTGGGTTGGGCTCCACAAAGGCTATCATTAAATTAATAGGTAATCCCTACACAAGGAGCACTCAGACTCCTGTTTCCAAAAGCTCCTTTTAAGTATATCCATCAAGTGTCCACTCAACATTTTTTAATAGCTTTTCCCCTCCACAATAGATTTTTTTAAATTATAGTAAAATATACATGGTATAAAAGTTACCATTTAACCATTTGAAAGTGCACAATTCAGTGGCATTTTGAGCATTCACAATGCTGTGCAACCATCACCACTATGTAGTTCCAGATCATTTTCATCACCCAAAGGCAACCCCATATTCATTAAACACTCTTATTCCCTCTGCCACGGCCCCTGGCAACCACTGAAATCTTTTTATCTGTGAGAATATGTCTCTTCTGGAGATTTCATATAAATACAATTCAACAGATTTTTTTCCTTAAAGGTATTGCATCTAAAGTGAGTTCCTAAATATTTTACAAGGATTTGCCTGTTTAATTAACTAGCAAATAGGTCTGCTGACACAGCAACTTGAATTTCAATTTTAAAAAATTGTCAAACACAAGATTACTGATTGTCTTTGCTTCTTCACAGTTGCCTTTTTTCTTTAAGTCAATGTCTTTGCAGGTATGACGTAGGAATGGCCAATAAAGCTTACGACTACCCAAGATGTACCCACATAGACAGATGCCTGATTTACCTAAGCCTGTAGTGTGGTCTCCAGCCCGATACATGTTTGGTTTTACTTTCACTCGGGTCCAACCTGGACCTTCTTTATCTTGGTAAAAGTTGCAGAGATCTTGCTCAAAATTACAGCTGGCTTCCACGTCACTGAACAGAAGTTCTGAGCAAAGGACAAACAAAGTTAATGACAATCAGTCCCAAAGATCTCAAAGGACTACATCAACTGGTTGACAGATATTTATATATACACATTTGTACCAGGGGAGACCGAAGAAAACACAACTAAATATCTTTACCCAAAGGGCTTGCTGACAGGTTAGCATCAAACCAGCGTTTCAACATGACAGGAAAATTGTTCTTTTCCTTTCTAAAGGGAGGAGAGAAAGGAGCACTGTTCACATTATAAAAATGAAGTACCCGATTTCAAAAGAAATTTCCTTTCATGACTGTGAACATTTATTCATATACTTCTTCACAATTCACAATTCATTCATAAAAGTTTTAAAATAAAAAACGGGAAAAGGAAGATATTTTATGGGACTCAATTTGTTTCTAAGATGAAGATTTTAGATATTTTACAGAAATAATTTTCCTTTGTTGCTCAATCTCTGTGTCAGAAGCACAGCTGCCGTCTACATTGCCATCAGTAGTAGGAGCTGATCTGCTTGAAGAAAGTCATCATTCAGTTTAAATCGTGCAGGTCAAAGAGTCACAGATCTGTCATGGGTACTGCTATTGCTTTGACTTCACCGAGTTCTGGTATTATTTACCCTATTCTATAAATACCTCACCCCAGATAGCCTGGAGGGAACATAAAAGATTTCTGCTCTTTAAGAAGACATACAAATGGCCAACAGGTATATAAAAAAGTGTTCAACATCACTAATCAGCAGAGAAATGCAAATTAAAACTACAACAAGATATCTTAGAATGGCTATTAATAAAAAGACAAAAATTAACAGATGTTGGTGAGGAAGTGGAGAAAAGGGAACTCTTACACAGTGTTAGTGAGAATGTAAACTAGTACAGCGACTACGGAAAACAGTGTGGAGGTTTCTCAAAAAAATGAAAATAGAACTACCATTCGATCCAGCAATCCCATTACTGGGTATCTACTCAAAGTAAAAGAAATCAATATACCAAAAAGATACTGCACTTGTATGTTTATCTCAGCACTATTAACAGTACCAAAGATAAGGAATCAACCTAAGTGCCCATCAACGGATGACTGAATAAAGAATCATATGTACATACAAACTGGAATACTATTCATCCATAAAAACAATGAAATTATGTCTTTTGCAGCAACATGGTTGTATTGGAGGTCATTATCTTAAGCAAAACAAGTCAGACACAGAAACACAAATACTGCATGCTCTCACTCATAAGTGGGAGCTAAGTAATATGTACACACTGATACAGAGTGGAATGATAGACAGTGGAGACTTAGAAGGGTGAGGGAGTAGGAGGGGGTATGGAAGATAAGAAATTACTTAATGGGTACAATGTATGTTACTCCAGGATGGATACCTTAAAATCCTCACTTAACACTATGCAATCTATGTCTGTAACAAAACTGTACTTGCACCACATACATTTATACAAATAAAATACTTCTGCTCTTTTGAGAATAACTTTTAATCCTATCAACAAGTGGCTTGTAAATCACGCTGTTCAGATTGCCCTCTTAGAACAGAGGGGATGTGACTGTAGCAGTTGGGATACACTGGGTGCAGCCAAGTGTGATTCTTCTCTGCATGCTGACACACATGTCTAACAATCCAGAATTATGGAGAGAGGACATGTGTTGAATAACTGGAAAATTATCTCTAGTAAACATTTGAGCTCTAGGAGCAGTGAGCCGATGAAACAGCTCACTATAAAAACTTACTGTATTCTCAATTTGTCAATTTCTAAAGCAAGAACGCATTCAGGTGGGCTGAAGAACTGACCCAGATTAAAGTGGATGAAAGACACGTGACAACCAAATGCTACCAGGGATGCAAGATTCAATCTTGGTCCAGAAGAACAAATAGCTGTAAAGGTTGTTATTGGGGCAATTGGAAACATTGGTGTATGGACTGAAAGTAAATTGATAATGTTGTATCAGTATTAAATTTCCTGAACTCCATAATTATCCCATAGTTATGCTGAAGAACGTGTTTGATTATAAAATACACACTAAAATATTTAATGGTAAAGGGGCATGATGTTTGCAACCTATTCTTAAATGGTAGATAAAGCAAACATGGCAAAATGTTAATTTGTAGAGCTGGGTGAAGAGTATATAGGAGTTCTTTGTAGTTTTCCTGCAAATTATGTCCAAGTTTGAAATGATAGAAGATTAAAGAGCTCCAAGAAAATTAAATTTTAAAAAGTAACTGATTAACAACACATTACAAAAAAAAAATTAGGTAAAAAGTGTTCCTATATAACTAGAACCTGATTGTATCTCAGGGGATATGCCCTAGGAAGTGCACCAGGAGCAAATCCAGATGAGCCAGACTGGAGAAGAGGAAATGAAGAGAATTCTCAATGCTCTAAGATGGGTAGATTAGCCCACACCCTGGTCTGCCTAATTCTGTCAGCACAGGGTATATCTTTAAGCCCTGAAGATAAAGTCTGTGAAAAATGAAGAAGATGTTACACAAACAAGGATCCTTTGACATTCTCCCATGGATATTTGAGACCACAGGAAACCCCATTAAAGTATTCAGTATTAGTCACCCCTCTGCTACTGGGTAATAAAAAAACAAATAAAAGTCCCAAATCTACAGATGGCCATCTAACTCAGGAAATGGGGTGGCACTGCCAAGTGCCATGCACGAAGAGAAGAGTAGGTCAGTTCCTCATCAGGAATGAATCTTCCCCCTCACAGTCTCCTTTTTTTCTTCATTCTTTCTCCCAGCTAGAGAGGGTAGAAGAAGGAATGAATCTTAAAGCAGTGCTCTTGGGCAACTGCAAGAGAATCTTAACTCAGTTATTGGATGTGTGGGAGGGGGTGGAAGGTGGCATAAAAACGTGAAAGTTTACAGAAGTTTTATTCATAAGCACCAAAACTTGAAAGCAACCAAGTTATGTCCTTCAGTAGGTGAGTGGATATATAAACTGTGGTACATCCAGACAACTAAATATCACTCAGCGCGTAGAAGAAATGAGCTATCAAGCCATGAAATGATACAGAGTAAACTTAAATACATATTACAAAGTGAAGGAAGCCAATCTGAAAAGGCTACATACTCTGTGATTCCAACTATATGACATTCTTGAACAGGCAAAACTATGGGGACAGTAAAAAGAACAGTAACTGCCACAGGTTGGGGGGAAGGAGAGGTGAATAGGCAAAACAGAGTTTTGTTTGTTTTTTGTTTTTGAGACAGGGTCCCACTTTGTGGCCCAGGCTGGAGTGCAGTGGTGCAATCTTGGCTCACTGTAGCCTCTACCTCCTGAGTTCAACCTATCCTCCTTCTTTAGCCTCCTAAGAAGTTGAGACCATAGGCATGCACCACCATGCCTGGCTAATTTTTGTATTTTTTTGTAGAGACAGGGTTTCACCATGTTGCCCAGGCTAGTCTCCAACTCCTGGGCTCAAGCAATCCACCCTCCTTTGCCTCCCAAAGTGCTGGGATTACAGGTGTGCACCAGCATGCCTGGCCTGAATATAGAGGGGGTTTTTAAGGCAATGAAAATATTCTGTATGATACTACAATGGTGGATACATATCATTATACATTTGTCTAAATCCATAGATTATACAATACCACGAGTGAACCTTAATGTAAACTGTGGACTCTGGGGGACAGTAATGTGTATGAAGACAAGGGGACTATGAGAGACCTCTGTACCTTCCTCTCAATTTTGCTGTGAACCTAAAACGACACTAAAAAAAAATGCCTATCAAAAAAACTTAAAAGCAAGCAAGGATCACTTCTCTCCATGGTGATAGACTGAGTCATACAGAAAATATTTTTCTGATGATATGATTATAATATTTTGCTAATGAATAGATTTGAAATGGATTTTCCTGGGGTCTTGAGGAGGTCTGATTAAAAAAAAAAAAAAAAAAAAGAAAATCTCAAAAGCCTAACTCAAGGGCTAAATCTTTTTCACCTAGAGTGCTGCTTCTGCCGTGAGACAGTGTCTGATTCCTGAGGATGGGGCCAGAGGCCTGTCTGTGACCTGAATGGGTGCAGAGCCTTTGCTTCAAGCTTGTTTCAGAGGTGTTAGTAAAGGGCGGATCACAAATTGAGCTGCTGGGAAGTGTAATGATGTATTTGAAGCATAGGGAGGAATCAGAGGCAGTTGGAAGCCTCTGAGCATCTGTTGGTGATCAAGAAAAAAAGAACTAAAGCCCCTTTAAGCAACTTACCAAAAAGCATCATAGTGTAAGCTTTAATTACTTGCTTTCTGACATTTGAACTTTTTAGAAATGAGAAGCTTTGAAGATAATCTAATTAGCAGGAATGTGTTGCAGTTTGAGAGTAGTTGGGAACATTTCTCATCCTTTCCTCTGCTCCATGGAGTTCATGGAAAGAAACTCAGCATCAACCCCACAGATCTAAAAGGCTCATCAGCCCCTAGAGTGCTAAAAGATAGATACTGGGGGCATTGTGTTTTCTACACTGCCAACCTTGCAGGGTAGTTTTACTTCAGCATGTGCCCGCCCAAGAGCAGGCTGAGACAGCTCAAAGCTGGCTTGGGTAGGAGAGGCAGTGGGACCTGGCACCACACTGAAGACCTATGGGGAAACAAGGGCCAGGCTCACTGACTAGGCTGTGGAGACCCTTGGGGGCATTTAAGATAAGAAAGGCTGGGGCAGCCTTAGCTGTAGCCTAGGCAGCAATTGGGCCTGGGTTTCCAAATAGACAAGAGGTCGGGGCAGTGTGTTGTCAGTGAATGGCTGATATTGGGGTTTAGGTATTGATTCTCTGAGAGGCGTACCCATGAGTGTTAGGATCTACCCAGTCCCTGGCATATGGCAGAGCAGTAGAGCTCTCAGTTTGAGGCTGGGCCTTACGGCAGGATTCCTAGAAGTGAATGGGATCACCTCTTAGGCATTCAAAGATTTACAGACCAAAAGGAAGGCTTGCTCCCATCTTCTAAAATTTGGGACAAATGTGGTTGTGGAGGGGGAGAGTGAGGGGGCAAAGGGATGGAGAGGAAGTGGGGGGTGGTCTCACTGTTCTCTGGAAGCACTGGGGAGGGGGGAAGTTCATTGGAGGGCCACATGACATTGCTGTTGAGCACCTGTGACTATGAGATGGGTCTCAGGTCCAGGAGATTGGATTAACTCTAAACCCAACCAGATGGTGGGAACAAGATGATTCGTATGTTGAAATGATTTCTGTCTCAGCCTATTAGGGAGATGAGGGAAGAAAATGCTAGATCCAGCTGGGAAAAGCAGAGACAAGAAGTCTGGAGTTAACCAAGATAAGGAAAAAATGTTGGCACCTGTTATGAAACAGAAGGGCATAAACTATTTGTGAAATGTAAGATGAAGTATGAAAACTAAAAGGCTTAGCTTCTAAAGACTCAATCTGGCCCACAGCTGCTCAATGAAAGACATAAAGCAGGCTCCAGCTGACACAATCATCAAGCAAGTACCCTTTGCTGGTTCTCTTTAGTTGCAATCTGACCCACTGTTCTCCAGGGATGGGTGGGCATATTTTGAAAATAAAGTAAATAGTATTGTCTCATGATGAAGCATTTGCTGTGTATCATACTCTGTGCTAAGGCCTTCACAGACATTAACTCATTAACCTTCCCAACAACTCTGTGAAACAGATTCTTCCATCTTTACTATAGATGTGGAAATAGAGTCTCAAGTTAAATAACGTGACCCATGCCACATAGCTTGGAAGTAGCAGAATAGGGATGTGAATCCACATTCCTGGTGGATTAAGCATAACACTACGATGATGCAATGAAACCATTTAAAGCCAAACTGGCTTAGTGGGAAGTTCTGAAGATGAGTATGGAGCCTTGGTTAACCTAACTGTATAAGAACTCACATATGTGGAAGTTCCTGCACAGAAGGAGTCTGTGCTTTGCAGACTGAGGGGTCAACAGCCCTCTTAACACATGGTCCTTGTTTTGCTGGATGCTTTCTTTTCCTTTCACCAGACAGACCACCTGTGTAGTAGGAAAGAGCTCACACAAATTCTCTTTTTTTTCAAAAGGAGGAGCATTTCTGAACATTACTTCTGGGTGATTCAGTTGGTTCTGTTACCTCCAGCTGCCTCTTCACCCACTCTCTGCCCAGTGCAGATATTAGATAAACACCTCTTCTCCCATAGACAAAACAAGGCAATATAAATTTCAGTGTCACTGCCTAGTGATAGAAAAAAGACCTTGTCTAAAAATAATGATAAAGAGGTTGTGAAATTACTATGAATGTAATTGAAATATTAACTGATAGGATTAGAGAGGAATCAAATGTAGAGAAGTAAAACAATGTTGGTTTCTGTGTTATATCAAATTTAGAGACTATTTTAATCTTTGATTATTGTTTGGATTAAATCATTAAAAAGTATGTAAATCTAGTCTGGTTCTATCTGTTTTATAACCTTTTAAAAATTAGAATTAGGAAAACCAGTAGTCAATTTCAGCAGATTAGATTTCTGTTTAGTTTTGGGGTAACAGTTTAGCTCAAGTCGAAAATATTTTTCCATGTAAACTGTGGCTCACACCTGTAATGCCAGCACTTTGGGAGGCCAAGGTGGGAGAATCCCTTGAGCTCAGAAGTTCAAGACCAGCCTGGACAACATAGTGAGAGCTCATCTCTACTAAAATAAACAAGCAAAAAACTAGCCAGTCCCAGCTGCTCATGAGGCTGAGACAGGAAGATCACTTGAGCCCAGGAGTTTGAGGCTGTAGTGAGTTGTGACTGCACCACTGCACTCTAGCCTGAGTGACAGAGCGAGACCCCCAGTTCCCCTTCCCCTCCCCCCAAAAAATTTCTTAGTCCCCTGACTTGTAGAATGTATCTGAAATCATATTAAATTATGAACCAACTCTATCTTAAGTGAAAGACCCCAAACGCCAAGTTCATAAATTACTTTCCGTGCTACATAACCAAGAATAAGGGCTCATTAATAAGGCGGGGTGACCGTAATGTCTCCCTTGGTCTCTCAAGGAAACAAATTCACTACACAGTAAGGTCAATTTTATATATCTGGGTTGTCATTATTATTATCCTTCTTATTATAAAACATTTGCTTTCTAATTCACTTTGAATCAATTTGCTTACCTATTTTTCTAGAGAGTAAAAATCTCTCATTTTAAACATCAAATTTATGAAATTGCAAAACTGATCATGATAAAATAATTTGAGGGTTCATCTTGGAAGTGGAAAGTAGTTTAATTAAGAGCACATGCTATTTAGCTAAAACTGTCCAGAGATGTCTACCAAATACTAACATCTTTAAACATAAGGACATTTATAAATTTTGGATACATACTGTTGGAAAGCATTTTTAAAATATGTTATTCTATTCAGTAGATTGTGAGAGCTTTGTCCATCTACCCAGCCACCCATTTATGGTCCCAAGATATCCTCTAAAGAGAAAGATGGAGTGAGAATAAGTTAGTATTATTTAATTTTCTTTTCCTGGGAAGGAAAGATAAAAGCTTCCTAAGATAGGACAACTGGCTGATGGTGTCAGAAACATTAGATTCCCTCTGTGAGGGAGGAAAAAAGAGTAATATTCCAGAAAAAAATGACCTTTAAATCATTTTTTAAGGATGAGAGAAGGGGAAAGATATGAAAATTAAAAGCAATTAAAACAAGTTCTAACCACAAACATCTATTGAAACAGGAACATCCCAAAATGCAATGACAGATAGAGAATGCTCACCTGTCTGATTCTGGCAGTGAACAGGAGAGAACGAAATATCATCCAGGGCAACATAGCCTCCTTTGGGACCATTGAAAGCAACTTCAAAAATAACCTGCAAAGGAAAATGGCATGCTGTCACATGTTCACATATTTTCAGTTTGGCTTAAGTGCTCTTAATGATTTCAAATGACATGTCAATCAAACCAGATGAAGCCAAGTGACAAGGACTCATGGAATCAGATTTCCAAATATGAGTTTGGGCAGCACCCTCCTCAACCTACAGTCTCTTTTTGGGAGAATGAAACTGCTATGATCTGAGTGTCTGTGGGACACTCACGAATTCTCAAAAGTCATACATTGAAATATGAACCCCCCAAGGGAATGGCAATAGAAGATGTGGCTTTTTGGGAGGTGATTAGGTTTTGGAATGGGATTGGTGCCCTTATTAGTGTGCCCCTTCTGGAATTTGAGGGCACAAGGAGTTGGTGCCATATGGACCAGGAAACAGGCCCTCACCAGACGCCAGATCTGCCAACACTTTGATCTGGAACTTCTCAGACTTCAGAACTGTCAGAAATACATTTCTGTTGTTTATAAATTACCTAGGTTATGGTATTATGTTATAGCAGCCTGAATGGACCAAGACAGAGTCTTTAAAGTTGCCTTTTATTGGTGGATATGCCTCTCTTCCTTGAGTGTCAGCTGAAGTGCCTATATCATTTCTCTTAGAACTACAGAACTAATTAGCATTATGAACTTCAATTAAAGAAAAAATCATCTAAGAAAGCAGGCCAGGGTTTTTTGTTTTTTGTTTTTTGTTTTTTTTACCTCCCTGCCATCACTCAGGGGCAAACACCCTCTGAGTTCCTTTCCTTCTTCCTATATGAACTCTACATCAAGGGCTGGACAAAGATGCAACAGTCAGAGGTGAGAACCCTGATCTCAGCATGTCCAGGTATGTTCCAATGGTTAGAAAGAACATGGACCAATGACTTCAACCCCTTTAGCTTTGCTTTCTTCTCTACCACCAACTTTAACTGTGAGCTTAGTCGACCACCTTCTGCCCGTAACCATGGGGGATCAGACGTCAGCACAGCCTTCACCTGTGCTGGAAAAACCACCCAGGTGTGCAGTCCTCTTGTGTGAGTTAATAACCTGAGAAGACGCAGCACAGAACAGGGCTTGAAACTTCAGTGCCTACAAAAGCCAGGCAGGTAGTGGAAATGCAGAAGTGGGCTGGGTATGGTGCGGCCTCTTGTGAAATAGAGACAGAAACCCCTGTCTAAAAGGGCAGCTGTCACTCAGCAGCATCAATTGCTGTTATGTGGGAAGTCAGACCTGTTATGGGTTGAACTGTGTCCCCCTGCATCCCTCACACACAATTCCTGTGTTGAAGTGCCAACCTCTAGTATCTCAGTATGTGACCTTATTTGGGAATAGGGTCACCGCAAATGTAATTAGTTAAGATGAGGTCATGTTGAAGTAGAGTGAGCCTCCAATTTAAACGACTGGTGTCCTTATAAAAAGGAGAAATCTGGATGCGCACACACACACACACACACACACACACACACACGGAATGTCATGTGAAAATGAAGGCAGAGAGCTACAAGCCAAGGAATGCCAAAGATTGCCAGCACACCACCAGAAATGGGAGAGACGCATAGGACAGATTCTCTCTCACGGCCCTCAGGAGGAACAAGCCCTGCCAACACCTTGATCATGAACTTCTGGCCTCCAGAATGATGACATACAAAATTTCTGTTTTTTTAAGCCACCTCTTTTGTGCTACTTTGTTATGGGCAGCCCTAGCAAACAAATACGAGGCCTAACGTCTCTGCATCTAGCAAATTATCAAGAGGATCTGACTCTAGATTTTATTTGAAATCTTTGAGTTTGTCAATGCTGACCATTAATTCAAAAATTAAAAATAAAATGAAAAATCCCACTCCACAGCCAGACAGATCACCACTGTGGACTAGATTTGACCTCTAGGCTTCTAGTTTGCAGCTTCTTCTGAATAGAATGGTTTCCTGGAGGCAGACAGACCAGAGTTCAGATCCCATTTTCATCACTTATTAGCAAGGTAGGCCTGGATATATCACTGTATTAGTCTGTTTTCAAGCGGCTGATAAAGACATACCAAGACTGGTTAATTTACACAGGGAAAAGGGTTTAATGGACTTACAGTTCCACGTGGCTGGGGAGGCCTCACAATCATGGCAGAAGGCAAAGAGGAGCAAGTCACATCTTATGGGGATGGAAGCAGGCACAGAGAAGAGAAGAGAGCTTGTGCAGGGAAACTCATCCCTATAAAACTAACAGATCTTGCGAGACTTATTCACTATCACTAGAAAGGCATGGGAAAGAACTGCCCCCATGATTCAATTACCTCCCACTGGGTCCCTCCCACAACACGTGGGAATTCAAGATGAGATTTGGGTGGGGACACAGCCAAACCATATCAATCACTTAACCTCCCAGGGTCTCAGTTTTCTTATCTATAAAACACCTGTCTTGTAAGACTGTTGAGGAGATTAAATGAGATAATGTCTACAAATAACCAACCACAGAGTCAGGCACATAACAAGCTCTGAACTAATTTTCTATCTTTTTCCGAAGGTTGGTTGGCCTCAGTGGCTCACGCCTGTAATCCCAGCACTTTGGGAGGCTGAGGTAGGCAGATCACTTAAGCTCAGGAGTTTGAGACCAGCCTGGGCAACATGGTGAAACCTCATCTTTACAAAAAATACAAAAATTAGCTGGGTGTGGTGACACATGCCTGTAGTTCCAACTACTTGGGAGGCTGAGGTGAGAGGATTGCTTGAACCTGGGAGGCAGAGGTTGCAGTGAGCCAAGATTGCTCCACTGCACTCCTGCCTGGGTGACAGAGTGAGACCCTGTTTCAAAAATAATAATTTTTTTTTTTTTTTTCCTGCAGGTTGACTCCCTCTTGAACTTCTATTCAGGTTCCAGCCTAGTTAGCCACTAATTAGCTTGAGCAGGCCCATTCTTCTCCAGCCCTCAGTTTCTTCATTTTTTGAAAAGAAAAAGAGTTTGGACAAAATAGTTCTTAAAGTACCTTTCACCTTAACAGTAATGGTCCCACAGGGACCCGGTGCCTAAACTCTCCAAAATCCAAGGGGAACCCTAGAAATTTGTCTTTGCCAAGGGGGAAGGGCTGTGAATGAAGGAAAAGATGTGGACTTATGAGAAGGGGCAAATTAAGATTACAAACTTAACACAGGTCCATGACATTTAGCTCTCACGGCACTAGCTGGTAAAGTGAATGGCAAAATTTACGCAGAGCCGGTGGGGTAAGAATGCTATTCCTGATCAGCGTTTGCTAATCACAGCCTCTGTGCCAATGTGTTCTCTTGTTCAGACAGTCTCCAATGTTTGTTTTCCTTCTCAAAATTCACTTGAGAATGTGATGACATTAAACTCACTGATTTCTTCAGGACAACTTTCTTTTCCTGATGAGTGAGAGCAAATAACACCAGTGAATAGTTCAGATTGGTAGAGCAAAATCACATGTGTTGACCCAAAGGATGTGTATTGAGGTTTAGTCGTGTCCAGAGTTGTAACCTTTCAAGTATTGATTTTTAAAAATTCAGCAAAGTTTGATTTAGACAAACGTTGCCCGAGGAGCTTATGGTTGGATGAAAGGAGTTGGTAAAGAGAACACTGTCAGTGTGTGTGGGGGACTCATCTGACTTTGATAGGAAACTTTTGAAGCAGTACATGCATTTCTTTTCCTCCTCATAACCCAAACTCACAGAAAATTTTCCACTGAGCTGCAAGAACAAATCAAGACCTGGTTGGACTTTGGGATAGGAAATAGCACACATTCTGCAAAAGACACTGTGCTCTCTCTAGAGTGTTTTTTTGCGGGGGGAGGTAGGGGAGGTAAATAGGAAGGGGATGTGGGGAGAGGCAGGCACGCCATCAGTAGATGAAACACATCAGAAACTAAGACCCAACCCTGTTCTCTGCAGCTCTACATCAGGCTAGCAGATGGCACCACCGAAACCCATCCAGAGGAATAATCTGCTTCTCTGGCACTTTAAAGGGAACTGGAGAAGATATTGCAAGACGCACAAAGTGAAAAGTGAGGGACATTAATAACTTGGGGTAACCGAGACTCTACTTATAGCTCCAAATCTTTGTGGCAATATTATAGCAACCATATTTCTGCACCCACTGATTCTGGTGGTGCTATGGGGTCCTCAGACAGAGCTGGGCCTCCTTCCTCAGCTTTGGGTCAGATTTTAGTCCACGAACTTAGTTACTAAGTTCTCTGGCATTCACCAGCTGTGTGACCTAGAAAAAAATGTCCAATTTCTTGGACACTCTGTTTTCTCTCTTCTTGTCTGTAAATACGGAGATAATTTTATCTACTTGGCCGGATAGTCAGTACTGAAAGTGCTCGTAGCTTCTGAAATACATACATAGATACAGACATGTATCAATGTATGTGCTTAGAAAAGTCAAAAAGATAGTAAACCTTTAATGTTAGTAGTCCTCCCCTTTGTGAAGTTGGCTGAGGGCATTTTAATTCATTTCATGTCTCTGAATTTTCTAATTCTTCTGCATTGATCGTATCACTTATATAACCGGAAAAAGTTTTAAAATGAAGGCATCAAGCCTTATTTCAAACTAGGGCCATAATAGCAAGTTTTTTTCTGATTTTACAACATTATTTATGTTGCAAAAAAAGAAATGAGTCACCTTTTTTTTTTTTTAGAAAAACAGTTCACTCAAGTAAGGAAAACCTTCAAAACTGCTCTCAGGAAAGGTAACTCCAGACTGAGTTTTACTTGGAGGGTTCTGATCTCCTCGTTTGAACCCTCTGTGACCACAGTGCAAGCTTCAGAAGGAGAGGGTCGCCAAGAAGTCCAGTTGGTTGACTGGCTTTTGCCATATTTTTTCTCATAAAAATGACTCTTGCTAGGAAATGAAGGTAATAAAGGAGGCAGGCAAAGGGGACACAGAGGAAGGGAGAGCAGGAGAGGGGCTGAGGATGAGAAAGAGCATGCTTCAGGCACAGCAGAAAAGACAGACTGAGTGTGAGACTGCACAGCCTCTCCATCTCCAGCTGTGTGTGTGGGTGGCACATCTGCAGAGCGCCCACCCTGGCACAGCTGGTGCACACCAGTACACCTACCTCCATGGGGTAAGGAGCATTGAACTCGACCTCTGCAAGATTCCAGGCAGCATTCCCTGGCCTATCTGCTTTCCAGATTTCCTCGTAAAGGCCAGCCACATCCCGAGTGTAAAGGGAAAAGACATTGTCATTTCCCTGCTGGATCTGGTAATAAAATGACAGGCAGCCAGCCATGGGGGCCGTGGTCAACGGGGAGATGAGCTGTGCCACCTCCTGGAAGTGCTTCACATAAACCGAGTCCACGTACATGTAGTGGCCTGAAAATCAGAGAGACAGAGCACAGCGTAAGAGTTGGGGGTGGGGAAGGGAAGAGGTTCAGGTGAAATGGTGTGATTCTGCATTCAAAATAATCCAGCAGGAATGGTGAGGAGGAAGTGGATGAGTTACAGCTGACAGAGGTTTGGCCATGAGTGGATGGAGAAATGTTGCAGCTGAGAGAAGGGTCCATGGGGTTCATTGCACTCTGCTAAATACAGGATGAGACCATTCCTTTTACCTTCCTTACTTTTGATTCAAGTAAAATATACATAGAGAAAAGTAGATGTGTCATCTGTCGAGTGCTTAAATTGTCACAAGCTGAACACACCCATGGAAAGAAATAGAACATTACCCTAGAAGCCACTCCCTCACAGTCCTTATTTGAGTTATAAGACTCTGAAGAGGACATAAAGCTTACCATCTATTCTTAAAAGGGCATGGAGAGACCCTCCTGCACATGTTTACAATTAATGCAAGATGTCACCATGTGTGTTTTGAGTGAAACTAAGATTTTGAATTCCAACTATATGGCAATGTGTGTATTGTTAATAGCATGCAAGTCAATCGCCACTGAAATTTGGAGGAGTGAATATGTGGTATCACTCTTGGCAGGTCTTTGTGGGCTCTGGACCCAGGGGCTGGCCTCCGTTAGGGGCATCTTGGTGAAACACAGAAGCCATATGACAGAATGGAGACAGCCTTGACTTAGCATTGAAGAGAACTGAGGTTGAATCCTGCTCCACTTCTTACTAGCCCTGTGACCTTGAACAAGTTTCTGAGTATGTCTGGGTCTCAATTTCCAGATCTCTAGAATGACAATCAAATACTTTCCTCATAGAGGCAATGAATATTACATGGAGTTATGTATGTAAAGTGCTTAGCGTGTGCCTGGTACATTGTAGCTGCCTAACAATTACAATGCCATTCACAATTCTAGAACCATGCTTGCCCTATAGCCTGTTTTGTATAAAGAGTAAGCTATCATTGTTAGCAATTTTGTATGAATTTATTTGAGTGATGACAGAGAAGTGCTATGCAATGCAGCTTCAACAGAATGCCCTTTCTATTTACAAGCTCAGAACAATTACAGCTTAATATCTTCATTTCCATGACATAATCTCTGGTTAATAAGAATTCCTGGCCAGGTGCAGTGACTCATGCCTTAATCCCAACACTTTGGGAGGCTGAGACGGGAGCATTGCTTGAGGCCAGGAACTTGAGACCAGCCTGGGGAACATAGTGAGACCCCTGTCTCTACAGAAAAAAACTTTCTTAAAATTAGCTGGGCAAGGTAGCATGCACCTCTGGTCTTAGCTATTAGGGAGGCTGAATCAGGAGAATCACTTGAGCCCATGAGTTTAAGGTTGCAGTAAGCTGTGATCACACCACTGTCCTCCAGCCTGGGTGATAAGTGAGACCCTGTCTCCAAAAAATGAAATAAAATAAGGAAAGAATGCCTTTTCTCCATTATGAAGAGCAGAAAAAAATATTAGAAGGAGCATATGCATTTATACACTGGATGTTTACTTTGTATCTAGCACATAGCCCGGTATGTGGTGGGCCCTCAACAAATGGTTATTTAATGTACAGACATGGTCTCAGAAAGGTCCTCATCTCAACATGGCAGAGGGGAAAAATGGACAGGTCAAAGCTGACTTTCTCCTGATGGCAAGTTGTTCAACACCCTGAATCCCCTGAATAATCTTATTTGAATATAATTTACCTTATCGTCTTGCCAAACCACACAACAGTGAATAAACAGAGATTACGAACTCAAATTCTCAGAGGAGGCAGCCAGATTAAGTGTATGAATGAAGTTGATTGAGTCAGGGAGAAAATAGAGAGTGGTAAATTAGTAGCTAGCATTTGAAATCTTACTTTTCCCCACATTGAGAAACAGAAACCAAGCTTGTCTGGAAAAATAAAAACATCTGATAGTGCTGGGCCCATATTCTTATGTGGCAATAACCGGCTTGGGGTGAGAAGCCTGGCCCTCACCCCCGTGTTCTCCAGCCTCCCTGAGAGAGCAGGGCCTACCCAGTGGATGCCCAGCATCCAGTCCCGTGCTGCAGGCTTTCCCCATCCTAGTCTGGAATTCAGGTTTTCATGGCAAATCTATCCATTTTTAAGGGATGCTTCCTGTGTGGTTTGCTAGGGCAGCTGTCACAAAATACTGCAGAATGGAAGGCTTCAGCAACACACATGTATTGCCTCACAGTTCTGGAGTCCAGAAGTCAAGGATCAAGGTGTCAGCAGAGGTTGTTCCTTCTCAGGGCCGTGAGGGAAGGATTGGTCCTGGGCCTCTCTCCAAGCTTCTGGTGGTGTGCTGGCAATCTTTGGCATTCCTTGGCTTGAAGGTCTCTGCCTTTATCTTTACATGGCATTCTCCCCGTGTACATCTCTCTCTGTGCCCAAAGTTCCCCTTTTAATAAGGACAGTGGTCATATTGGATTGGAGGCCCACCCTACTCCAGCATGACCTCATCTTGACTAATGACATCTGCACCCATCTGTGTCCAAGCAAGGTCACATTCTAAGTCCTGGGGTTTAGGACTTCAACATATGAATTTTGAGTGTACACAATTCAACACCTAACACTCCCTACCATATTTTTTTAAACTTTGTATGTGCCAAATAAACATATCTACAGGCTAGAAACAACTGTAGGCTCCACTTTGCCACCTCTGGGGAGGAATTTTAAAGGAAGAATCAGAATGTCAGACTGAATAGAATCAAAGAACCTCTGATATGGAGGCAAGGTCACTCCTCCATATCCCAAGCTTGAAAACCCTCTAAAGCACTCCTGGTGGCCAGCCAGCCTTGACGAGAACATTCTAGTGGTGGAGAATGTCTATGACCAGTTAGCCTCTGTAATCTGCTTCTGTTCTGTAAGCACTCACGTGAGTAACAAAGGCAGAGATGAAATCTTCATTGCCCTTTGTAACATGACTTACCAATGAAACAGAATCTTTTTGTGAGATATGAGCTGGGAGAATTGAGTGGAGGAGAGCTATAATTCTTTGTATTATCATGTATATACATTATAATACTTTGTGTCCTGGATACCTAATTGCAGGGGCCACAGAGATCCTCTTTAAGAGAACTTGCTGAAGAAACCATCATTGACTGGGTCTCCAGCCACGTCACCTTTGGACCTGCAGGAGAGTGTACCAAGACCACACCACTCTGGGCTGCTCCCAGCTCCCTGCTCCAGAGTGACCAAGCACGGCAGAGGGGCAGGCCATTCTGTCTGCCATGGGGCCCTTCAGCAGCTCCCGTTGGCCCAGGTTCTCCTCTTCCTCAGGGGTCAGGTTTGCATCCTGAGCTGAAAGTTTTCCCTACCCAGGACATCTTTATGACTTTTGTGGGCCCCAGGCCCTTTTGCTGTGGTGGGCCCATTCCTCCATTAAAAAAAAAAAAACAAAAAAAAACCCTTAACATTTTGGTTTACTACTGCATTGGCATAAAGAGTATGTATATGATGTAGGCTAGAAATTATTATATTCATTTTACCCTTCCAGTTTTAAAATAAAATTAAAATATTGTCATGGACCCCAAAAATGCCATGGCTCCTAGGCACTATGGCTGCTGTGCCCAATAAGGACATTGGGCCTGTCCCCAGCTAGTCTGGCTCCTTCCTCCTCAGAGCCTTCACAGCCATCTCTCCCAGGAAATCTCTTTCCCACCTAGTCCCAGCTTACTGTCTGCTTCCACAGCCAGCCTTGTTGTAAATTCACCTTCCTTGCAGATGACAGACATCTGAGAGTTGTCTTTAAAGGATAGTAACTCACCTGCTCTGTGGACAATATTTTGTGCATTTGCAGTCAAAGTGCCTCACTAACCACTTGTGCTCAGGACGCTAGTCCAAGTGAACCACAGTCACATTTCTGATCCAAAAATCATCCAGCAAACACAACATGATCTGCCCAAAGTGAGTCAGAGAGGCTGCTGGGAACAAGACCAAGACTGCTGACTCCAAGTCTCATTCGGAACCACCAGACTAGACCACATGCCCTTGCCCCCTTTTTCTTTCCATCATTCATTTTTTGCCAAAGATGGGTTCTATTTACTGACAGTTTGAGCAACGGTAAGCTTCTCATTAGGGAACAAAAGGTAACTCATCATGAGTTTATTATCTCAGTTGAACTGGTAGGGGTGATTCAGAAATTGTCATTCAGGTGTCTGCCCCAGGAGAAGAGGCTGGAGGAATGACAGCCAAACCAGGCGGAGTGTGTTATCAGATACAATCTGTTCTGAGGAAGAGGAGTCAATGGGTAGGTGGCTGCAAGTGCCATAGTATTCTCCTTTCTAAAAACAATGAAGGTAGCCTGGAGTTCTTGGGAAATTTTGTCCAGTGCCTGATATTAGGAGAATTTTCCTGCCTAGTTCAATGAGCGCAACACTCCTATCTGGCATAGGGTTCTAGAGCTTCCAGAACCTCTGGAAAAGGCCTTTTTTTTTTTTTTTCATCAGATCTTTAAGATTCGAGTAGGATGAAACTAGGTATAGATGGACTTTAAGTAGACAGAATCCTTTAATCTGCCAAATCACTGGAGACCCTGCAGGCCACAGAGATTTTTAAAGTATTAAAACTTGAACTGAAAATGAAAGAGGTTATATGGGGGGAATGGGTTCCCCCATAAGATTAAGAATTGAGAAACTTATTGCCACTCCTCTACAGTATGTGCTGCTTTGCCATACACAGAGTGGAAATCAATCTATTATTACCTAATTCTGGATTATACACAAAAAGCCCGAGGTTTCTAGGCAAAAAACATTTCAAATTCAGCTGAAACAAAGATCACAATTCTCAGTCATGCCGCCAGTGCTCAGGCCTCTTCTGGGATGGAGCCTGCGGTGCTGGTGTATGCACACTTGCTCCTGAAGAGGCTGTCCATTCCTTTCTTGCAGCAGCCTTCTGTATTAGCTGAACTTTTCATGTGGAACCAGTGGCCCCTGGTAGTCAGCCATTTCCCCTTGTATTAGGGAAAGAACTTTAAAGGCGGTTTCTGAATGTTTATTTTCAAGCAGTCTGGCTCACCAGCATTCCCCCAAGACTGCCCTTGGCTTGGCCGTGGTGCCAGAGGCATTCTCTGACTCAGCTGTGATGCGGTCCTGTTGGCCACATTTGCACTCCAATTGTGTTGTCTGCTCCAGTGTTGCTGGTTGTCTGGACAAGCTGTCTCCCCAGTAGGGCAGACAACCTGGTCTGAAGAGATGTATGCCAGAGGGAAATACCCCTGGTCTGCTGCCATGGTGAGTAGATGGCACCCAAAGAGAATGAGTTACGATGCGTGTTTTTCCACCCAATGAGTCTGACAGTATCTTCACGAGCCTTTAGTTGTAAGGGTTTTGGTGGCCCTTACCATCATAAAGTCAGACTCTAGTCTTTTTATACAGCTTTCAAGGATGATGTAAACATGAATGAATATTACGTGAGACTTCTCGTATCTGTGCTAAGACCTCAAAGCCCCAAACAATAAGTGACGACAACCTCTGTTTTCTAAAGAGAGGTGCTAGACCGTCAATATGCTAAGTGGCAACCCCTGGCACCTACCCCGGCTCTACCAGTGTTAGCCCGTCTCTCCCTTCTAGCCTGTGCATATGAGAAGGCTCGAGATGAATCAGAGAGATTGGAGATGGGGTTTCTATAAAGAGCGTTGTCACAGAACCGCCCTGCTATGTGTTTCCTTTCGACCTCTCCAGGGAAGGCAAGGGGATTGCTTCCCCTTTCTTAACTTGTCTAAAGGAGGGGCCTTAAGGGAATCACTCATGGAAGAGGTAGAGGAAGGAAACTGCCATCTAACCTCATCCCCTCCCCTATGTGCAGAAATTTCTGAGCTCTGCAATTGCTCTGAACCTTGAGATGAAGGGGGTCAGAGTTCTTAAGAAAGCTTGACCAGTGATACTGGAGTGTGGTGTGATGCAGAGATGAAGCCTGGCACTGGTGCATACCTCTAAAGGCAAGAAGCTGACCCTAGGGACCTGTGGGGGAAGAGTGGAGAAAAAGGAGTTTGCTGCCGGTGAACTGCACTTCCAGAGTTTGAGGGGGCAATTTAGAAGGCAGCTGGGCTACACTACCTTAAAAGAACTCTTCTCAAGAGAACTGCCTGCCAGTGCGGTAATTCCATTAGAAGAGAGCTGGTGGGGCATACCATGACTTATAGGAGCTAAGAAGGATTCATAGATGGTCAGCCAGAGAGTTGCTCATCCCTGTCTGGCAACACTAAAGTGGGATCCCCCATTGGCCATGACAGGAATGCCAGAATTTGGCCATGTGCTGTATGAAGGGCATCACCTCTAGATTAAATAGCAACAGTCAAGGGAAACTTTTGTCCCTGGCCTTTGCCTTTCTGTTCCATCCCCACCCCGCCTATTGCCTCCCAACCCTGAAGCAGCCAGAAGCCAGTAAGAGGGAGAAGAGGTAGGGCAGAAAAAGGTGAAGTATGAAGAGACAAAGCACAAACCTTTCTCTCTACAGCTGTTGTGTGGCCCAGTCTGTGGGAAGATCTAAACTAAATGAGACATTGCAGTTGTGACTTGACTGAACCTAATCCTTGAAAGTGAAGATGTTTATTAATACCTGAAAGTAACTGGAAAGCCATAGCAAGTCATCCAAGGGTAGAGAAAGGAAATTCAGCAGACCTTGCACAAAGAAAATGGTAAGTAAATTAAGAAAGCTGCTTCCCTACCGCGTGCTTCCACCATGCACCAAATGGATCAATGCAGAGAGTAAATAAATAGGTCCTGTTAAGACGACCCTTGCTCATTCCAAACTGAAATGAGTAGAGTGTCATGATCATGGAGAGATGATCCATCCATCTCGTGATGTTTGATGGAATAAAATAACTCTAACCTTATTTTAGGTTTTGAAACCTTGTCCAGCTTCTTCCAGAGCAACACAACAAGCAAGCTTGGTTTCTTTAAATCTCAGCAAAGAGATGCATTTCCCTCATTATTTTTCCGGCAATCACCTATTTTTCTTTTTCTTTTTTTTCGCTAAGGTAGGTAGAAAACAGTAATGATCTGAGCTGTCAGTAGGTTACCTCCTGAAAGATTTTGTTTCACTTCATGAAATATGAAGAAAGAAAGAAACCCATATGTGATGAGTCAGAATTAAGAAAACACAGTATAAAAATCACATCCCCTCCAGTATTCCAACAATGTCCCACCACAATTCTTACTGCATTATTTTAGTCATTTCTATCATTAGACAATAATTTGGGGGCACGATGCTCATTTAAAAACCTTGACTCAATGTTTGGGGCAGATTGTTTGGAACATACAAGGAAATGAAGGAAAACTCATATCCACACTGTAGTTTTCAGAAATTACATTCACTGTTTGCTTTTCTACAACCCAAAGACTAGCACTCTCCTGGGAAGACTTCCCTCAACCCTCTCTGCAGTTCTGAAATTCCTAAGTAGACAAAGAGCTCCCCTTCTACATGCTGTTTCTCCAGTTTTTACCTGACAGCAAAGGCAAAAGCTGCATCCAGTATATGAACGAATATGAGATGAACTCACATAGAGCAAAATCTGCTGTTGCAGGCAGACATCTGAACCATTTAATCTTAACTTTGCCACCCAAATTTAAGGGAAATCAGTATACCCAGTAGAAAGCAAATATAAGAGAGGCAACCTCTTTCCTTTTTAGAGCATTGGAGGGTTTGTTTTGCTTTGTTTTAAAGAATGATGCTGACCAAATCTTTGAGTCCTATGGGCAGAGCTTTTCAAATAAAGTATTTTAGAATCTTTTGAACTCATCATTTTTAGCCCCATCCTCTATAGGGGAAAGACTTACAGAGTACTCCAGGCTTAGAAAAGTGTGTGTGTGTGTGTGTGTGTGTTGAGTGGGGATGTTGGCTAATGAGTGGCCAAAATATTAGTCCAAAGGTTGAAGAGGACTTGGAGTGAAATAACAGGAAAGATTGGAATGCAGGCAATCAGGCTTCCTGCTAATCATAAGTAGGAATGTAGCCTGCGACCTAGGGGTTCCTCTGCCATCATCACATACCTTGTGCTTCTCAAATGCTGTCCAATCATAAAATAAACCATCCACTCTCATGCCTCTACACTTTTGCACATGCTGCGTTTGTCTCCCCCTTATCCATTTCTTCAAATTCCCGTTCTGCTATTCCTTCCTCAAGAGAGCCTTCTCTGTACCCCAAAACCAAGGTAGTCTTTTGTCTGTGGTTTCATATCATTTATTTCATACCTCTATTAGTCATGCATTACTGTGCATGCTTGCAAGTTTATGTAGCATTTTGGTATTCAGATAATTTGAGAAATGCCATAATGTACATGAGCACAGAACTATATTAAAGGTGGTGAGAAATCCTGAAATAAAGAAATCTGTTTAGCTTTCTTTAATGCAGGGTTTCCCCAGTTTATTTGACCACATATCACCCTTGTGCTCCATATAAGGATTAGGGAAGGACATTTTGGGAAAAGTTGGTTCCTATAAACTCTTTGAGGTTAATGATTTTTTTCTTTTTTTTAAGCATCATTTTTTTTTTTTTTAAACTATACTTTGAGTTCTGGGATACATGTGTCAAATGTGCAGGTTTGTTACATAGGTATACATACGCCATGGTGGTTTGCTGTACCCATCAACCTGTCATCTACATTAGGTATTTCTCCTAATGCTATCTTCACCCTGCCAACAGGCCCCAGTGTGTGATGTTCCCCACCCTGTGTCCATGTGTTCTCATTGTTCAGCTTCCGCTTATGAGGGAGAACATGCAGCGTTTGGTTTTCTGTTCCTGTGTTAGTTTGCTGAGAATGATGGTTTCCAGCTTCATCCATGTCCCTGCAAAGGACATGAACTCATCCTTTTTTATAACTGCCTAGTATTCTGTGGTGTATATGTGCCACATTTTCTTTATCCAGAATGACTGTTTTTTTACATCACCAGGGTATGCAAGAATGTAAATATAAATACATGTAAAAAGTGCTTATTATGTGTTTGTTGAATGAGTGAAGGAATGAATAAGTGATCAATGAAGAAGCGTAATTCTGGTGTTGAGGCTCTGACTGGATAATCCCACGGACTGCTGGAAGGTAGGTAGAAGATCTTTTTAGACTTCCTCCCTTCAACCCTCGGGTCAGCTTCTTTTTCAGCCCACAGTATTGACATATGGGTACCAAGCAATGCTAGTGGGAAAAGCTGCCTGCCTTGGGGAAGTATTCTAGAATAGCCAAGGAAGAAGAGGAAGAATGGGAAAATGGAGAGAAGGAGATGGGAGGGAAAAAGGGAGTGGGAGAGGAGAGAGGCAAGTGCTTATGTCAGGGGTGGCAGCACCCTACCAGCAAGTCTTAGTGCTTCTCAAGGATGACCACACCACTATGCCTACGTCTTGACCCTTCTGGTCAAGATATTAGAAAATCCAGGGCCTCTTTTTCTCAACCCTTTGTTCCTTTAGTTCTCCTTTTCTTCTAGTGCCAAATGCTGTGTGCTTATAAGTATCCAGGAGGGACTCAAGCCATTTTGAAATAGATCTCACTGAATGGTGAATTTGGAGATTTTGGTAAATAGCATTAGGCAATGAGAGAAAAGTAAAATATTGGAACTCAAAGCCATCTTTGAATCGTTGAATTCAAATTGCTCATTTGCAGATGTGTCAATGGAGACCCTAAGAAGTTGAGGGCTTAGTCAAGGTAATAAAGTACTCTGATAACTGAGCCTGGAGCACAAGTATTTGGACTCCTAGCCTGGGGCTCTTTCTCTATCCCTGGGGACACAAATATAGTCAGAATATTCTATGATTGCAGATAGGCGTGAAAAAGGACTAGGAGAATTACACTCTTCAAAGGATGAATTGCACTCAGATAACATAGTCAAATAGATGATTTGACACTAGTCCATTGGTCTGTTGCCTCTTCCAAGAAATATATGTTCTCCCCAGCCAGCTGCCTCTTGCCATCATTGAGGATGAAAAATGAAACACTGAATAATCACTGAATCATAATATTGGTTACCCACAGGGTTTGACTTTGGAACTAATTTTTAAATGATTTGGGAAAAGTTCTCTAACACTTCCCCATTGTTAAATTTGCATCTCTGTGCAGCTGTGATAATGACAGGAGACATAATTGCCATTTTGATGCATCAGCCTTTCAAGATCCTTTCTGTTCCTTGTATTAGATTCTTAAGATAGGACAGAAAAAAAATCTCAAAACTAGCCTATTGTCACACATGAAGAAAAAGTCATCGGGCTTTTCTTTCTTCAAACCCCAAGAGATTGTTAGTTGCTTTACTCATTTACCTAAAGCTCTCAAGAGTTGGTGACATTTTATTATTTTGAGTTAACTCAACTGTCTTTTAAAATACTCATGCAGATTCATGGATTACTTTGCCATGACTGGTTATCATTCACTGTACACAGAGCACTCGTTTATAGTGTGGTTCCTACAAAGGGCCCCGAATGAGGATAGGCCACTTATTTATAAGGTAAAAATATGGACTATCCATAGAAAAAATTCAATCTCTTGTCACTGTCAAAAGTGCTAAACAGCACTTTGGGAGGCTGAGGCAGGCAGATCACCTAAGGTCAGGAGTTTGAGACCAGCCTGGCCCACATGGGGAAACCCTGTCCTTACTAAAAATACAAAAATTAACTGGATGAAGTGGTAGGTGTCTGTAATCCCAGCTACTTGGGAGGCTGAGGCAGGGAGAATTGCTTGAACCCGGGAGGTGGAGGTCTCAGTGAGCTGAGATCACACCACTGCACTTCAGCCTAAGCAACAGAGCAAGACTCCATCTCAAAAAAATAAAAAAATAAAAAAAAGAAAAGAAAAAGGCTGAACCTAGGTTTTAAAGGTAGGAAGTACATAAACATGCTTTTTTTGTCTTATCTCAATTTCTTATGTAAGTGACCCCAGATGCATCTGAAGAAACAGTTTCTGGGGGATTCTTCTGTACTCTTGCTCCACCTTTTTACTGTCCATCTACTGAAATAATCCCTGTCATGTTAATCCATCTAAAAACACTGCTGTGATGGTGTCTCTCCCCTGCCCAAACACCTGTGCGGCCTCCCATTGTCAATGAAATAAAGTTAAAATCTCTTACCTGGCATTCCAGGCATTTTCAAATTTGTCCCTGTACTGCTTTCTCAGCCACATCTCTTCCCCCATCCACCCCTCGTAGCTACCACCACTGTATCATTGCTCTTAGCTTTTTCTCATCTTTGTCAAAATCATACCAATCCCCGAAATACGGTTTACTTCTTTTATCATGTCTTCTAGGACATCCAAGCAGTGAGGGGCCTCTTTTGTCTCTGAATTCCCAACACCTTTCTTTTTTGGTGGGGGAAGGAGACCACTCTTATTGCACTTGACACATACCGCCCTTTGTTAACATCCAGTTGTGATAAAAATCTCTTTTCCTTTCTTGAAAGAATCTTCCTTGAAGCTGGGAAGGGGCCATAGAGGATCTGTCATTTTAATTGTCATTTTCCCCATTATATCTAATGCTGGGTCAAATTAATGACAATGCTAGATTTAAAGTTGCATTTGTTTTAAACAGGCAAGCTCCATGAGACTCCAATCTTTTTATTTGTGGTTACGTATAAGTAACTTATTCTAAGAAGCCTGAACATGTTGTAAAAGAAAAGAAACTTGTCAAATGAAGGTTGCAAAATAGAAGTTGGCCAACAGGACGTGACCTGCAAATGTGTTTTATTGGCCCACACTGTGATTTTAGAAAATATTCACCAACTTTTAAACATTTGGGAAATTTCACACACAAAAAAATCCCCTGCCTTCCTGATGATCTTGAAACATCAAAAGATCTAGCAACCCGGGCTTGCATTCTCACACAGCAGCAACTCATTAGAGCCGAGTAGCCTTTGCACAGGGTCTCTGCTGTCTAGTTTGCCGCAGTCCTCACCCAGCCCACATGTCATTTGCTTATACTGTCTGCCTGGCTGTTACAGGAGACTGAACCTGAGATTCGGGATATAAAGGAGAAGATAGAATAGGAGCAAAGAGAACAATAAGGTTAGGATGAAGACGGTCTAGAGTCAAGATAAGCTGAAGGATGAGCACTTTTGAAAAAAAGAGTTGGAGACATGATTAAAAATATTCAGATGACGAGAAGCAATAGTGAATGAAGGAAAATGGAAAGAACCATAAAAGGTCATCAATATCTCTGTGTAAAGGATCAAAAGAGAAAAAGTTAACTGTTTGCAGCAGAATAAAAATTCCTGTCTTGTTCTTGTTGAAAAGCCAGCCGCCAGAAGCTTCTTACTCCTTGGAGACCTTGGAGTCGAGGATGAAATGTCTTGCAACTGTGGAGAGACCTAGGCTTTTCCAAAGCCTACCAGGGTCCAGGTGAGAGCAGTGGTAACCCACAAGTAAGTAAGCCCTTGCCCTTGTCTCTCTTCTGTGGAGGACTTCTTCTCAAAGCTGACTTCTTGCTGATAACACAACCTCACCTCTCATTTTCCTTGCAGAGAAGCAGCCTTCTTCGCCACTAGGGGGGCCTGTTGCACACCACATTCAGAGCTAATCAGCAGTATTGGCTCACCTCACTGTCACTTGGGAAGTTCCTAGGACCCATTGACATCCTTTGATCTATTTTCAGTGAAAAGTAACCTAGGATTATTCCAACCTTGTCTTTAGAAATGAGAAATATTAAACAACAAATACACAAGAAAGTAAAGCATAATATGGAAATGTGAAAATACAAGACTAGGCCACAGGTGAAGGAAAATCTTTACGGGGTGGCCTTCCTCGTAGCTACAGAGCTCACAGGTGCAGTTTGTCTCTACCTCCCTGTAGATCCTTCCCTACTCTTCTGCCACACCTCCTGGTTCCTACTTAGTTCCTACTCACCCTCCTCCCTCCTCTCTTCCCTATTGACAGAAGCCACAGCTAGGTCCGTGCAGGAAGTGGGAGGAGACAGCAGAAAAATTTATCCTGGGAAATGGACTCCATTTGACCGCAGCTCACCCAGTTCACTCTTGAAGGTGTGATCCTGTGGGAGAATGGAATGGACATTCCGAATACTTCCTCCTCCAACAAACCAGTTCACGTTGGGATTCCAGCGGTTCACAAAGCCACAGAGATGATTTTCTTCAAAGTCACATTCTGGGGAAGGGAAACAAAAACACTGCATGGACACACAGTCACACCTGGGTACACCCATCCTACTACAGAGTTTGCTCTTAGATATTCAGAAGTTTCTCTCTTCCTTTGCCCACTCTGACCTTTCTACCAGGACCCCCGCACAATATTGGTCAAGAAGAGAGACAGATCCTGTAATAAATCAAGATTCTAATTCATCATTGGCCCTTTGGATTATGGCCCTTCCACTTATTAGCCATGTCACTTGGAGCATGACTTATCACTTTTTGTAGCCTCTGTGTCTCCATATGTGAAATGGGGACAATGTTCCTACTTCACAGAGCTATTGTAAGTGTGGAGAGCTCCCAGTGCAGTGCCAGGCATGTGGTCAGTGCTTGGTACAAGTCAGCTGTTTTTATCAGTCACCTCTGTCTCAAAGCACTGTTCAGCGTTATGCTCTTAGCTCTAGAAAATTTTTTCCACAACCCTTTCTTGAATCTGGTAGCCCAGTCCTCCTTTCCTTTCTCTTCTCATGATGAACAAGTTGCCCAGAGCTGAGGGGCATGTGTCCGAGATGCTAAAATTCCATTTTTCTTATAAATGAGAACCCAGGCAAAATAGGTGGGACAGATCTATCCTAGGTTCTGGGTTCCTTTTGCAGCTACTGAGTGGAGAAGAGAGAGAGGATAATCAGACCCTCCTCTTCTCCCCTTAGTGTCGTTGGCATGTTTGCGTGGATATATTGATCTTCATCAACAACTTTTCCTTAAAAAGGAGCAAGAAACTCACAAGCTAATGCCTCCACTGACCCTTATAATCATGCAATTAAACTAGGAAGTATAATTGTGCTGGCCATTGGCCCCCTGCAGATCAATTTTGCTCTTCTCCACCTGATAGGTCCTGCAGAGGTTGACCTATCTGAACTGTATCAATGGGCTCCCCTGCCTTCCATCTCCCTGTTGGATTCGACCAACGGAAGGTGGAAGGAGAGTGAAATCAGGGGTTTAATTGCGCAGCAGTCTCCCAGCCAGGTCGCCATGGGTTGGTAAATCTTGTCAAGCAGTCCTCACCAAATAGCTATTGTTTACAGGTACTGGAAACTCCTCCTCCCTTTTCCTTTCAGGCCAAAAGAAGACAACAGCTCATGAATTATCACTGTTACTAGTCCTCGGTCACAGAGCTGTCCCTTGCTGGCTTCCTTTACGACTCACAGTTTGTGATCTCTCCAGTGAGCTTCCCTCAAATTACTCAGGTTGAGTGTATCCTGTTTCCTCCTTCCTGCCAGGATCTTGACTGGTATAGTCAGCAATGTGTTTTTACATTAGCAAGCACTGAAAATTTCTAAGATTTTCATTTTCAATGTTTCCACCACAGTGTCTGCTAACCAATGCCCTAACATTCAGTGCCAAAGGCTGCCTAAGAGTAAAATAAAAAGCAAAATATTCCTCAATGTGCCAGGCTTCATTCTCAGCACTTTACATAAATTAACTTATTCAATCCTCAAAGCAGCCCCATGACATAGGCACTGTTACTAACCTCATTTTACAGATGAGGAATGGAAAGAGACAGAGAAAGTACCCAGAAAGAAAGAAGTGAGAGCATGATCATAGAGTTTAACGAGTTAAAAGCGTTGGCATCCTTCTGTTTCAAACAAATCAGAAGTCACCACATCATTTGAAGAAAGGCAACATGTCTTGGATGCCCAGCACTGTATATACCAATCATCTTCATAGCCACGATCTCATTCCTCCTCCCAAGAATCCTAGGAGGGAAGCATTTTATTCCCATTTTACAGATGACAAAGCAGAGGCTGAGGCTCAGTAAGCTGACTGGGCCAGCAGATGGCGCTCCACCAGGGGTGTCTAACTTGTCTGTCGTTTGCAACCTTTTACATGTGCCAGGTGGGGAGCCCAGAGGCAGGCTCAAGGAAGGGAGCCTGAGCCTCACTGTATCTTCAGAAAATGGTATATTTTCTTTCACTTGCCCTAGAGACATCATTGAGATCAAAACAGAGAAGTGAAACTTCAGGGGATTAGCAAAGGCTTTTTTGTTGTTGTTGTTCAGAACCTTCTTTGACTGTCCTTTCTCTTCCCCGCCACATTCATTTAGCCTTCAAGAGCTGTCAGTGCTGAAAAATCTCTCAATTCTACTGCCTTTTTCCGATTCCACTGCTAATTCAGTATTGCCCTCATTAAGTCCCCTCTGTAAGGTCACAGCTGCTTCCTAGGGGTTTTCCCACCTGCTGTGTATTTTCCTTGTACCCAACTCATCTTCCACGTGACAGCTGGAGTCATCCGAAAGTGCAGCTGCACACTTCTCCCCTGCTGGCTGACCCATATGATTCAGCAGGTCCAAGCTCCACATCCTGCATCCACACTTTTCCATCACAAACTCCCTTAGCAGTCTTGGTCTTCACTTCAAACACCTTACTCAGCCTCTTCCCTTTGCCTGAACCTGTTCTGTTCTTTCTCCCCACAGAAGTCTGGCCACAGAGAACCCTTACCTTCCTACCCTGCACCTCCACTTAACTAAATTCTTCTCCTTCTTGAAACTCCAGCTCCAATGCATTGTCCCTATTCAGTCCTCTCCAATTTCTTCTCCTCCTTCCTGCGCCCCCACTGCACAGCTTGTCCTTCCTCAGCAGTAGTTATCATATACAGAACTAGCTTCAGTGTAGACAAATAGAGACTGAACCACCATAGGACAGGGTTTACCCTTTCTTTATGCCCTCTTGGAAGCTGGCACATAAGAGACAGCCAACCAACTCTTCTCAAGTGAATTCTAAGTGACAACTGTGATTATTAAGAGGAGGGCAGTGGTATGCCAAGAGAGAAATGAGGGAAAGAAGATAATACAATGTCTGCTTTTCTGGCACATGCTACAAAAAGCTGAGTTTCCAGCAATTTGTAAATTATTTTAATCAGAACATGTCAAGGTTAAGGTGGCAGTTCTCAAGTTACAGTTGCTGCATCTATGTTTCTTTCATTAATCCAGACAGTACAGGCAAATTCTAATGAGCCTTCCCACACTAAAGACAAAACAACATACAGTATTCAAATGAACCTAGCAAAGAATTTAAACCAGTATGCATTATGCAGTGCATTCTATAAAATACTTGGTCTTTAGGATTGATTCAGTTCCCTCTGGCAACAGTAGCTTTTAGAAAAAGATTCACAGTTTGATTTAATGAAAATGAAGCCCACTTACCAATACAGTAGCCGGTTGTCATCTTGATTTCAAACAGTGCAATGCTGGCTGTGTTTCCCTGTCCTAGTACACCTTCTATTAAAATCTGCACAACATATGGGGAAGAAGGGGAGTTAGACTTCAAAACATCATGTTTCCTTGGTTCAGTATTTCAGCTATTAGTCTGGAGCTGTTCAGCCATTCAAGGCAAAATAGGATTGTTAGTCTCAGCTAATTGCGATTGGATACCAATTTCACTATGGACTTTACTAAAAGAATGTGTGTGTATGTATATGTGTGCATGCGCATGTGCACATAAACTCATACATCAAAACTTCGAGGTGAGTAAGGCATCTGATAGAAGCTCAGAGCCAGCTGTCTTCTCTTCTATTGTTATCCCAACCACCACCATCTTCAGTGCTTGTGGTAGCACTTGTGGTCCTGTTTCTGAAAGTAATCACTTTTTCTCCTGTGGTTTTAGCCCTATATTCTGCAACTGTGCTGGCAGATTTAGGAGGTGATAACTGCTGGGAGGATGTTGTAAAAGAGGGAACTCAGAGGCCCCATGCTCCATCCTCAACCACCAGCTGACAGGGAAGGACTCCAGGCAGAAAGAGGGTATTGGAGAGTAAAGTATTTCAAGCTTTTCAAAGAAGAAGCAGGATGGGATAGGAAACTGAAAGGTGGATTAGGAATGGGGAATGTTTTCATGATGGCTCCATTGTGTCCTTGATGAAATATTTTCAATAAACATCACACTTCATGGCCAGGTGTGTCTGGATCCCATCCTCCTTCCTTATCCAATCCACACCCAGCATCACCTTATATTCTCTACTTTCCTTTTCCAGGACTCCCAAAGGAACACCTTCCCTCTTTGAAAAGGAAATGGAACATATCCTTTAAGTATTTTCTCTCTTTTAAAGTATTTTCATTTTCATTTTATTATAGTTAATGTTTTGTTCAAAATTTGTAGCAAAGAAATGATTAAGATGATACACACATAGCACACACAGTTTAGAAGGATGAAATAAAATTATAGAAATGAGAATACTCCCTAAAAGCCATAGAAAATCTATTTTCATTGAAGAGGTTGGTTTAAGCCCCATTTAGATTTTTACAGAAGGCTTATTTAAATAGATGGGAAAGAAATCTGGGAAGAAGCTCTTTTAAGGAATAAACAAAATGTTAAGTTCCATTGCTAATATTCTTCTATGGTATGTATCCTATGAAACATCACATCAAAATCCAGGAGATAACTAACCTCCACATCAGAAATTTTCATAAGATTTTAGAATAGTATAAAGCAAAGATAAGAGGCTCTATATCTTTCTCCTAAACTCCACCTACCTTGAATTTCTTGGAACTGTTTTGCAAGTCCAAGCTGGCTATGAGCCAGCTGTCTGAAGGTTCCTTAGCTGACCAAAGCAAGCGATCAAAGCTTTCATCTTCAAATCTCATATAGAGGTTCAGCTGGCTGGGATCTGACAGAGATTCTGAAGATGTGGTTATCTGGTAGACCAAGCGGAGGCAGCTCCATTCCTCAGCCTGTAAGTCAGAACTTAGCAGCACAGCTTTTTCCCCCTGCTTGCCAAAGGAGGTATCCACGTAAATGTAATGACCTGGAAAGAGAAAGGAACACAGGAAAAGGATCAATTTTTGGTTTGCAACCTGGAAAAATATGCAACTGCAGTCAAGTCTCTGGGCAGATAAACCTGCAGATATATTTTGTCAACCCACTGGAAGCTGCCTGAACACTGGATCACTGGCCTCTTTTGAAAAAATTGAAAGCACTGAGGCCATGTTACCAGATGACGACAACAGGCTGGAGCTGAGTGGTGCTGCCTCTTCAGAGGGTGGCATGTGGTCTCCGCTTTGCCATAATTGCCATCACTCCCTCTTCACTCCTGACACTGTCTCTGCTTTTTATTCTTTTACACCAGGCCCATTTAGCACATTGCATTCATCTCCCTGGTCCCTATAGGCATATGTATCTGCAGGCTGAGGGACATCAGAATCAGAAGAGCAGCATGACTGAAGTCAGCATAACTAGGTGGATTCAACCTTCTCCTTACATAGCTCTCCCCATTACCTAATGCTTCAGTCTGCATTTAACTTGTACCATTATGTAAACTGAATTGATTTGGTTACCTAAGCCTGGATCTTGGGACCTAGGCATAAAAAGTACATTGTAAGCTATTTTATTTTTTAAATTAGGAATAAGACTTCCTTCCCTTGACTCTTCCATGACCAGATTTCATAGTTCTGAGAACTAAATGAGGAAACACTTGCAAAACATGTAGCACAGGGCTGGGAAAGCACTGGACACTCTGAGACTAGCAATCATCCTTCCTTCTCCTCTATCCTCACTTCTCCTTTTGGATTCCCTCTTTCCTCCTTTCTCCTTCTCCTCCTCACTTCTGTCTTCCTCTTCCCGTTTCCCCATCCTTCTCCTCCTCCTTTCCTTTTCCTCTGTTCATTCTCCTTCCCTTCTCCCTCTACCCTCCTAATATTGACAAGCGTTTTCTGCTGACTGTACAGGATGTGAAAAACATTTCTATTAAAAAAGGTGGGGCATTGAAGCCAAGAACCTTAACTCAAGCCTTCCAAACTCACCTCTGGCCATCTGGTTTCCTATATCAATGATCCGATTGCCTGTGGGTCTTTGGGGACCTCCTGGGCCTTTCTGGCCTTGCAGATTCTCATGCTTTCTCAGAGGGTCCCACATTCATGGCTGTCATTTAACCTGCTGTCTTTCATCCTGTGGCTTCCCCCTCCCTGTGTCTGCAGTTCAGTCTCCCTAACCCTAAACTCTTACTAGAAAGGATCTGAAAAGCCTCTTTGTTTTGCTTGATGTTCTTAGCCTGTCCTCCCACGCTTGTTGTCTCAAATGCCCATCCCAGCCTGGATCCTTATCTCTGTGGCGAGTACTGACAGGCCAACTGGAGCTCAGATGACGGCCATCCTCACATGAGGGACACAGTTAGGGCACTGTCTTCAGGGATTCTTGCTTGCCGACTGAAGGGTTTCAAGATCAAGATCTAACTCTTGCTGGCAATCTTCTTAACATAGCAACTGCCCACTGGGTGCAGATAGCAATTGCTTCCAGATGCCAACCCAGGCACCCTTGTGGAGAAATTTGGCCCTTGCAGCGATTGCTGCCACCACCATACCTCCCACATATAGGCAACTCTCACTGCAACCCAGGCCCAACTACTGTTCTAAGTGCTTCACGCGCATTTCCGAGGTGAAAGGCTTGTTGGGTTTGACTATTCTAAGCCAGGGCTCTTGAGACCAACCCTTTTTGGATAAAAGTGCCGCTTCTTGTGGCGTGAGGAATGTATTAGTGCCATCCTCTTTCCCCACTCTTTGCTACTGTCCCAAAAGAAGGGACTTCAAGCAGGCTGGATTTGGGGAGATCACATGAGTACCTCAAACCTTTTCCGAGGAAATAGAGAGTTGGGACATGGAGTATAAAAGAGGAAAGAAACAAATAAAGACCTTGCTATGTCCTATCAACATTCACATCAAATACCAACTTTGCTGCCATGGGAGGCTCAATTTTCCCTGGGCACTTCCCCAGCCTCCCCTTTTCTCTCCCTCCCCTTTTTCTTTCCCCACTCTAGAAAGGGCAATGCTCTTAAAGTTGAGCCCAGAGTCACCTGGAAATCTTGTTCAAATACAGATCCCCAGGCCCGCCCCTCGAGTTTCCAAACCAGTAGGGCTGGGGTGTTGCTGCATTTCTAACAGATTGCATTTCTTAGACGTTCCAGGAGATGCTGATGCTACTGGTCTTTGAGAACTGCTGACTTACAATGTATGACAGGTAAATAGGGTTCATTCTCCAGCCACCTCTCATCTACCAAAGAAAGTGCAGGCTCCTGTAGCACGTAAAGGAGGGAGGCAACAGTTCTGCTGGAAGGTACAACGCAAATTTAAGTGAACGTGTGTTACAGTAGGTGCACAGAGTCCATCTGCTGGTGATTTTCTTGGCTTTTCAGTGAGTGCCGTAAAAAATTCTCTTGATATTCTCTCTCACCTGATCAGATTTTGCTATAAGCATATGCTAATGTTCTCTTGTCAAGAACCTTTGAGAGCACACACTATATAAAATATACTATTTAAAATACCTAGATTTTATTCTGTGTGATGAAAGTTGGTGCTATTCATTGAGTGATTTTGACATCTTAGCCATAAATGTGAGTTATTTTTAAATATTGGAATTTTGCATTTAAATTAAAGATCTCATACTTGTTTTTAGGTCACGCCATGTGAACGTGCCTATTAGCTGCATTACAGTCCAAGCAAAGATGTATCTACCCAGCTGATTGTATGCAATGCACTCAGCAGAATGATGCATTTTCCTAGACCTAATCATTAGCCCAAGTGCCGCCCACCTCCACTATCACTGCCAACTTCAAGACTAATTTTCTAAATTAATCACTACATTTTCCAGGCCTGCTCTGGATACAGCCTTGGAACCCTTCTAAATATAGTGCTCCATGTAGCCACTGCCAATCAATCTGAGCTGGCACTTCAGTTGAAACTACTTGTTATCTCTGCTTGTGGCTTCAGTGTAGGGGTATATTTTGTGGTCATGTTATAGCTAAATTGAACTAGAAGGAACATGGCATATTTTGAAGAAGTTTTAGAAAATATAGGATGAGGAAGATATTAATGTTCAAGAATGTTGCCTTTCCCTGCCTTGTCACTAAGAAAATTGCTATTCTAGAATAAATGTTGAGTTCTTTTTACTTAAAAAGAATCATTTTACCACCGAGTGAATTAATGAAGTTTTCTCTGGGTGTAAAATGTTTTATTTATTCCATCTTAATCAGATTGATATTTGGAAGTTAACTTTAGACATAATTCACATTCCATAGAATTCGCCCTTTTAATACAATTCAGAGGTTTTTAGCATATTCACAAAGTTGTGCACCATCACCACTATCTAATTCCAGAACATTTTCACCATAACCCCAAAAAGAAAGCCTGTATCCATTAGCAGTCATCCCTCATTCTCCCCACCCCTAACCTCTGGAAACCACTGATCTACTTTCTGTTTGCCTGAACTTGCCTATTCTGGAAACTTTTTATGAATAGAATTATATGTGTCTCTTTGTGACTAGCTTCTTTCACCTAGCATAATATTTTCAAGGTTCATCCATATTGTAGCATATATTAGAATTTCATTCTTTTTGGGGGATAATATTCTATTTTATGGATATACCACATTTGATTTATTCATTCATTAGTTGATGGACATTTGGATTGTCTCTACTTTTTGACTATTATGAATAATCCTGCCATGAGCATTTTTATGCAAGTGTTTTTGTATACAAAAATTTCAATTCTCCTAGGTGTATACCTAGGAGTGGAATTGTTAGGCCACATGGAAATTCTATGTTTAACTTTTTGACGAACTGCCAAACTGCTTTCTCAAGTGGTTGCATCATTTACATCTCCACCAGCAGTGTATGAGAGTTCCAACTTTTCCACATCCTCACCAACACTTGTTATTGCCCATCTTTTTTAAAATTATAGTGACGCTAGTAGATGTGATCTCTGGTTATGCTTTTGATTTGCATTTCTTGAGTGACTAATTATGTAGAGCATCTTTCATGTGCTTATTGGCTATTAATGTACATCTACTTTGGAAAAATGTCTGTTGAAATCCTTTGTCCATTTTAAAAATTGTTTTTTTTTTTATTGTTGAGTTATAAGAGGTTTTATAAATTCTGGATAATAGATCTTATCAGATAGATAATTTGCAAATATTTTTTCCCATTCTGTGCTTCGTCTTTTCACTTTCTTTTTTTTTTTTTTTAAATGGAGACGGAGTCTTGCTCTGCTGCCCAGGCTGGAATGCAGTGGCGTGATCTCGGCTCACTGCAACCTCCACCTCCTGGGCTCAAGCAATTCTCCTACCTCAGCCTCCCAAGTAGCTGGGACTGCAGGTGTATGCTGTCATGCCTGGCTAATTTTTTTGTATTTTAGTGCAGACGGGGTTTCACCATGTTGTCCAGGCTGGTCACGAACTCCTGAACTCAAGCAATCCACTCGCCCCAGCCTCCCAAAGTGCTAGGATTACAGGAGTGAGCCACCGCTCCTGGCCGTCTTTTCACCTTTTTTATGGTATCCTTTGAAATACAAAATTTTTAAATTCTGATGAAGTTTAATTTTCTATTTTTAGTTTTTTTTCCTGCCTTTGGCATCATAGCTAAGAAGCCATTCTCAAATTTAAGGTCATGAAGATTTACAGCTTGTTTTTTTCTCAGAGTTTTATTGTTTCAGCTTTTACATTTAGATCTTTGATCTAATTTTTGCCCATTGAATTTTCTTGCCACCATTGTTAAAATAAACTGAGGATAGATGTGGGGTTTATTTCTGGACTTCTCAGTTCGATTCTATTAATCTGTGTTTATTCTTATGCCAGTACCATAGAGTCCTCCTTACTGTAGCTGTGTAGTAAGTTTTGAAATTGGGAAGTATGAGACCTCCAACCTCATACTCATTTTCAAGATCATTTTGACTATTCTGGGCCCCTTGTATTTCCATATATATTTAAAGATCAAAATGGGAATAATGTAGAACACCATAAAGTTCACTGTTTTAACAATATTCCTTCATTTTTCTTGAATACATGCTCCTGAATGTTGTAAGCTTTTGGTTAATGTCCAGAATTCTTAAAAAGTTGATTTTTGACCATTTCTTCTGCTGTTCTCATTGCTTTTATGGGGAGAGGATTCTCTGAGGTCCTTACTCCACCATTCTTGCTGACATGCTCCCTTTTCTCATCTTTTAAAACCAATAAGAATACAAAGCAATGCTTCAGAGATGTTAGAGTAAACAAAACAAATGAGAAAAAGGAAAAGAAGGGCAGAAATCACAGGGGGATTGGGAGGTTGATTGTGATGCATCAGGCCAAGGATCTGCGGGAGATTTACCAAACACAGTGTTGGAGAAATGGCGTCAGGAGGAGAGGGAAGGATCCACTTCAAATATGGTTGCTTAGGCAATTGGAACGGGTTTACTAGACATTTATTAGAGATGATAAAATCTTTGTAAGGGGTCAGAAAAGGGCCATAAACTTCCAAATAGATTTTTTTAAAAAGTAAGTCAGCAATCAAAAACAATCATTAAGCCATCCTGCCAAAAAGTACAGACTCAACATGCCCTAGGGTCTGAACATGTCTCCTTGTCACATGCAAGCATCAGAAAACAACAGAAAAAGCTTTTTTGTTTAAGTGAAGTCAAGCCATAAATAACTGAGTCTTGAAGTCATGTTCAATTGCTGGACACATCTGCATGGCCAGAATTCAATGTATCGATAACTTCCAATAGCCATGGCACAGCATGATAGTTCTAAGTTCCACACCATCACTGTGGCAGCATGGTCAGGGCACAAATCACAGGGGGCTTCTTGGCACCCATGGAATTCTATTAGCTAATGAATGCCAAATGCTCCATCGTTCAGGTGTGATAATCGTGCTGGGGTGACTGTGTGGTACAATGGAACCTACTCAGGATTTGTAAATTATAAGCTAGGTTTAAAACCTTATGACACACACACAGACTGAATCACTGGCTTCTTTATTTTCAAAATGGGAATAATAAAAGAAGAGAGCCACTTTACATATACATTCAATATGTGGAAACTCAATGTACTTCGGAAAAAACAAACCAACTTAAAACAACCCAACGACGAGTACTATGACACACACACACACGAAATGTATTTTTCATATGAATAGCCACTGAATGGAATCTATTTCATCTAATGTTTAAATAAGTATATACTTCCATGCAGAAAGAAGAATTGGCCGTGTTGTTCATAAAAATGGCATAATATGTATAAAACCATGTGCACCGTACTCTGTAATTTAAGGAACTCTTAAGAGCAATTTTGACAATGTATAATTTTCACCTTTTGTGCTGACTTTAGACTGTAAAACTGAAGTGAGATATGACATCATATCTATAGGGCTATTGTGAGAACCTGATAAAATGATATACAGTCGTGCGTCACTAAACAATGAAGATAGGTTCTGAGAAATCATCATTAGGTGATTTTGTCATTATGCAGGTATTATAGAGTGTACTTCATGAACCTAGATGGAGAGTCTACTACACACGTAGGCTATATGGGACAGCCCATTACCCCAGGCTACAAACCTGTAACAGTATGTTACTGTACTACATACTGTAGGCAACTGAAACACAATGGTAAGTACTTGTGTATCTAAACATACCTAAACATAGACAAGATATAGTAAAAATACAGCATAAAAGATAAGAAAGGGTACATCTGTATAGGGCACTAACTTGCAAGTGGTGTGGGTGAGTCTGTGCGTCAGCAGGGAGGGAATGTGAAGGCCTAGGCTATTACTGTACACTGCTGTAGACTTATAAACACTGTATACTTAGGCTATACTGAATTTATATGAAATATTTTTCTTCAATAATGAATTAACCTTCATTTACTATAACCTTTTTACTTTATAAATTAAAAAAAAATTTAACATTTGACTCTTGTGTAACAACTCTTAGCTTAAAACACAAACACATTGTACAGTACTGTATAAAATATCTTTCCTTATATCCTTATTATATGAGTTTTTTTCTGATTTAAATATTTTAACATTTTTTTACTTTTCAAACTTTTTGTTAAAAACAAAGACACAAACATTCACATTAGCCTAGGGCCTATACAGGATCAGAATCATCACAGTGTCACTAGGCTATAGGGAATTTTCAGTTTTGTTATGTTATGGGACCACCATCATATATGCCCATTGTTGACCAAAACATCATTATGCAGTGCATGACTATATAAAGATGCTTTGTAAATGGTCATGTTAATTGCTAATTTCTGTTCTCATCATCAAAGGCAGGAGTTTTTTAGTTATTGCAGAGACAGAGAGAAATGAATATTGTCTTCTTGCTTTTTTCCAATATAGATCAGAGAAGATATTTGTTCAAGTAGTAGACCAGTAGCACATTTTCAGTGCTGATATGAGAACAGGCCTCATTCATTTCACTTTAATTGGCCCTTTGCTGTTAAAATCTACAACTTTGTCCTTTTAGTGCTAGGCCCATCCTGGCTGCCCATGCTACGCAGTCTCCCTCCTCACAGCTGAGCTCCTCTGGTTCTTACCCAAGGCTAATCATCATTTCAAGTGGAATCCAGCATATTTACTCCTGATGTGATTCTTACTGAAATCTTATGACCCAGGTCTGACAGCAATGCCTACATCTCTCTTTTGTTTAGAGCTTAGTGTCTTGCATATCTAAGGCAAGGACACTGCTTCTTTTTGGCAGCTTCCTTCCCAGGGCTGAAGTCTAGTCCCTGAACTCAAGCAAGGATCTTCCCACTCAATTTTCTGAATGCCTTAACTGTTTGCCCCCCTGGATCACGTCCTGCTGTGGACACAGTATGGTGGAGTGGTTGAGTGTGGCTATCACATCAGGTTGATCTCAGTTCGAATCTTGGCCATGCCACTTAGAAACAATGTCACTTTGGGCAAGTTAATTATATTATCTGAAACTCACTTTCTTCACTGGTAAAGTGAGGATATTAAAATACTGATTTTGTAGCCTTTTAAAAAGATTAAATAAGATAATGTAAGTACTTAGCACAGGGCCAAGTTCTTAATAAATGTTAGTGCTCCTATGTCCAGTTAGATGATCAGCATCCTCTTCTGATGGTTACCCCACCTCGTCATCTCATATTGTCCTTCCTTGATACCAATTGCTGTTCTTCCACCTGCGCTTGCGCTCTCTCTTTCTTTCTTTTTGGCAGAGTCTTGCTCTGTCACCCAGATGGGAGTGTAGTGGGGTAACCTCAGCTCACTGCAACTTCCACCTCCCAGGTTCAAGTGATTCTCCTGCCTCAGCCTCCCAAGTAGCTGGGATTACAGGCGCCCATCACTACACCTGGCTAATTTTTTTATTTTTAGTAGAGACGAGGTTTCACCATGTTGGCCAGGCTGGTCTCAAACTACTGACCTCAGGTGATCCACCCACCTCGGCCTCCCAAAGTGTTGGGATTACAGGCGTGAGCCACGATGCCTGGCCTGCCCTACCTTTCTGACACCAACTGCTGCCCCCTATGTAGAAGTTCTTCCAACTATCTGCAACTGGATCTGTTCTCCCTAGTGCGTGCTCTACTGCTGTGGGCATGTCTTTTTATGCTATGACAGTCGTCTCTGGGATCTACCAGATAATCAAAGCAGCCTGGACAATAATATATGCAAAGCATCCAGCAAATGTTCATAAAGTTTCTGCAAAGAACAGATTTCTATCGTGGAGAGAGGATGCCTCTGTGGAACTGCATCCTCCATTATGTATAAGCCATCAGCTTACAGTTTGAAGGAGCTTTATTTTCTTTGCATATCAGAGACTTTCAAAAAAATGAAAAAGTCAAATTTCTCAGTATGTATAGAAAATACAATGGATATGGGGTTCTCAAAGTTGATTGTGTTATTAGAAAATAAATAATATAGCACTCCTTAAATGTAAAACAATGTTTTAATCTTTGGGACTATTAATATCCGAGTTTTTTTTCTCAATCAGATTAACAATGATTTATAAATCTGCTGATTACTCCTGGCAGAGAATGTTCTGATCTGAAACTATGTAAGAAAAAAAATCACAAATATTTATGACTCACATAAAGTATTCTCATCTTGTTTGAAGTTTCCAATTTCACTATTATTCTGTGTTGTTTAACAAATCACTAATCATGTAAATCATAATTTTAATAAAATGAAGATGAACATAACTTTTAAGACCAGCTCAAGTCATCTGGTAAGAAACAAAGATTCAAAAACAACTAACATTTGTTGTACTCTGGGTACTGGATTCTTCACACATGTTCTCCCTTAAACCTGTCAAATGATCCTATGATGTAGAAATTGCCACTTTACAAATAAGGAAACAGAGATTGACAAAAATTAATTCACCAGTTCAAGGAAACAGCTAGGAAACCAAGCTGAGGCACAAAGTCCATGCCTTTTCCTCTGCACCAGGCTGTCTCCAAATATTTCCTTTTCTGTCTCCTTCATTAATTTATCTTTTCATAATATCCTTTTCTTACAGCAGGAAAACAACCTTTTCTTCCTTTTCCTTATACTGGGATCCTGAAGGTGTGGATCAATCTACATGGACTGTTATTTGGGCTTCTCTACAAATATTATTTCTACTGATAACACAATAATCTGATTAATTTTTCTACCGCAGTGCCTCAAATCTAGGAGACTTTTAAACATGTCAAGATTTCTAAAATTAGGGAATATCTTATAATTAATCTATAGTAGTGCACCTCCCCACTCCCTAAAAGGATGTTAGCAAATCTATGGTGAACTTAGAATCTAGGAATACAAAATAAGATTATTTGCACCTACACTTTGGTTACTGATTGCTGTCAGAGACCCCACAGGCTTGGGCTCAGAGAACGCTATCAAATATTACCAGTAAATCCTGCCAAAGGGTGTGAAGTGGGGCAACATGAAGATAAAGGGTTACAGAGTCACTCTGCAGAACGGTAGCACTGGAGGTCCAGAGACCTCTAGTTATCAGCTTGTACAAGGCACAGCCCACAGTTTCAGTCCAATGTCTTAATAAGTATTTACTAACTTGGAATGTGTGCATCTTATGAACAATGCATTTCCATAAAGTATATGGGCCCCCAGTTGCCAGACAACAGGGTACTTCATATCATTTAATATAAACAAGTCCAGCAAGCTTCCAAATCTTCCTGCTGGATTAGAAAGGGTTTCCCCATGGAGTTTTGCAAGGCATGTCTTTTCAGTGCATGTTTTTTATGGGGATGGTTTCTCTTCTCCCCTCTCCTTGCCATGTGAAGCCCCTAATGTGACATAGATTCAAGAAACTTTTCATTCTCATTCAATGAAAGTACATGAAACTCCTGGCTTGTGGTTAGTTTCCATGGATAAGAGGATGAATGAGACTCAGGAGGTACAAGTTCCCATCTAAATCTCCCCAGAAGCCAACATACTAAAGATGGTTGATTTGAAATGCAACTTTATAGGCAGGTCCCACTTCTGAAGTGTAGTGGGCAAAATTATCTATAATTGAAAAGGAAAAACTAGATACTGTCATCTTATTTTGGTCCCAAATGGTAAGAAACCCCACCCAGAATGAAACCTTCTCTAGACCAGCAAAGAGGCTCTTGCACTGGGGAAATATAGCTTTGCTTAAGGAAAAAGGAAAGCCTGCATTTATAGAGCAGCACAAAATTACCACGTATACACTTCCAAGCTATCCCAACACACAGGGTCATGGGTGGGGTAAGTCCTTTCTTCCTGATGTGGAAATTGAATTTTCGGTGTTCTCAGTATTCCTTGTCAATATCATTTGCCTCAGGAAATTCATTACACATCTGTCATTATTATACAATGCTTATCTCCAAAACAAAATATTTCATCCTTTTCAAATTCATATATAAGAAAAAATTTGCTCCTCTCACAAATAAAGGCCAAGCTTGGCCGACAACTGCAGAACCTCCAGAGAACCTTAATATGGTGAAGCTGGATGAAACCTTGATGTCTAATAAAGGGATCTTGATGCCAAGGAAGATTTTTTTTTTCTCTAGTGCCACTTACGATGGAAATGGAAGAAAACAGTGAGGCCCAGGGAGACGCCCTGAATAGAGTGTCACTATTGATTAGCAATATCTGTCTGGTCCTGGGAGAAGACCACATGGGGCAGATCATGTCCGACTTCTTTCTTCCTAGTTGACTCAGAAACTCCTCCCACATCTAGGGTGTTTGGCTTTTGGGGAGTGAGGAGAATTTCTACAGGAAGGTTGTGACATTTTTCACCTTATTTATAAAATCGCATGGCAGCAGCATCAACATCATGATCTTGAAATGCTCTTTTCCTCTGGATTCCTTGTTCCCCGCCTTTAATAGTTTTGCCCCAACCTTCTACCTGCTACTCCTCTATCTTCTCCATGGTATTCTCTACCTTTGTTAGTCTCTTACTCGTTAGTATTTCATTGGGTCTGTGTCTAGCTTCTCTACTCTGATGACACTTCCTCACCATAGCAGTAACTGCTAATTGCCTACCTAATATCCATTCTCTCCTGCTTCTTCATTACAAAACTCCAATTTGATTGGGGTTGGCAATGTGCCCCAGCCAAGAGAATGACATTGCTGTACCGCCTTTGCATTTGGGGTGGCCAGTGACTAAGTTCTAGATGGAGAAAGTTGTTGAATGGGGCTTTCAAGAAAGCTCCTCAAAGATGGGGCTGACTCAGCTAGTAGGTTTCTTTTGTCCTCTCCCTTCCTCCCTCTTTCTGTCTGAAGTGTGCATGCAATGGGCTTGAGTTGCAATGGATTCCTTAAGAACAGGAGGTGACTAGGGTGAACAATTCATCTTAGTTAGCCTGGGCCTTTCTTCGTTTTAACATTTAAAGTTCCAGTCTGGTGCGATGGCTCACACCTCTAATCCCAGCACTTTGGGAGCCAAGGTGGGAGAATCATCTGGGCCCAAGAGTTCAAGACCAGCCTGAGCAAAATGGCAAAACTCTGTCTCTACAGAAAGTAGAAAAATTAGCCAGGCATGACACCTGTGGTCCCAGCTACTCAGCAGGCCGAGGTGGGAGAATCACCTGAGCCTGGGGAGTTCGAAGCTGCAGAAAGCTGTGACTGCGCCAGTGCAGTCCAGCCCAGGAAACAGAGCAAGACTGTGTCTCAAAAACAAAAAACAAACAAACAAACAAAAAATCTTAAATTAAATTTAAAGTCCTATGTCCTGGGAACAGGACATGTTTTCTGGGGAAACTGACAGCATTGTTCATCCTAGCAGGCAACCCTGAAAATGGACGTTATTACTGTGAGTGGGATAGAAAAATAGCAGGAGCTGGGTTCCTGATCATATTGTTGAGTCTTCTAACCAGTCCAGAGTTCCTATTTCTGCACTTTTCACTAGGAAAGAAAAAGAACAAATCCCAATTTAAACCGTTATTAATTCGTTTTTCTCTGCTATAGGCATCCAAATTACTTAACTGACTGACTTCTCCTATGCCTTCCAGCTTTGTTTATGCAGAGGCCATTCCCAAGTCTCTCACTGTGGCCTGATCCCCTATCACTTCTAGACTCATGTATCTTTCCACTGAGCATCTCCACATGGACATGCCACAGGCACTTAAACTAATTCTCTGTCTCCCAAACCCTACTCTTCCAAATCTGAGTGAATGGAACCCCCAGCTATCTAGTGATCAATCAAGAAATCTTAGTGTCTTCATTGATTCCTCCATCTCCATCCTCCAAATTTCTATCAATCTTGATAACTGAATTTTGAAAATTTCTCTCAAAGTCAACCATTCCTTCAAGTTCCCTCCACTGATACAGTTTACAAAAACTATCTTTTGTCTGGATTATTCCAAGGCCCTTCTGATAGGTATATCTGCTTCAGTCTTGCCCCACTCTAATCTAATCTCCACACTGCAGCCAGAGTGCTATTTCTATTATGCCAACCTGATTACATTATTTCCCAGCCTAAAACACCTGAAGGGGATCCCCATTGTCCTCAATTCATACCGCCTTGGTGTTCTGGCTCGCATATTTAACCACACCCTTTTTTGCAGCCTACATGGCAGCTATAGAATTTCTTTTAGTTCCTTTAAGCTAAGGTGCCAGACTCTTTATTGCTTCAGCCCTTCCCACATGCTGTTTCCTTTATCTAGGATACTCTCTTTCATATCCCTTCCCTCATACATTCCATGCCACTACTGCTCACTTCCTTCTTACTTCATTATGGTCTTACCTCTATACTTCATTATGGTCTTAGCTTAACATATCTACCATGTAAAATTGTGCAGTGTGCAACCTATACAACTGTACATGGTGGACCTGTTTAGATACTGCTTTTTCCAGGCAGCCTTTGCTACTCTCTACCTCCAAACATGGTTAGATGTCTTTTTTTTTTTTTAAGTCTTCTTTTAGTATCAGCATTATAACTTTAATTTTTATTTGTCTGACTACTTGTCCATATTCCTCTTTAGGATTTTAAGCATATAGGGGTACCCACCATATCTGCCTGTCTCCTAGTAGGTGCTTTCTATATTTTTAAATAAATGGGTAAACTTCTTCCGGATGGTAGGCTTGTTTTATCATGTTTGTATACAAAGCTACATCAAAACTCTCTTCTATTATGGAGATCTCCTATTAGGTTTGAATTTCATGCCAATTACTCAATTTGCTGTTATCCAAGGAAATATAATATTTAATGAGAGCTGTAACTTTGCTGGCAACTCACACCACACTTATTATTTTCACATATACCTCTACTGTTACATTTCCTGAAACACAAATTCTCACTGTGTCAGGATCCAGAAAGGATTGTCGAAATGCACAACTCTCTGCCTTTCTGGAATGCAGAGTTTGTGGGAAGCATTGAGAAAATGTTTCAGTGTGTGACATTTCTAGATTAAAGAGAGCTATAGTTTTATCAGCCTCAAATTTTGAGGAGTCCCAAAGTGCAGAGATCAGCAATACATGGAGAAGTGATGAGGTCAGCATTGCTTAGCCGTCTTGAATGCCATTTTGGTTCTCCCTGACAACAGGGAAATTATCCTCATATCATAGCTAACACTGCAAAAGTAGTCTTAAAAGATTACAAAGCATTAAGCCTGGCAAAAGCAAAACAAATGCCAGGAGGCAATCTCCAGTGTAAACAATCTGCCAACATTTGAAACCACAACCACAGATGTTTGTTCCACCCTTTGTCATAGGGTCTGGGAAGGGTGTAGCTTTAAGTCCTGCCGGCCCAAGTGGCAGTTTTAGAAGAGAAGTTTACCTTAGCAACCACCAACAGAAAACCAAGTGATGAACCCACAATGAAAGGTCACATAATATTTGGAAAG